>NC_090447.1:823670199-823975665 GCF_031143425.1 Pleurodeles waltl
CTTTCTCACAGGTATCTAAGTACTGCATAGTTGTGGTTGTATTTGTTGAGACAGGAAGTAATTCTGAGAAGCGATACAAAGGGATACGTGAGCAAAAGAGGTGACATGTGTATTCAGTGGTTGCACAGAATTATGTATGATACATACACATGAATAATGGGAACACATATACTGACAAAACACATGATCTAATGAGATGAAAATAAATTGAAGGAAAGCTACAATATATTAACAATCAGTACATATTTAGAAGGTGCTTTTGTTCAGTAAGATGAAATTAAGTTAAATAAAAACTGCTAGATGATAACAAGGAATACTTATCTCCAAATTATTTTAAAGTGGAGGCCAAGTACATAAAAGGTGAGTGCAGTTATTTTAAGAATCGATTGATAAATGAGGGGGTGGTCAGATATAAAATATTCTTTCCATGTTTATTTGAAGATTGTAAGGGATAGTGAAGCTCTCAGATTGTTAAAATATTTTGTGGGCCAATTGACTTTGAGGATGTGAAATGTGATGGGGTACAAATGGTTGCGGACTCTTCTGATAAAGATTCTAGTGTGTACTACTCAAGCTAAAGTTCTCACCACTAGGTACATAGTAGGTATCTGGTGTATTGCTTAGATGGGTACAGTAGCACTGGCTCATGTGCAGAGAACAAGGCCAAAATTGAACATCATGATTCTTTACTAAAGTAGGACAAATTTGATTAGTGATATTGACTGTGGTTTCCCGAACCGCAGTTTTTTAACTTTGACACTACTAGTGATTGGGGTGGGACTACGTCCCCCAGTCACCCTTGCAGCAGGCAGGACCAGCGGGACACACACAGTGTGCTAAAAAGTCCTTCCAGGATCATGCAGCATGGGTGATATTGACTGCAGTTTCTCAGACCACAGTTTGTGAACTTTGGCAATAATAGTGATTGGGGTGTCACTACATCCCCCAGTGACCCTTGCAACAGGTGGGGCCAAAGGGACACACACAGTGCGCTGACAAGTGCTTCAAGGATCTTGTAGTGTGGGTGATATTGACGGCGGTTACCCGGACCACAGTTTTTTTTAACTTTGGCACTAATAGAGACTGGGGTTGGACTATTTCCGCCAGTCAGCCTTGCAACAGACGGGGCCAGAGGGACACACACAGGGTGTTAAAAGCGCTTCAAGGATCTCACAGCATGGGTGATACTGAAGGCAGTTTCCCGGCTTGCAGCTTATGAACTTGGGTCACATACAGTGCACTTAAAAGCTAACCTTACTGCCATGCATGCTAGTCAGCATAGGGCAGAGGTGTCGCTCCTAAGAGGAAGAGGCCTGATATCCACTCCAGTTGAGGTTTTTTTTTCCCAAACCACCACTTATGGCTAATTCGGCCCCAACCAGCGGCGGAATAACCAAGAGGTCTTTCCCCCAAATCAGGCCTGTCAGCCACCAACTAGGCTCTTGCCTTGTTCAGATGCCCCTTATTCTAGTTTGTATCTGCCCCGGAATGTAAGCCATACACTATTATTTTAGACAAAGTCCCACTCCTTTCTACCAACTAGAAAGAAGCCTGGTTGAATTTAAGACACAGAGGGGGTGATTCTAACCCCGGCGGTCTTAGACCGCCGGGGCCAGGGTCGGCGGGAGCACCGCCGACAGACCGGCGGTGCCCCGCAGGGCATTCTGACCGCGGCGCTTTGGCCGCGGTCAGTGCAGGAAAACCGGCGGTCTCCCGCCGGTTTTCCGCTGCCCGTTGGAATCCTCCAAGGCGGCGCAGCTTGCTGCGCCGCCGAGGGGATTCCGACCCCCCCTACCGCCATCCAGTTCCCGACGGTCTGCCCGCCGGGAACCGGATGGCGGTAGGGGGGGTCGTGGGGCCCCTGGGGGCCCCTGCAGTGCCCATGCCACTGGCATGGGCACTGCAGGGGCCCCCGTAAGAGGGCCCCTAAATGTATTTCACTGTCTGCTGCGCAGACAGTGAAATACGCGACGGGTGCAACTGCACCCGTCGCACAGCTTCCACTCCGCCGGCTCGATTCCGAGCCGGCTTCATCGTGGAAGCCTCTTTCCCGCTGGGCTGGCGGGCGGCCTGAAGGCGGCCGCCCGCCAGCCCAGCGGGAATGTCAGAATTACCGCCGCGGTCTTTCGACCGCGGAACGGTAACCTGACGGCGGGACTTTGGCGGGCGGCCTCCGCCGCCCCCCAAGGTCAGGATGAGGGCCAGAGTGATTCACTGTCTCAGAACTAATTCAGTATGCCCTTGTGACCTCTCTAATGAAATCCTAATGGTAAGGAGAGTTTCATGGGTTGGAAATTCCCCCATACACTACTGGCGACTGTGTAGTGGTTAATTTTAGAAACCCTCATGTGGTGAAAAAGTAATTAGCTGCATTATGCCACCTGTTGGACACATGGGGTATAATTATGGTTTTAATCTTGGGTTCCTTCTATTATAAACCTTGCTACAGTAAGGGGTCTGGCCAGATGGCCTATAGCAATCCTGCCTTTGAGACATACCCTACGCTACCTAGTATTATCCCTTCTCTCCCCCTACAAAATCATTTTGCTCCACTAGGAAATTTGCAGGATATAGATTGACACTCTGAAGAGTCTACGTCAACACTTTCACGTTTGCAACCATCAATGTTAGTGTCTTTTGTCCCCAATCTATCATTGATTATGACACTTGATGTAGTCCCCTGCATATGTGTCCAGAGGGGATTTCTCAAAAGAAATTACCTTTTTTTTTTTCAAACTGTTTTTATTGAGTTTAATAAACTATGAACATACAGTGCAGCGAAGGTAATTGCAATATATCATAGTCATAGTACAATACAGTACCAATAAATGTTATTGAGCTAGATCCAAGCTGGGAGCCAGTCATGCCTGCTATAGCAAAATTACTCACCAACCCTCCCATCCCACACAAGATCCACATGAGACCAGACCTTATATAGCTTGTGGAAAACAGAAAGATGTCAAGACCATAGTTGGCCGTCACCTGTTCGAGAGGTTCAATGTGTATGTTCCCCCCCATCCTCCGTACTATCTGCAGAGCTTGCATCCTCCACACCTGTGAACCGGTCCAGTAAGGTTCCCCAAGCCGCCAAATCAGTAAGCGCCTTCTCATTCCTAGGCGTTAAGCGCATATGTTGTGCCTCAGCCGTACCCCATTCCATCAAGTCCTGTATCCATTCAGAGATCAATGGATTCTGGGTGCTCATCCAACCAATTGCCACCTGTGCCTATCTAACACCAGCGCCATCTGTGCCAATTTCTATGGAATGTTCCAGCCCTGCGGTCTCTGCACTACTCCCAAAAGACAATTCATCGGCATTGCCTCTAACCCCAGGCCCGTAACCTCCTCCACTTTTGCTACTTCTTCCTGCCAAAAATTGTTTACCATTCTGCAGGTCCAAGCCAGATGCAAGAAGGAAGCACCCAGCGTGCCACACCTGGGACACCCCGCTTTTCACCTCAGGTCAATCTTGTTTAGCCGACTAAGGGTAAGGTACGTTCTGTGTGCAAAGTTAAAATGCAGTAACTTAAATCTATTATTACATGACACCATATGCACCATAGACAAGGCCAAATCCCAATCAGCATCTGCTATAGGTGTCCCCAGGTCCCTCTCCCATGCCCTGCGCCCCACACTTATCACACCTGGTTGATCCTCCCGAAAGGCTTTATAAAACTGGGTAATCAAGTGCGTCCCCTCACCCCAATTAATCAGGCCGTTCAGCACTGCAGAAGCCCTAGGCGCTACCGAGAAACCACTCCAGATCTCACGTGCCACACTTTCGATTTTAGTGTATTTCAGGAACTGACCAGGGCCCAAACCAAACAAATCCCTAGCTTCAGTAAAGGAAAGGAGCTCCCCATTGGGGTACAGATCCCCGGCTACCTCACATCCATCCAGTCTCCAGGCTTCCACGGACATCAACTTTTCCATATCCCAAAAGGGTGCTAACTCTCATAATCTCAGCTCTCTGTCGAAGGGGGCTCGCCAGAGCACGTGTTTGACTGCCTGTTCCCAGATCCCTGCAGTGGACCTGACCAAGTAGGGAGCAGCTGGGCCAGATTGACCCCCCCCCAACATCAATAGATGCACCAATGCCTGCCCAGCCAACATTCCTGCAAACAGTCTCTTCTCCCAATTTTCGGCATCTGTCATCCACTTGGCAGCATATTGCAGGTGTACTGCGTAATAATAATGTCTAATATTGGGAGGCAACAGCCCTCCACCCTCCAGATCCTTCTGCAACACCGACAGAGCCACCCTACTGCGTCGCCCAGCCCACACCAAGAAGATTAATAGGTTGTCCAAACGATGAAAGAGCCGAGCGCTCCACAGGTATAGCGAGTTCTGGACTAAGTACAGACACCCGGGCAGAAAAACCATCTATGCCACAGTAGCTCTGCCCATTACAGAAAGAGGTAATCTATTCCAGAACGAGACGGAATGCTCCAGACCAACCACCACTCGCTCAACATTATGCTTGTTATGGGCAGCCACGGCATGAGTAACCCAAATGCCCGGAAACTCTCTGTCTCCCCTGAGACCTGCCTTAGGTAAGTCAGCCTGGGGAACACCGCATAGGGACCCCAAGGTAACAGGAGCGACTTTTTCCTGTTTACCCTAAGACCAGAAACAACACTGAACACATCCATCCTCTGTAGCAACATCGGAACTGAGACACGGGGTTCCCGGAGATAAACCAACGCATCATCTGCATACAGAAAGACCACATGGGTGGTCTGTCCTACCTGGATTCCCCAGGGGCCCACCCCCTTTCAAAGCCAGATTGCTAGTGGCTCCACAAAAGGAGCAAAGAGGAGAGGCGAGACCGGGCATCCTTGCTTTGTACCCCTACCAATCTCTCAGGAGTCCGATAGCTCCCCTCCCACCCTAACCTGTGCAGTGGGGGCAGTGTACAGCAGCCGCACCCAAGCACAGAAACCAGGACCAAACCCCATTCCATACAAAACCTCCAGCAGATAGCCCCACTCAACCGTATCAAGGACACCAGCGCCAATTCAGTTTCCTTGCCCTCTGACTCATGCCAAACGGCACAAATTATAAGGCACGCGATAAACCCACCCTGATCCTCGTGTACCAAACCCCGAATCACCCAGCCTAGTCGAGTGGCCAGGATCTTAGAAAGTATCATGATATTGCTGTTTAACATGGTGAGCGGGCGATATTATGAAGTGTCACTGGGGTCCCCACCTGGCTTAAGCATCAAGCACACAATACCCTGACGCATAGATTCTGGCAACATACCACGCACACAGGCTTCCTCAAACACCTCCAAGAGCTTCTCCCGCAGCGAAAAAGAAAATGTCTGATATAACTCAACAGGAAAACCGTCAACACCCTGGGACCTAGACTTGGACATCGCAGCCACTGCCTCACTCACCTCCTCCAAAGTAATCGCCGTATCCAAGACCTCCCTACTTGCCAATTCCAATCACAGAAGCCGCATCTGCTTCAGAACCCCCCTCATGCCTCCCTCTTGGGGTACCGCACCAGCCCTTGATACCTTCTGTAAATGTTCTGCCAAGACCCGTAGAATATCCGTGCGCTTTGTGAACGTTTTGCCACTTTAGGAAAATACCATCTTGCCTGGCATGTTACCCCCATTTTTACTGTATGTATGTTTGTTTTTGCCTGTGTCACTTGGATCCTGCTAGCCAGGACCCCAGTGCTCATAAAGTGTGCCCTATATGTGTTCCCTGTGTGGTGCCTAACTGTATCACTGAGGCCCTGCTAATCAGAACCTCAGTGTTTATGCTCTCTCTGCTTTTAAAATTGTCACTGCAGGCTAGTGACTAATTTTACCAATTCTTATTGGCACTCTGGAACACCCTTATAATTCCCTAGTATATGGTACTAGGTACCCAGGGTATTGGGGTTCCAGGAGATCCCTATCGGCTGCAGCATTTCTTTTGCCACCCATAGGGAGCTCAGACAATTCTTACACAGGACTGCCACTGCAGCCTGAGTGAAATAATATCCACGTGATTTCACAGCCATTTTACACTGCACTTAAGTAACTTATGAGTCACCTATATGTCTAACCCTCACTTAATGAAGGTTAGGTGCAAAGTTACTTAGTGTGCGGGCACCCTGGCACTAGCCAAGGTACTCCCACATTGTTCAGGGCAAATTCCCCGGACTTTGTGAGTGCGGGGCCACCATTACACGCGTGCACTACATATAGGTCGATACCTATATGTAGCTTCACAATGGTAACTCCGAACATGGCCATGTAACATCTCTAGGATCATGGAAGTGTCACCCCAATACCATTCTGGTATTGGGGGGTATTTACATGTTTCCCCGGGGCTCCAGCATAGAGCCCGGGTACTGCCAAGCTAACTTTCTGGGGTTTTCTCTGCAGCTACTGCTGCTGCCAACCCTCAGACAGGTTTCTGCCCCCCTGGGGCCTGGGCAGCCCAGTCCCAGAAAGGCAGAACAACTGATTTCCTCTGAGAGAGGGTGTTACACCCTCTCCCTTTGGAAATAGGTGATAAGGGCCTGAGAGGAGTAGCCTCTCCTGGCCTCTGGAAATGCTTCAAGGGCACAGATGGTGCCATCCTTGCATAAGCCAGTCTACACCAGTTCAGGGATCCCCCCAGCCATGCTCTGGCACAAAAATGGACAAAGGAAAGGGGAGTGACCACTCCCCTGACCAGCACCTCTCAAGGGGAGGTGCCCCGGGCTCCTCCAGTGCGTCCCAGACCTCTGCCGTCTTGGATGCAGAGGTGTGAGGGCACAATGGACACCTCTTAGTGGCCAGTGCCAGCAAGTGATGTCAGAGACCCCTCCTGATAGGTGCTTACCTTTCTCTGTAGCCAATCCTCCTCGGAGGGCTATTTAGGGTCTCTCCTGTGGGTTTCTCACCAGATAATGAATGCAAGAGCTCACAAGAGTTCCTCTGCACTTCCTGTAGGAGGCTGGCCTGGCTTGTAGTGGGATACCAAGGGGTACTTACACTCTGTACCAGGTCCAGTTATCCCTTATTAGTGTAGAAGAGGTGTTTATAGCAGCTTAGGCTGATAGAAGGTAGCTATAGCTGAGCAGCTTAGGCTGAACTAGGAGACATGCAAAGCTCCTACTATACCACTGGTGTCATATGCACAATATCATAAGAAAACACAATACACAGATATACTACAAATAAAGGTACTTTATTTTTATGACAATATGCCAAAGGTATCTCAGTGAGTACCCTCAGTATAAGGATAAGAAATATACACAAGATATATGTACACAATACCAAAAATATGCAGTAATAGCAAAAGGAAGTAATGCAAGCAGTGTATAGTTACAATAGATTGCAATAGGAGCACATAGGTATAGGGGCAACACAAACCATATACTCCAAAAGTGGAATGCAAATAACGTAGGGGCCCCAAACCTATGTGAGCTTGTACAGGGTCGCAGTGAGGGTTAGAAAAATAGCCCACCCCAAGACCCTGAAAAGTAGGTGTAAAGTGCACCTATATTCCCCAGAGAGCACAGAAGTCGTGATAGGGGAATTCTGCAAGGAAGACCAACACCAGCAATGCAACCAAAGTGGATTTCCAGACGAGAGTACCTGTGGAACAAGGGGACCAAGTCCAAGAGTCGCGACAAAGTCGAGATTGGGCAGATGCCCAGGAATTTCCAGCTGAGGGTGCAAAGAAGCTGCCACTGGATGGTAGAAGCTGTGGATTCTGCAAGAACGAAGAGGACTAGGAACTTCCCCTTTGGAGGATGGATGTCCCACGTCGTGAAGAAGCTTGCAGAGGTGTTCCCACACAGAAAGACTGCAAACAAGCCTTGCTAGCTGCAAGGGTTGCGGTTAGGGTTTTTGGATGCTGCTGTGGCCCAGGAGGGACCAGGATGTCGCCAATTGCGTGAGGAGACAGAGGGGGCACCCAGCAAGACAGGGAGCCCTCACAAAAGCAAGTAGCACCCGCAAAAGTGCCAGAACAGGCACTACAAAGAAGAGTGAACTGGAGCTCACCCGAAGTCACAAAAGGGAGTCCCACGACGCCAGAGGACAACTCAGGAAGCTGTGCACTGCAGGTTAGAGTGTCAGGGACCCAGGCTTGGCTGTGCACAAAGGAAATCCTGGAAGAGTGCACAGGAGCCGGAGCAGCTGCAAATCATGCGGTACCCAGCAATGCAGTCTTGCGTGGGGAGGCAAGGACTTACCTCCACCAAACTTGGACTGAAGAGTCACTGGACTGTGGGAGTCACTTAGACAGAGTTGCTGAGTTCCAGGGACCACGCTCGTCATGCTGAGAGGGGACCCAGAGGACCGGTGATGCAGTCTTTTGTTGCCTGCGGTTGCAGGGGGAAGATTCCGCCGACCCACAGGAGATTTCTTCGGAGCTTCTATGGCAGAGACGAGGCAGACTACCCCCACAGCATGCACCACCAGTAAAACAGTCGAGAAGGCGGCAGGATCAGCGATACAAGGTTGCAGTAGTCGTCTTTGCTACTTTGTTGCAGTTTTGCAGGCGTCCTGAGCAGTCAGCGGTCGATTCCTTGGCAGAAGGTGAATAGAGAGATGCAGAGGAACTCTGATGAGCTCTTGCATTCGTTATCTAAAGAATTCCCCAAAGCAGAGACCCTAAATAGGCAGAAAAGGAGGTTTGGCTACTTAGGAAGGAGGATAGGCTAGCAACACAGGTCAGAGCCTATCAGGAGGAGTCTCTGACGTCACCTGTTGGCACTGGCCACTCAGAGCAGTCTAGTGTACCAGCAGCACCTCTGTTTCCAAGATGGCAGAGGTCTGGAGCACACTGGAGGAGCTCGGGGCACCTCCCCTGGGAGGTGCAGGTCAGGGGAGTGGTCACTCCCCTTTCCTTAGTCCAGTTTCGCGTCAGAGCAGGGCTGGGGGATCCCTGAACCGGTGTAGACTGGCTTATGCAGAGATGGGCAACATCTGTGCCCATCAAAGCATTTCCAGAGGCTGGGGGAGGCTACTCCTCCCCAGCCCTGATACCTTTTTCCAAAGGGAGAGGGTGTAACACCCTCTCTCTGAGGAAGTCCTTTGTTCTGCCTTCCTGGGCCAAGCCTGGCTGGACCCCAGGAGGGCAGAAACCTGTCTGAGGGGTTGGCAGCAGCAGCAGCTGCAGTGAAACCCCGGGAAAGGTAGTTTGGCAGTACCCGGGTCTGTGCTAGAGACTCGGGGGATCATGGAATTGTCTCCCCAATGCCAGAATGGCATTGGGGTGACAATTCCATGATCTTAGACATGTTACATGGCCAGGTTCGGAGTTACCATTGTGACGCTGTACATAGGTAGTGACCTATGTCCAGTGCACACGTGTAATGGTGTCCCCACACTCACTAAGTCTGGGGAATTTGCCATGAACGATGTGGGGGCACCTTGGCTAGTGCCAGGGTGCCTACACACTAAGTAACTTAGCACCTAACCTTTACCAGGTAAAGGTTAGACATATAGGTGACTTATAAGTTACTTAAGTGCATTGGTAAATGGCTGTGAAATAACGTGGACATTATTTCACTCAGGCTGCAGTGGCAGGCCTGTGTAAGAATTGTCAGAGCTCCCTATGGGTGGCAAAAGAAATGCTGCAGCCCATGGGGATCTCCTGGAACCCCAATACCCTGGGTACCTCAGTACCATATACTAGGGAATTATAAGGGTGTTCCAGTATGCCAATATGAATTGGTGAAATTGGTCACTAGCCTGTTAGTGACAATTTGTAAAGAGAGAGCATAACCACTGAGGTTCTGGTTAGCAGAGCCTCAGTGAGACAGTTAGGCATCACACAGGGAACACATACATATAGGCCACAAACTTATGAGCACTGGGGTCCTGACTAGCAGGGTCCCAGTGACACATAACAAACATACTGAAAACATAGGGTTTTCACTATGAGCACTGGGCCCTGGCTAGCAGGATCCCAGTGAGACAGTGAAAACACCCTGACATACACTCACAAACAGGCCAAAAGTGGGGGTAACAAGGCTAGAAAGAGGCTACTTTCTCACACTTCCCTCCACGACTTCTGCCAAGGATCGACCGCTGACTGCTCCAGGACGCCTGCAAAACTGCAACAAAGTAGCAAGAAGACCACCAGCAACATTGTAGCGCCTCATCCTGTCGGCTTTCTCGACTGTTTCCTGGTGGTGCATGCTCTGAGGGCTGTCTGCCTTCACCCAGCACTTGAAGCCAAGAAGAAATCTCCCGTGGGTCGACGGAATCTTCCCCCTGCCAACACAGGCACAAAACCTCTACATCACTGGTCCTCTGGGTCCCCTCTCATCTTGACGAGCGTGGTCCCTGGAACAGAGGAGCTGGATCCAAGTGTCCCCGGCAGTCCAGTCACCCTTCTGTCCAAATTTGGTGGAGGTAAGTCCTTGCCTCCCCACGCCAGACAGTAATCCTGTGTACTGCATGAACTGCAGCTGCTAGGGCTTCTGTGCACTTTTGCAAGACTTCCTTTGTGCACAACCTAGCCCAGATCCCCAGCACTCCATCCTGCATTGCCCAACTCGCTGAGTTGGACTCCGACTACATGGGACTCCCTTCTGTTGTGCTGAGACGACCGCCGTGCTCAGATCTTCTGAACACCTCTTCAGGTGCTTCTGCGGGTGCTGCCTGCTTCTGCATGGGCTCTCTGTATGGCTGAGTGCCCCCTCTGTCTCCTCCTCCAAGGGGTGACCTCCTTGTCCTTCCTGGGCCCTGGCAGCACCCAAAACCTTCAACCGCGACTCTTGCAGCTAGCAAGGCTTGTTTGCGGTCTTTCTGCTTGAAAACAACTGTGCATCCTCCAGCACGCCGTGGGACATCTTCTGACCAAAGGAAAAGTTCATGGCACCTTCCGTTGTTGCAGAATCTTTGGCTTCCTCCAACCGGAGGCAGCCCTGTTGCACCTTCATCTGGGGTTTAGTGGGCTCCTGCCCCCCTGAACACTTGCGTGACTCTTAGACTTGGTCTCCTTCCTTTGCAGGTCCTCAGGTCCAGGAATCCGTCTTCAGTGCTTTGCAGTCAGTTGTTGTCTTTGCAGAATCCCCTATCTCAAATTTACTGTCTTTCTGGAGTAGAAGGGTAGCTTTACTCCTACTTTTCAGAGTCTTGGGGTGGGGTATCTTGGACACCCTTAGTGTTTTCTTACACTCCCAGTGACCCTCTACACACTACACTAGGCCTGTGGTCCATTCGTGGTTCGCATTCCACTTTTGGAGTATATGGTTTGTGTTGCCTTTAGGCCTATTGTCTCCTATTGCATTCCATTGTGTCCTACAGTGTTTGCACTACTTTTCTAACTGTTTATTTACCTGATTTTGGTTTGTGTGTATATTTTGTGTATATTACTTACCTCCTAAGGGAGTATATTCTCTGATACTTATGGCATATTGTCACTTAAATAAAGTACCTTTATTTTTAGTAACTCTATGAGTATTGTGTATTCTATGATATAGTGCTAAGTGATATAAGTGGTATAGTAGGAGCTTTGCATCTCTCCTAGTTTAGCTTAAGCTGCTCTGCTATAGCTACCTCTATCAGCCTAAGTTGTTAGAACACTTCTAATCTACTAATAAGGGATAACTGGACCTGGCACAAGGTGTACGTACCACAAGGTACCCACTATGAGCCAGGCCAGCCTACTACATCCACTAGCATTCCGAATGTGCAGAATGGGTGGAGACTCTACTTCCCTTTTCAGAACCCACGCCAAAAGTTTGCCAGATTTATCCCCCCCCTCCGCATTGCCTATATGCTTTAAGAGTGACCCGACTCAGGGTATCCCAACAACTGTTAACCTCCTTATATAACCTGAGTTCCTCCCTTTCAGCTATTCATGTGTCTGGTAACTGCTGCTTCAGATCCCCTAACTTTGCCTCCAAAACTGTAAGTTCCTGCTCCATTTGTCTGCGTACCCCGCATGCCGTACCGATCCAAACCCCTTACACTACGGCCTTTATTGCCTCCCACTCCAGCCCCCTAGACGTGGTTGTGTTCCAATTCAAGTTCATGTAACCATTAATGGCCTCACCCACTCCATCCCTGCACCCCACATCCATGAGGAAGTCCGCAGGCAAACACCAACTATGCACTATACTGGTGTCCGCTACCCCCCATTGTAAGTGCATCAGAACAGGTGCATGATCGGACAGAAATTGACCCAGATGTGTAACCTTCAGAACCTGAGAGCTGTTAAGACCGACCAGCAGAAACCTATCCAACCGAGTATGTGTATTATGTGTTCTAGTGTGACAGGTGAATTCCTTGCCCTCCGGGTGCAATTCCCTTCAACTGCCCCATAACCCTAACTGGCTCATCACTTCCACAAGAGATTTCACCATCAGGGGCTTGGTCCCCAGCTTCGGTGGAAGACGATCCAGTTCCCCATTCAATATACAATTGTAATCCCCCACCCAAACAATAGGCCGATCCACACTCTCCCCCAGGATCTCTGGTATTTTAGTATAAAAGGAGTGATCATCAATATTAGGTGCATAAGTGTTAAGGATATTGATGGGTGATTACATCCAACATACCCTCGACCAGGACATATCTCCCCTCAACGTCTACCTCACAATAGGTGTGGGTGAAAGGAACCCCCTGGAGCCACCCATACGGGCACACCCCTCGCATAAGAAGAAAAGGAGGATGAGAACCTTTTGGACAGTTTTTGTGCTTCCTCCTCCATCATGTGTGTCTCCTGAAGGCAGGCGATATGCACCTTATGTCTCTTTAAAAAGGAGTGTACCCTATAACGCTTGGTGAAGCTCTCCAACCCCCTAACATTCCACATCAACATGTTAATCTTATGACCCATATTGGTACTGAACTGTTATCCCTCCCACATTAATGCCTCCCCCTGACTTCCAACCCACCATGGGAATACAAACAAGGTACATCATGCATATCTCACCATTCTACCTGCACTGTGAAAACAACATCAAATGTTGGCAAACTTTGCCAATCAAACACCCCCAACCCCCACCCCGAATACTGCAAATCCATTCTGCAAGTGCTGCCAGGACAACAGCCTAATCCCCAACTACCCAGTTATAAAGACCTACCACAAACGTGGAGTGGCCACCCCCTACCCCGGCTACAACATACTATTGCCTGCAAACCAAACCATAATTGTCCAATGTTATTAGTGTTGCCCCCCCCCCCATGCCCATTACAGCCCAAATGTAGATAGTGCACCTTCAGAACCCTGGTCAGTGTCTCAGAGCACCATTTCTCGAAGACCAATTACTCTTACTCAGCCTCATGCCCCCCGACAGAGGGCACGACAGTCAGCTCCAAATGTCAGCGACAAAGTCAGACCTGTGTGGGGACCATCTCCGATCCCATTTCCAGCTCTCTACCAGACCCATCTGCCGACCCAGCAGGCACCACCGCCATTGTCCCATCTTGCTGTATCTCAATCCTGTGGGCAGGGTCCACAGCCGACCCCGAGCCACAGTGCCCTCCGACAGACTTCTCCCATGGGTTCTCCAGTCTGGGCCTTCTGCTACAGAGGCCTGATGAGCCACTCCACCTGTTCTTGCCAAACTGCCCAGAGTGGTCCCTCATCTGGAGCCACCGTGCCCTGTCCTGCTCTTCGGCTTGTGTCCCTTCCCGACCTTTGATGTCGCTGCTGGTGCCTTGCCACTGTCCCCTTTTGGCGTGGAGGAGCCCTTACTTGCTGGTAGGTGCTGCTTCTCCCTCCGGCATGTGGGCACCTTCTTCGTCTTGGCAGGTGGCGGAATGGCCTGCTCCTTGGCCTCGCTAGGTGGCACACTGGCAGCCCTGATGGGTGGCGCCCGTGATAAGACCAGAGTTGCTGGGACCACTGTGCTTGAGGATTTGGTGGCTGAGGTGCTGGGTTGGGACCTGGACAGCCTGGCCCTAGGGGAAGGAAGGGGGGGAAGGTGTAGGGAAGAGGTCAAAGTTTGCGAGGAAGAGATTCTTAGACACACTGGGACGGGAAGATGGAGGGGGTTTGGGAGTGGAGGAAGAGGTAGTGGTTGTAGGAGGTGTACGTTTGCTGAATTTGGGTGAAGGTGCATGGGCCGGAGGCTGTTGTGAGGTGGATGGCTGTTGGGTGGGTGTGTGCTTGCGTTTGTGTAGTTTGGGAGGAGGGCTCACAGACACACTGGGAGAGGACACAGTAGATGTGTGAATGGTAGTGGAGGTGGTGATTGCACGTGAGCGGTGTGTGGTGATGGGCCTGCTGGTGATGGAGGTAGTGGCTGAGGATGTAGTGCGTGCAGGTGTGAGTGGAGACAAGACAGGGATGGAGGAGGAGGACGTGGAGGAGGGGGACACAGTGGAGGCAGTGGATGTTGGTGTGTCTGCATGGGGATGGTGCTTGCGTGAGTGCCAGTGGGATGTCTGGCGCTTATGTTTGCCATGTCCACTCTTGTGTGCTGATGAGTGTGCATGCTGGTGTGATGGTGTGCTTGGGGTAGGCTGAGGTACAGGGGATTGGGTCTGGGTGGAGGAAGTGGGAGGGGGAGGCTGGACACAGGGACAGTGGCTGCCATCAGTGCTGAGGCCAGAGCCTGAAATGCTCTCTGTTGGGCCGCTTGGCCAGAATGAATGCCCTCCACATATGCATTTGTTTGCTGCAAATGCCTCTCAACACCCTGGATGGCATTCAAATTGGTAGGTTGCCCAACAGTGAGGCATCTCAGGGGGTCAATAGCCTCCTCACTGAGGGCAGCAGGGCTGACTGGGGCAGGGCTTGAGGTGCCTGGGGCGAAGGAGATGCCCACACTCCTGGGTGAGCGGGCACGGGAAACACACTGAGGGGCTGCTTGGAGGGCGGTGCTGGTGGGGGGTGGCGGCTGTACCTGTAGTTGCTGTCGCTGGTGTATGCTCCTGTCCCCGTAGTGGAGCTCCCCTCGCCCTCTGTCCCACTGGTGCCTTCAGATTCCGTTACTTCACCCTTCAGGGCCATGTGGGATGCAGCTCCCTCCTGCTCCGGTGCCACTGCTCCTACGCCAGATGATGCTAATGCACGCAAGAACAGGGTGACAAAACAAAAAGGGGGGGAAAGACAGAAGAGACACATGGTCAATGCATGCAACACCACTACCGTTGTCGGACCCAACACACAAGGAGAAGCCCTATGCACTAAGCCATGCACTAACAGTGCAGGGGAAAAGCACATGCCCAAGGGTACTCTGTCTAGACCCATTTCGTGCACAGCTGGAACCCATGAGAGCCTGACTAGGTGCAGAGGGCAAATACCACCTTTGGGGTTGCATTGGGAATGAGCCTGCAAATCAATGGATCTACCTTTGCGCGTCTGCCCTGGCCTAGGGGAACCCAGCCCCCACCCCCACCCAGACACCTGGTCATGCGCGAAGTGTCAGCTGAATGAGAGTGCACTCACCCCCTTGTGGCTGCTGTGATGCCCTCAAGCGCCCATCCAACTCCGGACAAGCCACCGCCAAGATCCGGTACATCAGGAGGGTCATGGTGTGACAGGCACCCCTTCCATGTTGGGAGGCCATCCCCAGCTGGGCCTCCACCGTCTTCTTGCTCCAGCAGGGCAGGTCCTCCCATCTTTTCCAGCAGTGGGTGATTCGTCTATGGTAGACCCCCAGGGTCCGTACTCCCTTGGCGATGGCACGCCAATCCCCTTCTGGCGGGCACTGACCTAGAGGAAAAGTGAAGTTAGTATGGATGTTACTCTCCCGTACAGTTCTTCTGACACATTGCCCACAAACCTCCCACCCTGGCCCAGACATACATACACACACCATCCTCACATGCTGGCCTGTCCCCCCCTCCCTCTTCCATCCACGACAATCCATACAATCATGTGCCATCCACCATGCTCACAGTGTACTCACCTGCTTGTCTGGAGGACCGTACAGTTGCGTGTACTGGGGGAGGACTCCATCCACCAGTTTCTCCAACTTCTCCGAAGTGAAGGCAGGGGACCTTTCCCCAGACACTGTAGCCATTGTCGCTTCCAGACACAGGTCACAGCAGCACTTGCAGTGTAGGTCCTCTCCTGTTGAAGGTCAGGTATCAAGTGAGGGAACTGATAGAAAATGGTGGTCACATCCACGGCGGTGCGTACCGTCACCGCCGGCGTACATCGTCATTGGCTCCTGGAACCCATAGGGCCCAATGATAACCAATGCTGAATGGCCCCCGGTCTTCGACAGCCTACCGTGACGTGGTACTATGCCAGCGAAGTTACCTCATTTCCCCTTGTCCCAGGTCAGGCAGCTGCCATTTCAGGTAGCCACATGTCAGGCCAAAAACCTGCGTCACACCTATTTAGGCCAGTAATACGGACAAAGGCACATAGAGAAAATTTAAAATTTTTGCTAAACAGCCTTGTGATACCTAAGTGTTGTATGACCCTCTGCTCACCGTTAGGCACGTCTGCTGGGGCAGGTGATGAGATGGCGGCATCCTCCGGTGTACTGACCCCTGGTGGGCCTGTCGACAATGGAAGACAGACACATCATTATCACTTACAGACTTGATCGTGCAACAATCTAGGAACTGTGTGCCCAGTTGGAGCCTGACCTGATGTCAGCTATCCGCCATCCCACAGGAATACCCCCTCTAGGGCAGGTCCTGTCTGTACTCGATTTCCTGGCCAGTGGGTCTTTTCAAACAGCAGTAGCCAAGGCATCAGGGATGTCCCAGCCAATGTTCTCTAACATGTTGTCCAGAGTGTTGCCTGCCCTGCTGAAACACATGCGCAGCTACATTGTTTTCCCTCAAGTGGAAGATTTGCCCATGGTGAAAGGTGACTTCTATGCCCTGGGACATATCCCCAACATCATTGGTGCCATTGATGGTAAACATGTGGCATTTGCCCCCCCGCAGGAATGAACAGGTGTATAGCAAAACCGCAAAAGCTACCATTCTATGAATGTGTAGATGGTGTGTTTGGCAGATCAGTACATCTCCCATGTGAATGCCAAGTATCCTGGCTCAGTGCATGACGCTTACATTTTGAGGAATAGCAGCATCCCTTATGTGATGGGGCAACTCCAGAGGCACCGTGTGTGGCTAATAGGTGAGCCTAAAGTCCACACACAGTTTCATTTGCTGTCTGGATATGGGAGATTCACTAATGTTTGGAGGATGTCTAACAGTTGCCTCTCGATATTTGCAGGAGACTCTGGTTACCCCAACCTGCCATGGCTACTGACCCCAGTGAGGAATCCCAAGACAAGGGCAGAGGAACTCTTCAATGAGGCACATGGGTGAACTAGGAGGATAATAGAGTGCACCTTCGGCCTCCTGAAGGCCAGATTCAGGTGCCTCCATCTAACAGGTGGCTCCCTATACTACTCACCAAAGAAGTGTGCCAGATCATCGTGGCCTGCTGTATGTTGCGCAACCTGGCTTTGCGACTGCAGGTGCCTTTTCTGCAGGAGGATGGGCCTGATGCTGGTCTTGTGGCAGCCGTGGAGCATGTGGACAGTGAAGAAGAGGAGGCAGAAGAAGATGTAGACAACTGAAACAACATCATCATGCAATACTTCCAGTGGGACTCAGGTAAGAAGATGGAACTGCTTCCCACATCTCATACTATTTTAGGACCTAGCATTAGTCTGCCTTTTTACCTCTGTCTATGGACCCTGACTTGTCACTTTGGCTTTCCATTTCACAGATCTGGGTTCCAATTTGTGCCCTCTGCTATGTTTACTCCTGGCCTACAGCTGTGTAACATTCGTATGTGAACAAGTACATTGACATTGCTATATTCAAGAGATTTTGCAATTACACATTTGTGAAAGCACAGACTGACTCCAGATTTTTTGGTGATTCAAGGGTGTTTATTTTTGTGCTAATAAGTGGAGGGTTGTGTGAAATGGGCTGTGGTGATGATGGAGGAATGTCCATTGCAGAGTACAGTCTCTTGGTCTCACAGGTGCATTGTCCAATGGAGCAATAGAAGAGGAACAATGGCAGTTTAAGGTGGACAGGGTGACAAAGTGGGACAGAAGGGTGACATTCAGGAGGATTTTATTTCCTGGCGGGGGTCTTGGCAATGTTCTCTGTCTTGTTCCTGGATCTCAGGGACCGTTTGTGGGGTAGTTCTCCTTCTGCAGGGGGTGGGGTGCTGGTGGCCTGTTGGTCCTGTGGCGGTGCCTCCTGTCCAGTAGTGCCAGCGGAGGGCTGTTCATCGTCCAGGCTAGTGTCAGGGCCCGTTGGTGTGCCACTGTGTCCCTCATGGTGTTGACAAGGTCTGCTAGCACACCTGCAATTGTGACCAGGGTGGTGTTAATGGACTTCAAGTCCTCCCTGATCCCCAGGCAGTGTTCCTCCTGCAGCCGCTGGGTCTCCTGAAACCTGGCCAGTACCATGCCCATGGTCTCCTGGGAATGGTGGTAAGCTCCCATGATGTTGGAGAGTGCCTCATGGAGTGTCAGTTCCCTGGGCCTGTCCTCCCCCTGTCACACAGCAGTCCTCCAAGCTTCCCTGTTTTCCTGTGCCTCTGTCCCCTGAACGGTGTGCGCACTGCCACTGACCCCCTGTCCCTGATTGGGTAGGTGGGTTTGGCTGGGTTCCCTGTAGTGGTGGACACACTGATGATTGCCGTATCCTGGGGACAGAGGGATGGGTTTGCTGGGTGGGTGCTGTGGTGGTGTTTCCTGAGGGGGAGATTCTGTGGTGGTTTGGGACTGTGTCAGGGGAACCGACTGTCCTGAGGTCCATGATGGGCCGGGCTGGTCATCTTGGTCCAGGCGTGCAGAGCTGCTGTCAACACTCTGGGTCTCTTCTGTGGAGGGACTGGATATTTCTGGCACCTCCTGTCCGGTGACGTTGGGTATGGGTCCTGTTGGGGAGTAAATGCATAGTTTTAGTATCAGTGTGCGCCATCTTGTGCATTGGGTGAGATACCCTCTACTCCTGTGCTTGCATCATTGAGTTTACCCTTTTGTGATAGTTGGTTTGGGGTCTATGTGAGTATCTGTACTGGACATGCTTTGGTATCGGTGGTCCATGCATAGGTGTTGCATGCAGGGCTTTGGTATTGAGATGTGTGCGTTGTGATAGTGGGACATATGTGAGATGATGGAGTGAGGGTAAGGGTGGGGTATGTGATGGCATGCCGGCGGGGTGAGGGGGATATGGTAGTAAAGATTTGACTTACTAGAGTCCAGTCCTCATGCTACTCCTGCGAGGCCCTCAGGATGCATGATTGCCAAGACTTGCTCCTCCCATGTTGTTAGTTGTGGGGGAGGAGGTGGGGGTCCACCGCCAGTCCTCTGTACAGTAATCTGGTGTCTTGAAACCACGGAACGCACCTTCCCCAGTAGGTCATTCCACCTCTTCCTGATGTCATCCTGTGTTCTTGGATGCTGTCCCACGGCGTTGACCCTGTTGATGATTCTCCGCCATACCGCCATCTTCCTCACAAGGGTGGTATGCTGCACCTGTGAACCGAAAAGCTGTGGCTCTACCCGGATGATCTCCTCCACCATGACCCTGAGCTCCTCCTCTGAAAACCTGGGGTGTCTTTGAGGTGCCATGATGTGGTGTGGGTGATGTCTGAGGTGCTCTCTGTTGTGATGTGTGGGGGGATGTGTTGGTGTGTGTTGTTTGAGGTGCGTGGAAGTTGTATAAGTGATGGTGTTGTGTGTCTGTGGATGCTGGTGTTGTGTTTGCTGATCTCTCTCTCTGGCCTTCTTCCAAATTTAACATTGTAAGAGGTTGTGGGTAATGTGGGTGTGTGTTTTATAGTGGTGTGAGTGTGTGGGTGTGGTGTTTGTATGTGTATCAAGTGTGTGTATTTCGAATTGTACAATGTTGTTGTGTTTTGTAAGTGTGTGTGTATTTTGAGCGCCGCGGTGTGTACCGCCAATGGATTACCGTGGTTGAAAGACCACTGCATTGATTCGTGGTCGTGATAGTGTGGGTGTATTCTCCTGTTGGGGTGACGGTGTGGGTTTTGTTATCGCCAGCTTATGACTGACCTTTGGTGTGGCGGACTTGTGTGGGTGTCTCTATTGTGGCGGATTCCGAGATATGGGTCGTTATTCATGTAGTGGAATTCCGCCACCGCAACGGTATGTTGGCGGTCTTCAGCACGGCGGAAAGCAGGATTTACCGCCAGGGTTGTAATGAGGGCCTATATATTTTTCTAAACACTGTGTGGTGTATTTTTGTGGTGTTCTGCTGTGTTATTGCATGATTTATTGCACAAATACTGTACACATTTCCTTCTAAGTTAAGCCTGACTGCTCAGTGCCATGCTACCAGAGGGTGGGCACAGGATAATTTGGATTGTGTGTGACTTATCATGACTAGAGTGAGGGTCCTTGCTTGGACAGGGGGTAACCTCACTGCCAACAAAAGACCACATTTCTAACAGTCTCTATGGACAGTTTTTTTAATTAGTCCTTGACTATGAGTTAGATTTATTTTTTTGATAAACTGATTTTATTTGGGTTTTACAAATTTTGCATACAGTGGCACACAATACTGAAGCATACAATCTGTATAGCAAGGTACTTTGTTTAACATTCGAGTACAGCCGTGACATGTTAAGGCATGTGAGTACATTGATATTGTTTTACACTTAATTTTCCTCCTTGAGTAATGTAATGACAATTGTCTAAGCCATGTCCCCCTTATTTTACCATGCTTATGAGGGTAACCCCTGGCCTCATAGACCAGCTTCCCCTCTTGTGCACACCAGTCCACACCTTGGTGCCAAAGGGTAATGAAGAGAGGAGTAGTTTTCCTCCAGAGGGCTGCTATATCATGCTTGGCGACCATAATAGCTGTGCCCAAAAAGGTCTTTTTAGCCCTTGTATCCCCAAGTCCTTCAAGAACCCCTAACAGGATCCCCAAGGGTGAGAGAGGGACCTCCCATCCCAGGATCTCAGTCAGCTCCCCCACAACTGCGGGCCAATGCTCCCGGAGTTTTTGGACATAGCCATACCACATGATAGAAGTCAGTGGGTATACTCGCACACTGGGGCAGATAGGCTCAGGGAGGAGGCCTGTTCAATACATGCTGGTAGGGGAAAGGTGCACCGTGTATAAATATTATGTCTGTACCAGGTGTAATCTTAAGGATAAAGTGGTCTTATCAATCGTCATCTTCATGCGACCTTTCCAGGTCTCCCATTTGACTCAGCGATGGTCAAAACTGCTTGCGGTATTAATTATCAAGGTACAGTATATCTTAGAGAGCCCTCCCCTGCCCAATGCCCCTATAAGGAGTTTGGTTTCCAATGGGCTTACTCAGGAAGGGTGCTGATTTGGATATTCCTGGAGTGAAGGGCGTGTCTTAGCTAGAGTTACTTATAGAACTGTGTCTTAGAGGTTACCCCCGTTCAAGCAAGGACCCTCACTCTAGTCAGGGTAAAAGAGAATCACCCTCAGCTAACCCCTGCTTACTCCCTTGGTAGCTTGGCAGAAAAGTAGGCTTAACTTCAGAGTGCTGGGTGTAAAGTATTTGTACCAACACACACAGTAACTCAATGAAAACACTACAAAATGACACACCAGTTTAGAAAAATAGGAAATATTTTTCTAAACAAAGCAAGACCAAAACGACAAAAATCTGACATACACAAGTCAAGTTATGAATTTGTAAAGATTAAATGCTAAAATAGCACTTAGAAACACAAAATGCTTCGATGAGGTGTTAACACGGCGTCGTGACGGAGTCGTTCCCAAAAAATCTGACACCAGTGGCACGGAGTCGCGGACTTCGGCAGGGCTGCAGCGGTGTCGGGCCTACGAAGGTCGTCGCGTTCCAGCGAAGATCACGGAGTCGGTTGTGGGTTCCGTCACGAGATTCAGCATCGACGTCGGTCCGGAGTCGTCCGAAGTCGATTTCCTTGGATTTTCACCAACTTTCTTTTCAAGGGCCCAGGGACTGGATGGGGCACCACTTGTCAGAGCAGGAGTCTCTCCAGAGACTTCAGGTGCTGGTAGAGAGAAGTCGTTGCTGTCCCTGAGACTTCAAACAACAGGAGGCAAGCTCTAAATCAAGCCCTTGGAGAGTTCTTCACAAGATGGAAGGCACACAAAGTCCAGTCTTTGCCCTCTTTCTCTGGCAGAAGCAGCAACTGCAGGATAGCTCCACAAAGCACAGTCACAGGCAGGGAATCTCTTCTTCCTCAGCTCTTCAGCTCTTCTACAGGCAGAGGTTCCTCTTGTTTCCAGAAGTGTTCTAAAGTCTGTGGCTTTGGGTGCCCTTCTTATACCCAATTTCTCCTTTGAAGTAGACCTACTTCAAAGAAAAGTCACTTTTGAATATGAAATCCTGCCTTGCCCAGGCCAGGCCCCAGACACTCACCAGGGGGTCCGAGACTGCATTGTGTGAGGACAGACACAGCCCTTTCAGGTGTATGTGACCACTCCTCTCCTCCCTCCTAGCACAAATGGCTCATCAGGGAATTCAGAGTACACCCCAGCTCCCTTTGTGTCACTGTCTAGTGTGAGGTGCAACCAGCCCAACTGTCAAACTGACCCAGTCAGGGAATCCACAAACAGGCGGAGTCACAGAAATAGTATAAGCAAGAAAATGCCCACTTTCTAAAAGTGGCATTTTCAAAAACACAATTCTAAAATGAACTTTACTAAAAGATGTATTTTCAAATTGTGAGCTCAGAGACCCCAAACCCCACATGTCCATCCGCTCTCAAAGGGAATCTACCCTTTAATCAGATTTAAAGGTAGCCCCCATGTTAACCTATGAGAGGGACAGGCCTTGCAACATTGAACAATGAATTTAGCAATATTTAACTGTCAGGGCATATAAAACACATTACTATATGTCCTACCTCAACCATACACTGCACCCTGCCCTTGGGGGCTTCCTAGGGCATACCTTAGGGGTGCCTTACATGTAAGAAAAGGGAAGATTTAGGCCTGGTAAGTGGGTACACTTGCCAAGACAAATTTATAGTTAAAGCTGCACACACAGGCAGGTCTGAGACATGATTACAGAGCTACTTATGTGGGTGGCACAACCAGTGCTGCAGGCCCAATATTAGCATTTGAGTTACAGGCCCTGGCACCTATAGTGCACTTTACTAGGGACTTACTAGTAAATCAAATATGCCAATCGTGGATAAACCAATTACATACACATTTTGTAAAGGAGCACTTACACTTTAGCACTGGTTAGCAGTGGTAAAGCGCCCAGAGTAACAAAACCAGCAAAATCAGAGTCCAGCACACATCAACAACTTGGGGAACAGAGGCAAAAGGTTAGGGGAGACCAAGCCAAGGATGAAAAAGTCAAACAGAGGGCGTAAGTGTTCTGGAGTTCTTGAAAGGCTCATATGTGTGTGATTGTCCTGACATCACCCAGCTGTGGAATGTCTCTAAAGTCCCTCTTCCCAAATGCCTTCAGTGTCACCATTTCACTTAACTATGAGCCATGCCAAAAGGGTGCTTGTTGTGTCAGTACTGAGTTACATCAAGCGTGGTGTAGGGCTGCTCTCTAGGCCAAGAGAGCTCTTCTGGTCACGTGAGGAATACCCCTGGGAACCGGGGATCCATACAGCATGCCCAGTAGTTGGGAGCTTTAGCCTGTCTGCAAGATCTGCCCACCTCACGTTAAACCAGTCATGGATGACAAGTAGGTGGGAAGTCGAGTGGTAAAAGTATACGTTGACCTTACAAAAGCCTTCCTCATATGGAACCCATTGATAGTGTGTAAGGGCAAACCTGTGCCTGGAGCCATGCTACAGGAAGGAGGTGGCAGCTCTATCCATAGCCTGAAACCAGGACCGTGGTATGAGGAGAGGTAAGTTTTGGAAGATGTACAGGAATCCTGGGAGGATCATCATCTTATCTAAAGCTATTTGTCGCAATAAGTTGAGGGGGAGCGATTGCTATTTCAGAAGGTCATTTTTGACCTTTCGTGTCGAAAGGCGAGAGGTTAAGGGACCAGGACCAGGTCAGCTCTGGGTACAGGGCCACCCAAATCACCAAATATTTGAAGCTTAGTCTGCAGAGGGGAATGGTGTCCTGCCAGTCAAAACAATCACGGGATGGTCCGAAGGGCACCAACACTGATTTGGAGGGATTCAATGCCTCTTCGAAATATTAAAGGATAGTGAGACACTCACCGCCAGTTCAGCAAGGTATAGAAGGACGTCATCTGCATATAAGGCTATATGGTCTTCATGACTCTCATCCCATCTCCATCCATGTAACTGGGCATCCTACTGAATAAGACACACCAGTGGTTCTATTGCTAGTGCAAAAAGAAGTGGGGACAGAGGGCACCCCTGCATATTCCCTGTAGTTTTCTTTATTCTTTGTGGAAAACCCCCAGTTCAGATTTTTTCTCACAAGGCTTCATTTGAATACATGACATTTTTTCTTTCCCTTTCTGCAGCAAGGTAGATGGTTTGACAACCACTACTTCTGTCCCTGTGACAAATGCTCTGCTCAATTCACTGTTCATCTCATGCTGTTTTGCTCATTGTATAAGTCAGTCGGTATTCAACACAAGTTGGGTTTTCAATATCTTCAGCAACCGGATTCTGTTGAAAAATGTAGAGCAGTGATTAAGTTTATCACAGGCACATTCAGTATTAGGAAGAGGTATTCATCATAACTGCTACTTTTCTGTATATTTTTCAAGTATTAAATTCCTTTCTTGTTTTTTGTGATTATTGGAATCTGCAAAGTCTTTAATGAGTTGCTGTTTCTTTTATGAGATTTTAAATTTCTTTATGTGTTTATGATATGATGGAACTGTTGTTACTATAATTGTTTGCAAATTTTAAATTGTGTACTTTTATGGCATGGTTATGCTGAATAAAGTTTATTTGATTTGATTTCTAATGTTGGTTTTCAAAATGGATAAAAAAGTGTATAAAAACATATTATTTACATGTTAGGGGACTTCTTTGAGGATCCAATTCCAGAAGCTGATTTGTTCATCTTAGCCAGGATCATTCACGACTGGAAAGAGGACAAATGTTTGCGACTCTTATCAAAAGTTTACAATTCCTGCAAATCAGGTACCACAAACTTCCTTTGGGTTTGATGAAGTTCAGATGTATTCATTGACATCAAAACAAAAAGTGTGAATAAAATGAAAAGAACACAACTAATTGCTATAACCATAACATTTAAGAGAGTGGAATATTGGGTAGACATGATTTTATAAAAAATAAAACTGGTTCAGATTATTGTCTTACATGAAGAATATTTACTACAAAATTATTTAAACACGGTCATCCTTGGCATCCCGTCTGCAAACTGAGAAAATCACGGAATGATGATGAACAGGGAAACAAAGAAGTGTGCAACAAGATGTAAAAAAGATTTGATGAATATGCTACTTCAAAGTGAGGGCATTGATACCTGTGAGAGAAACCTCTATGGTAATTGAGAAACTGTGTCTGCTTGAGGAAGAATTATGGATAATGAAAACCAGGATGGCAAAGAAATAAATTAGATCATGTCCTCATCATTTGAACCACTTCTGTTATTCACTTGTGTGTGCCAATTTGCAGTACAGATGTCAGGAAAAAACAATTAAAAGGTTAGGTAGTGTTTGGTGGAACAAGAAAAATGCTGTAAAATGGCATTCCCTTTGCAACCCTGCCAATCCTGCAGTTTCTCTGCTTTGTTAGTCTATTAGCAGTCAAGACAACTGTAGGATAACCACTAGCAGAGCTTCTGATGACTCTGCTGGAGATATCCAATGACCCAATGGTCTGTCTGCCACAAGGGCTTTGTGTCATTGTGACAGTCATCCCACCCTATTTGGGATGGAACAGCCATCACTCATTTTCCATGCCCATGTCAGCCAAAGATTCTGCTGCATCAGAGCCATCACCTTTCTGTTCAGAAAAAGCAGACTCCTGCTTTGAACATGGCATCCTGCTCGGCAGTCTTTACTGCTTAGTAAGAAATTACTGTGGAGGCAGCTTCCTTCACAGGAGTGAGGTTCCCACCAGGAGGCAGGAGTATCTAAATAGAGCAGGCCACCCTCCACCAGGGTGGCCGAAGTCATGATCTTCGCCCCTGTGATGGGCCAAGAGCTTAATAAGGCCCCTTTTTTTGTATAGTTTTTAGCAAGCTTTATAAGACCCTTAGTTATTTGTGTCCGTTAGTCTTACGTTAAATTGTAGCCCTGTTTTACATAGTGTCCCAAGGAAGCTGATATTTTTAGTAAATAGTTAAAATTTTGTTAAAATAGTTAAAATGTAGTTTCGCTTTCATTAAAGCCCATCAAAAATATGCTTCAAGGAGACCCCTTAATTTATGTGTTTCTAAATTTTATATATATTTTTATTTCATTTTTCTGATTGCCATAATTTCTAAAGAACTATAGCGGGACGCGCCGGACTTTTGCCTGGGGCAGAGGAGCCCTTTAAAACTCATTTTGCGCTCCCGCCTCGCGCGACGCGCTGATTGCTGCCTGGGACAGAGGAGCCCTTTCTTCATCGCGGGCGGAGGAGGCCTTTAAATCTTTTTTTTGTTGCTTTCCCACCTTGCGGGACGCGCCGGACTGTTGCCTGGGGCAGAGGAGCCCTTTAAAACTCATATCGCGCTCCCTCCTCGCGGGATGCGCGCAGGCGAAGCCCGGGCCAAAGGCGGGCCCGTCCTTCACCCGTCATCAACAGGAAGAGGCTGCGCTGGGCCCCCTCCCTTTTAATTTTGTTTCTGGAGCTCCGGCGAATGATACAGAATAGCAAAAAAAGCGCCGATTAAAGGAGGAGAAGGAGGAGTCTCTTCCATTCTGGGTATTTGAGAGGCTTCTCAGACACTGTGTCTTGTTGATCTATACGCGTAACAGGTAACGGTGAGGACTATAAGACTATAGGATTACAGCCCTTTCATTTTTCTGCTTGCCATAATTTCTAAAGAACTATAGTGTGACGCGCTGGACTGTTGCCTGGGGCAGAGGAGCCCTTTAAAACTCATATCGTGCTCCCGCCTCGCGGGACGCACTGATTGCTGCCTGGGGCGGAGGAGCCCTTTCTTCATCGCGGGCGGAGGAGCCCTTTAAATCTTTTTTTGGTTGTGTTCCCGCCTCGCAGGACTCACCGGACTGTTGCCTGGGGCAGAGGAGCCCTTTAAAACTCATATCGCACTCCCGCCTCGCGGGACGCGCTGATTTCTGTCTGGGGCGGAGGAGTCCTTTCTTCATTGCGGGCGGAGGAGCCCTTTAAATCTTTTTTTTGTCGCGTTCCCACATTGCAGGACACGCCGGACTGTTGCCTGGGGCGGAGGAGCCCTTTAAAACTCATATCGCTCTAACGCCTTGCGGGACGCGCTGATTGCTGCCTGTGGCGGAGGAGCCCTTTCTTTATCGCGGGCAGAGGAGCCCTTTAAATCTTTTTTTTTGTTGCGTTCCCGCCTCGCGGGACTCGCCGGACTGTTGCCTGGGGCATAGGAGCCCTTTAAAACTCATATCGCGCTCCCGCCTCGCGGGATGCGCTGATTGCTGCCTGGGGCGCAGGAGCCCTTTCTTCATCGCGGGCGGAGGAGCCCTTTAAATCTTTTTTTTGTCGCACGCGCCGGACTGTTGCCTGGGGCAGAGGAGCCCTTTAAAACTCATATCGCGCTCCCACCTCGCGGGACGCGCTGATTGCTGCCTGGGGCGGAGGAGCCCTTTCTTCATCGCGGGCGGAGGAAGCCTTTAAATCATTTTTTTGTTGTGTTCCCACCTTGCGGGATGTGCCGGACTGTTGCCTGGGGCAGAGGAGCCCTTTAAAACTCATATCGTGCTCCCTCCTCACAGGACGCACGCAGGCGAAGCCCGGGCCAAGGGCGGGCCCGTCCTTCGCCCGTCATCAACAGGAAGAGGCTGGGCTGGGCCCCCTCCCTTTTAATTTTGTTTCTGGAGCTCCGACGAATGAGACAGAATCGCGAAAAAGCGCTGATTTAAAGGAGGAGATGGAGGAGTCTCTTCCATTCTGGGTATCTGAGAGGCTTCTCAGACACTGTGTCTTGTTGATCTATACACGTACCAGGTAACGGTGATGACTATAAGACTATAGGATTACAGCCCTCGGGCATCTGTGGCAGGAAGCTGTGACTAGCCCTCCCACCCTTATGTTAGGAGTTGCATAAAACCCAGCCCTATCCCAGGTTAGCATTGGGCACTGGACTCTGCAAGGATGGGAAAAATATAAGGCGTTTAGTTCTTTCTTTTCTCTTTTCAATTAAGGACTAGCTAGCCCTGATGGGGAAACGAAAAGGAGATTGTGGAAGAAGGGGCTCCATTCAGGAGGCCCACGCCCCCAGGCTGATAACTAGCTATCTTACCTCTGTGATGGGTGTCATTGAGTCGGAGATAGGGAGAGTGGGAGCTTCTCTAGAGTCATACCTTGAGAAAATAGGGAAAGGTGAGGGGGAAGAAAGGACTCCCCATGTAAAATCTCCACTAATTCAGATAAGGACAGGGAACCCTTGTGTAATAATGGATAAGGACCCCCGAGTAGATTTAATTACTTCCATGACCCCGAGAGTCCACCCTTTAAAAAAGAGCAGGCAAGCGATCCCTCCCCACGCTATAGCCCCCCTCTTTAGACCTAGCCTTGTCTCCTGCAAAATCTTATGAGCCCGAAAAGGATTCAGTAGGAATGGAGAAGAAAAAGGGGAAACGTCAACCCAACCCATTAAAAAGAACTATGGAAAAACAGATAAGAGACAGCAAGACTTTGGAGCCTTCTAATGGCCATCTTAGCCAGATTGAGAATCAGCTCAGGGATATAAAAAAGTTACGTTACTTGGTTCTGGAGAAAGTGGCTGTTCTCGAGTAGAAGGTCGACTTTATATCAACGACAACAAACTCTTTACCATTGAGGGAAGAATCTCAGATCAACCATATTGACTCTGTGCACCCACCAGCCCCGGCTACTCAGTTATATCAAAAGCACGGGCCAAATCCCGTCCAGAATTTAGCCTCCAAGTCATCAAATCTAGTGGTAACACAAAATTCTATAAATGCACATTATCGGCAGGATATAGATAAGCAGGAGGACTCTGAGGGCCAGGCGACTATAAGAACCCAAACAACGTACCCAAGGATCCCGCCGGCATGTGCTCCCTATATTTTAATTTTGGAAAATGTTCCCATACTAGGAAATTCGCGTCACATGCATCATTGTTAAATAAAGTGACGCACTGGGTAGGAAAGCACTCGGGGAGAAGGGTAGACTTTTGCAAGGACATTTTAACTTTAAGAAGGGTCCCCTGGGTTGGTTTATCCCCCAAGTCCTCACAAGGGGACTGTATAGTTATAAATTTTAGGAGTCCCTGGATAGTTAATTCTTTACACCATCACTTCTCAACTATAACGATACCTGCAGGAACTATAAGAGTACAACGATTATCCAAGTTTATTCTTTCTTCACCCAAGACTTGTCTATCTGACACAATTTACCCTGGTAATCAGAATTTTAGTCACTTTGCTGTCTCTAAACCACTTGATAACACCCTGACGCTGTCTAATAGATTTGAGCTCTTGGCCTCTTTAGAACAGTTAGACTGACCATTAACAACTGGGCCATCCTTACAGAGGACGCCAGAGTTGAATACACTGCATCAGCCCCTTTTACAATCTAAGGGAGTCTCTGATATACACGATATACATGATACAACAGTTTCAGGGATTATCTCCTGGAATGTGGTAGGATTAAAATAAAAAATGGGAAACCCTGATTGGCTAAAGTTAGTGACAGAGAATGTTTTTATTTGTTGCCAAGAGACTTGGCTTACAAAGCCTCAGTATATTAATAGCTATGCCACATATAGGGGGTCATTTTGACCTTGGCGGACGGCGGAGGCCGTCCGCCAAGGTACCGCCGCTGAATGACCGCACCGCGGTCAAAAGACCGCGGCGGCCATTCAGACATTTCCTCTGGGCCGGGGGGCGCTCTCCAAAAGAGCGCCCGCCGGCCCAGAGGAAATGCCCCTGCAACGAGGACGCCGGCTCATTGCCTGTTGGCGGTGCTCCCGTGGTCGGTGACCCTGGCGGTCACCGGCCGCCAGGGTCAGAATGACCCCCATAGTGTCCCTGCAACTAAGACCTCCGTGGGTAGGGCTAAGGGAAGCCTGGTCACCTTTACATCAGTAATGGCAAGGGGGGTGGATGTGCGTGTCGTGGGCACATCCCCTTTTTTCCTGGCCCTATTTTTGAAACTGTCAGAACCATTTGACATATTGTTGATTAATTATTATAACAATACCTTTGACAACTCGGACACTAGTGTGGTTGGCAATTTGGAGATGATAATACACAAGGCAACGAATATTAGTAAAAAGGACCTAAGAATAATATGGGTTGGTGATTTTTTCATGCTCATTTATGTGAGTCAGAGTATTTAGATTGTTGTGGGCTCCTTGATGAAAATGATTGTCCTATTCAGCACTTTAAACACTCTCCTTATGGGAATGCTCTTAACAGTGTGACAGGCAGCTAATTCTCTGCTTTTTCCCATACCTGTCTTAGAGGGGGTACCGACGTTTATAAGAGGAAATGCTCATTCTATCATTGACTTCATTATTTATTCTAGAGAATTAATCCCCTTTGTTGGACAGTTTCGGGTGACGCCGACTTGTATTAGTGATCACAACCTTCTAACTATTGAAATAAGCTTGGGTTTGAAGAGTGACTTGAGAATAGAGAAATGACATCCAGACATGAAGTTCTCAGCCCGAAAAGGCCTTACAATTAAATGGGAAAAAATAGATAGTAATAGCTTTTTTAAAGATCTAATACAGAGCAAATGGACAGATGTTATGACAACTTTCAGTGAAGACATGCCCCCCATGAAATTGTTCATGCATTTTCCTCTTTAACAAAGTACATGGCTGAAAAATTAAAGTGCCCGGGCACTAACAAAGTACGTGGCCCTCGATGGTTTAATCATGCATGTACTCTATCCCTAAAAAACTTAAAGAAAATAATCAATGCATCTCCTCAAGATCGACAAGCAATCAAAATTGCAAGAAAGAGGTATAAGGAAGCACTTCCTAAGAGGAAGACTGAATTAAGTGAGTCTGCCTGGGAGGAACTGATCGAAGCAAGTAAAAATAAAGATACAACTGCATTCGGGCAAGTGGTTAATTCTCCATTGTTGAATGACAAGCATGAGGCGACTATGGACACTGTCATTCCAGCTCAAGCCTGGGTGAATTATTTTTCAAAATCTTTTGCAATGGAGAATAATGTCCAACAAGATGATACGAATTGCCTCATGATAATAGGAAATGCTTCCGACAGTGCGGCCTTCAGTAATGCTGTAAGTGTAGCTGATGTAAAACAGGCTATTCAAGATTGCCCTTCTGAGAAAGCCCCTGGCCCGGACAAAATTCCTGCTGATTCATATAAAGCGCTTCCAGATTTTTGGGGGCCATTGCTCACTAATGTTCTGAGATCTGTCATGACAGGTCCACTAGTAGACACGTGGAGAGAGGCGATTATCGTCCCAATTTTTAAGAAGGGGGATAGGGCAAATCCTTTATGTTATCAACCAATTTCTCTATTGGACAGCTCAGTTAAAATCTTAGGTCTAGTGATTTTAAATAAGTTGGAAAACTGGGCAACTGAATCTCATTGTCTTTCACAGGCCCAATTTGGCTTTCGGCCTGGGCTGGGCACAGTAGAACAAACACTCAATTTGACTCTCATAGCCCAAAAATATACGAAAGTCAAAAAGGGGTGTATACATTTAGCATTTATGGATCTGTCCTGTGCTTTTGACACAGTCAATAGAGAGAAATTGTGGACGGTCATGTTAAATATGGGAGTGGACAAAGACATTATTGTTCTACTTAGTAGACTTCATGCTTGTACATCGGCTCGAGTTCGCTATTCTCAGAAAAGTGGTTTAACAGAGACGTTCCCTTCACTAAAGGGGGTAAGACAGGGTTGTGTGCTGGCCCCTTTTCTTTTTCTTCTTTATATAAATGGGTAGAGAAATGTCTCTGTGAATTGGGGAAGGATCTGTCTATTATTAATAACTTCCCAATTCCAGTATTATTGTATGTGGATGATGCCGTACTCATCTCAAGGACAGCAAATGGTCTTCAGGTTTTATTGAATGCTTTTAATACATTCATGGGAAATCTTGGTCTTAAAATCAATAGACTTAAGTCATTTGTGATGAAGACTGGGGCAAAGTTAGCAAAAACAAAAAAATTCATCTTGGACGGGGAAGAAATACTTAAGGTCCCACATTTCACGTATCTGGGGGTTCCCATTGATGTAGATTTTAATTGGAAATTTTGAGTAAACATACGTTCAATACAATTCCAGAAAGCCATAGAAGCAGTTTTTAGATGTGCAAAAAAGTTGCGACACAAACCTGTAAAAGAGTGATGACTGTTTTTTCTAGCAAATGTCTCTTGACCGCGACATTTGGAGCTGGGGTTTGGGGATATGCAGAATGCTCGAGCCTCCAGATTGTAGAAAATATGTTTTTAAGGAGGCTATTAGCAGTCCCGCAATCAACGTCAGTAATGTTTTGTCATGAAGAAGTAGGCCTGAGATGCATATCCAGCTATATAAAGCTCCAACCCATATTATTATGTATAAAAATTTGGTACAAACCAGAAGCTTTTTTTATGCAGAAGGGTGATACAGGATTGTTTTTTACTATCACTATCATTGGACATACCGTGGTTTAGGATTAGGGGAGTTTTTTTTCAAAGCCGGACCTTCTGACAAAGCGGGATATCAAAAAGGTAAAGGAAATATACTGACAGAAAATGTATGACCTGGAGCCGATTTTGGCCACGAAAAGAGTCCAGGCGAGGAACCAGATACAGCAACTGTACCTGATGTTATATCTGACTGCTGTTAGCCTAGAGCGACATAGGTTTTTACTTACTAGGTTACGTTTGAATACATTACATTACCTGGTAGCATTTCCTACATGTGGAACTTGGTTAAAGAATCTTCCACCTTGTTGTTGCGATGGAAAAACACCTCAAAGTACTTTGCACTTCATATTCTTTTGCACTTTTTATGATATCCCAAGAAAAAGGTTTTTACGTCCATTATTTTTATCTAAAGGTATTAGAACTACTCAGCCTGCTTATTTTTATATACACAGTTTGGGAAATGTAGATATAATACAGGCTGTGTTAAATGTTATATATGCTGCTCTCTGAATTTGAAATACGTATCAATAATGTTTTTAGTTAATGATAATGAAATTTGTATATTTCTATTTATTGGATGTCTTTCATGGTCTATTTTTGAACCGAATAAAGTTTAATTGTTGATGAAAGAACTATAGCAGCAGAGCAGGTTGTATCTCGGAATATCGATAACAAAAATATCATCTGACATAGATATTGTGGCCTAAATATTGTTCACAAAAATATCACTCAATAGTATGTTTATTTTAAAAAAATAACTCTAATGGGGCTACATTTTTGTAGATATTGACAACACACAATGAAACATATACCTATCAATATATACACATGGATTATTTGGTCCTTGATGTTTTGTCCATGATAGTTTGGTAGCACAATATTCTGGAGTAGATATTAAGGTGAAATACCCTATATTCTGGTCACATGTCACTGGAACAGGCCTCCTAGTAATAATAAAAAGCAGCAGTTTTTGCTCAGAAATGGGATGTGTTTATAGTCTCCCAAAAGGAGACAGTAGCTCTTTATGTTGCAGATGTTCCGGTAATGCATATTATTGCAATGTTGACATCTGGTCATACTTTGTGCTCTACAAGCCTCAATTGCTATTTCACAGCATTACACAATAGCCTTATACCTTACTTCTCCTATTCTGTTAACTGGAACTCAGTAGGTATTCCCTGATCCCATTTCTACCAATTTCATTTTCTGGACAAAATGATAAACCTAAGTCTGGATCTTTGATTTAGGTAGGATTGTCCACAGACTGCCATCGTGCAGTGTAAGATGAAGTTGTAAATGTTCTAGGTCCCTTCTGTGGCAATGTCCTACTCAGATTTAAGAAGTTGCTGTGTATGTAAGAGTTTTGTCATGTGGAATGAGTTACACGTGACTATAGTGCTTTCTGTATTGTGTTTCCCAATCTTCTTCATCCTCTTTCCATGTCTCTTTACAGACTTTTTTTCCTATTACAGATTATCAGAATTAATACATTCCAATTGGTTTTGTTCACTGTGATTTGTCTGATATTGTTCATGCATCACTCATTCATCTTACGTGTTGATAGTAGCCCTGGCTTTTCACCATTTTGCTTTCACCTCATTGTTGTTAATCTTTTCTCTTGATTTTCCTGTGTTAAGTCCTTCTGTCCTTCGTGACTTCTGTTGAAGTTTTAGTCTAGGAGAACATGTATTTCTTTTTAATCTAATGTGTTGTAATATCTGCCTTTAATGCAGAGCCATTCTGACCTTATCTAAATCACAAGTATATCTCATTATTGCATTTTCTTTTCAATGTTACTTAATCGATTACTCAGGATAGTGGTTTCTGTGTGTTGTGCCTCTTCTTTTTGACATTAGCAAGTTATACTAAAGGCGATTCACCCAGGCTCTATCTTTAGAACTTAGGGGCTGATTCTGAGTTTGGCGGGCCCGTGACTGCCATGATGGTGGTCCAACCGCCAACAGTATGGCGGAGCTGACCGCCATATTATGAGTTTGGTGGTGCAGCTCACAGAAGACCACCACCAGGCATCACAGACTGCCGCGGTCTCTTGGAGGCACAAACAGGCCGGCAGAGACCATGCTTCTGCCGCACCTATTACGAGGTTGCACACCACCAACGTGACTGCCTCGGTCCAACCACTATGGAGCACCAGGCAGAAACGAACAGTATAAATGGAGACACTCACCTACAGACAGCCACACCTGTTTGGAGCCAATTCTTAACGACATGCTGCTGTTCATGTTTGCAAAAAGACAGAAATCAATGCCGACGTGGACATCAATAACTGTAAGTACTAATACCTACCTGTTTTTTCAGTTTTAATAAAATTGTACCATTAGCAAACACATCTTGGGGGGGGGAACGCCAAGGCCAGCACCTACACGTATCATTCATGACACACACACACATATATACTACAACTTATACACCCACACATTCTCAACACACACACTTCAGCCAGCACACACACACACACACACACTGCACAGCAATATCACACATATACGCACGGCTACACAATACTCGATCAGGGACACCGAAGGCCACACAACATATACACACAGCAACAACAACACAACTGATGCACATATACTCACACATTCCACACAATTACACACAACACTGGCCAGGGACTGTCCACACATACAACACACATATAAACATATCTGCCATGGCACACACACAACACCAACATCAATCAAAACTGCAATCGATACACACATCACATACACACATAGCACAATGGAGCAACAATACAATGCACAATACACACTGCCACAAACATGCAAAAGACACAAAGTGAACCACAACAACAACACCTGCACAGCTGCGTTGGGAGCAGCTTGACCATACTTGGGAGGAGACTACATTGGGACACATATCACATTCAACAAGGCCCCAAACAATATGCACACTGGAATTGCCCGCAATTGGATCTCAGGGACAATCAATACCAATACCAATTTTTAAAAACATTCACACAATGGGAGAAGACCAACACTACAGAGCACACACAACTCTCACTCCATGGGACATACCCCTACCCCAACCAGCTGCCAGGAACACACACCTAAGTGGACACATGCACACTCAAATGTAAAGCAAATTACCACAACTCAACACACTCCAGGTCTGCACTGACACAAATCCAGAATACACACACCACATGTACAAAATACCTAGGTCAGGGAACAAGTCATACACCATACATGCCCACATCACACAACACAAAATAAAAAGACATCCCACAACAAACACACCACAATGCCATGACACCAACATTTCAACTACATACACATAACCATCACAAAACACACACCCTACCCTTAGGAGACAACAGCATTGCACATAAACTCACCGGCTGCAAAAAACATAACACTGAGCAGCAAGCAGCACTAACACACACAACCACATGCATGCAAACAATGTCAGCTAGGAACAATAAAAAACCTAGGGAAGGAAATGCAGGACACCAACAAAAGGTTGCGTTTATTATAAAATTATCAATAATGAATAAACAGGTCCAAGGCCATAGACCAGTCCATATCACACAGGCCCGAAAGGCACAATCCAGGCCCTAAGACTCGACTCCTGAATGCCAAAGAACCTCCACAGGTAGGGGCATCAATGGGCAGGCAGGCACCTCAGGGATTATTGAGGTGAGGGGTGGGGTAGGGGTGGTTTGGCAGGAGGGTGAGCTTGGGTTTGGGAGGTGGGTTTTGGGTTTGGGTTTAGGTGAGGGACCTTCTTTGGAGGGGCAGACTTCTTCTTGGCGGGGTAGGGGTATGGGTGCTTGCAGGCGGGGGAGGACTTGGAGGTGGAAAGGATGACCTTGGGGGGGAATGGAACGTTTGGGGGTGGTACAGTGAGGGGAAGGACAGGGGTAAGGTTAAGGTCATAGAGGAACAATTTTTTAGTCAAACAGGGAAGGTCATCAGAAGGGGATGGGATTCGGAGGTTGATGTGTAGGTGTGGATATTTTGGGTGCATGTTTGTTGGAGGTGTGAGTGTGTGAGTGTGTGTTTTATGGGTGTCTGTTGTGTGGGTTAATGAAGGTGTTTATGTGTTTTGGAGTTGGGGGTGGAGGTGCTAGGAGATGCCGTGGTCTCTCTGTTGAGTTGGTGACTGTAGGTATGGAGGATGTGCTGCATGTAGGTGTCTCTGTGGTTAGGGTGTCTGTGGGTATGAAAGGTGTGGTGGCTGGATTAGTGACTGTTGGTGCACTGTCTGCAGGTGTAGCAGATGCCATGTGTGTGATGCTGGGGGTGGGGGAGGGTGTCAGGGGAAGTCATGATTATTGATGTGTCTGCAGATGGATGTTGTTTGTGTGCTTGGCTTTTGTGTGTCTTGTGTTTGTGTGCGCTACCCTTGACTGTTGAGGTGGATGCATGTGAGTCTGTCTGTTTGCTTTGGGTGGGTTGGGGAATCGGGGTTTTGGACTGGGAAGGGGGGACAGAAGACAAGGGATGACTGGCTGCCGCCAGTCTGGGGTCCAGAGCCTGAAATTATTTCTGTAGGCCAGCGATTGCACCCTGAATGCCTTTCAGGAACGCATTGCTCTGTTGGATCTGGCTTGTGACCCACAGAGATAGATCTCAGGGGGTCAATAGCCTCCTCACTGCGGGCAGCAGGGCTAACTGGGGCTGGGGCAGAGGTGCCTGCGGCAAAGGATACACCCACCTTCTTGGGTGAGCGGGCATGGCCAGCTGGGTGGGGAGCAACAGGGAAGGCAGTGATTGAATGGGGGGTTGGCGAACAAAGATGGTCCCTGATGGGTTTGCCACCACTAGGGAGTGACCACTGGAGGAAGAATCTGTGGATGATGATGTTGATCTTGTCTCCCCTGTGGCACTCCCCTTGCCCTCTGGGCCACTGGGTCCCTCACTGTCAGTGGTCTCGTGACCTGAGGTCCTGTGGACAGATGCTACCCCACTTGGCTTGGTCCCATCTCTTTTACCTGCCGGTGCTGATGCTGCAAAAAGAAAGAAAATAAGGCCATGAGATCTAAATGATGACAGTGCAATTATAAATCAGAGAGGCAAAAAGTACCATCATGTCAACTGGCCCCCGCATGAAGTGACAGCAAAGTGCCACCATCATGTGCCAATACTACACCATGCAAGCCATCTAGATTAACAAAGGTATCACATTTAGAAATCTTGGTCTCAGATAACTACAATAGCATGAATGACGTCTAGCAAGCATACTAACAATACCACAACTAGATGACCACTCCACATCAAACTTGTGCAACATGCAGCACACCACATGGAACCAGTAGCCTGATATGATATCTCAAAGACAACTGATGGTGCTAAGGAATGGCCACCAACAATGCTAAAATCATGCCATGCCTGGATTAGGTGACATGGAAACATTCATTTCACTAGGGACACAACACAACAGTGTACAACTTCATAAGTCACACCTTACCAAAATGAGTCAAGGCTGGTAGTTGGAAGTCTCACTCTGATGTGCCACACATCTGATGTTTCAAGAAACTACATGGAAGCCAGGTCCCAAACTTCATGGAGAGATGCCTCCTGAAAACACACATGAATGGTCTAGTAAGGCCCAGGATAGCCCCCACCGATGTCTCACACTCATGTTCATGTTCACTTCTGAGTTTGTTTGTAGTAGGCAACTGTACCTTACAGGAAAAAGGGACACAGACTTGCAATCAGTATCAGGTGGATACCCAATTCTTTTACTATGAAAAACAGCATCACTACCCACATCACAGACATGATTAGCATGGCATCTGTCTGTGGAGGAATCTCTGGGCTCAAACACAAGTAATGCAAACATCACTACAAGTCAATCCCTGATGCATCCATACAGTCAACAAACGTTCTGTGGACCCACAGCCATCATACCACATAAATGGTACAAATCACCATCAAGTGGATCAATATCCTACCCCTACCTGTCATCTTCATCATGGCTACTGCTGTTACACATGACTAACAACATACTATGAGGCATGAATGTATCTGTCTGACTATATGATGGTGACACAGTCCTGTCTGGGGCATCACAGTAAATGAACAGACATTGCAGATGTATTATAACAACAAGACCCCATGAATATATATGTGAGAGATTTTAGATATCATGCCATCTGTGTGGCTACCACATGCCTACATCTTATACATAGATTTGTGTCCTATTGGAAATGAAGCACATGCAGGCATGTAGGCACAAGGAATGTTGGCTACACTGATGTCACATCACCCATGACAATGCACATTCCCTACTTACCGAGGGGGAGTACCTTGCTACAGCTGCCAACACTTTTGTCATGCAAGTCATGTCCCATGTATGATGGACACCCATGCATCACAGACTGCTGTGAGGCACAAGCACCCAACTTAAAATTGAGGAAACATGCCCCTGAGTTGCAGATGTCAAGCTACACATATCCCCAGACTGACTGAGGACAGTGGCCCACATCCTACTTACCTTTGGACTGTAACATTTGTCAAGAGCGATCTGTTGTTGGAAACGTAAAACCATCAGGGTAGTTTAAATAAAAATACATGGACATTAAACACAGTCATATCTGCTCTATGCTGGCAATGATATGGAGGGTTCACCATTGTTTAGTCCTAGGTCCAAGCTCCAAAAGGATGAGCACACCAGTTGGGACCACATGGCCGGTCTATATCAATTTGATGCCAGAAGATGTGTGACACATTACACCGCCCACATTGTCAGGCGGAGCAGTCTGTCCCCCACACAATCACCTGGCAAAGGGTCAAGCATGTCTCACATATATATGTAGTCACCCCTTTGTGGCTGCTATGCTGCCCTCAAAGGCCCATCCAAGGCCAGATAGGCCACTGCCGAAATGAGGGCCATTAGGGGGGTCATGGTCTGATAGGCACCTCATCCTCGTTGGGAGGACATCCCCAGCTGGGCCTCCACTGTCTTTCGGGCCCAGCATCTCAGGTCCTCCCACCTCTTCTGACAGTGGGTGCTCCGCCCACCTGTAGACACCCAGGGTCCACACCTTCTTGGCGATGGCTGTCCAAATTCCCTTCTTCTGATGGCCGTTTACCTCCTTGGATGCATAAAAACAAGACAAGGAATCATGTCCAAAAGTCCAATGAAAAAATGGCAGTCATTTACATGTCAATGTTCCAAGCCTAAAACATCATGTCTTAACCATCCTGTCCACCTGTGGCACATAGCAGTCATTGTACACAGGAAAATGACTGCAAACACTCCCTAATAGGGTGCACTACACACCCCACAGCTCAGGCCCCCCACTGACCAGTTATAAATGCAGTGACCTTTATGGAACATGACATGATCACATGACATTGATTAGGTGTACGAGGTAACACATCCCACAAAGTGGCAAGTGACAGCTAAACCTCACTGTAAACAATGCACAAAAATCTACACTACCTCCAAATATCACACACTACCAATAGTCATGAGATATAACAACAAGCCAACTGACAGATTCTAATCATCCTGGAAGGGAATGACATGTGGAACACACTTTGAGGCAATCCTGTCCATGTGTGCACATGTGCTGAGACAGATGCAGGCACATGCTACTTGAGGGGGTGGGGCTTTCAGTGTCACATCAACCAGTAGGTACACATATCCACACATCTGTGTACACAGAAACTATGACACTATAGGAAAATACTTGGCCCTGCTTTGTACATGTCCAACTTCAAAACCATAAACCTAGACTCCACTATCATGGCACATTACATAACAGCACAATGCTTGCATATTTGCAATGTCCTAAATAAAAGGTGCATGCACTGGACACATAAGAGCTGCATGATAGAGACAACAAGGCTGAGTGATCAAGGGATCTGTCATGACTATGCGACACATATTGTATGAGATGATATGAGCATATCAGACACATATAATGAGCCTGCTCCCAATGCAAATCCCATAGTAATCAGTGGGCATGGGCATAAGAAGCTGTTGATATGCAGAGAGGCATGATTGACACCATCACATGCTGTCCAGGGAAACAGGGAGTGGGCACAGTGTCACCCTTGTAGTGCGAAAGGGAATCAATACCAGGACAGATGTCCAGTTTTGCAATGAGCAAACATATTGAGGCACCCTTCTTGTCAGGCTGAGCAGACAGACCTACACGTCATACCATATCCTACTAATCACATGCATCAGAGTACATTATGTAGTCCACAGCCATTTTACAATGGGTGCCTAAGTCCAGATCTGAGGGGCATAGTGAGTCATTCCCTGGCTTCAGTGCAACAGTCCAACAGGGTCAGATATGGCCACAGACCTAAATGTAAACAGTGAAAGAGCACACATGAGGGTCAGCCCACACATATGACATGCCATCAACCGTCCTGTTGTTGTACAACCACATGTGACTACACTTTACAAACATTTTCTGGCAAAATGTGCCTGGGGGAGACTGTCATGACACCTCACCTAGGCATGTGCATCCAACAGATGCTGGGTCGGAGAACACTCAATTCACACTCACCACATTTTCTCACAACTTCAAAGCTTTCACTTGACATGGATACATGCCCATTCAACCAACCATTCTAACACCCTTACTGCACAAAAAAGGGGTTGGCAGACACCAGCTGACAAACTGGGTTTAAGCCAAGGTTAACTAAAGCTGATATAAGTAGAGGTACCTGGAAAGTCTGCACATGATGCACTTACCTGCTCTTCTGGTGTACCACAGAGCTGTTCAGACAGGGGTAGGACCTCCTCCACCAGCTTCTCGACCTCTTCTGGTGAGAATGCAGGGGCCCTATCACCCTTTGGATGCGGCAAGATTGCTCCCAGAGGCGGGACACAACAGCTCAGGTCGTAGAGGTCTTTGCTGGCAACAGGGTAAGGAGTCATGTGAGAGATTCAGCAGAAAATGGTGGTGACGCCCGCCACGTAGACGACCATCACCACCGGCGGACACTGCCATTGGTCCAAGACTTCCACAGGCAGCAATGTTATCCTATGGCAGTGTCCACTACGGGAGCATCAGCCTACCACCATGACGACTTCCACCAGCTGTTGGGGGTGGTTCACAAAGTCCAGTGGAGTAGGTCATCAGCCACTAATTTAGAGCCATAGAATGCATTTACATGATATATTTTGATGCGTCACAAATCCAAAGATAAGATGTTCTGGAGAATATTGAGTGCTGACCTAGTCCAATCATGTAGGTCACTCCTTTTTGTACCCATATTGATATGTACTCATGCAGATATGACAATATGATTGGGGGTACAGTCAACACCCTCTCCCACGTGTGACTTAGGATTTTGTGCATTGAATCACAAACAGTTCATGGAGTTAATTGGACATGAGGTTGCTGTCCGTAAAGCTGATTGGTACACATATGTATATGAGGAAGGCATTAACGTTCTAACAAGTAGAAAGCTTAGCCCTGGTGTGTGTTGTGTATCATGTTTACAGTGACACACATCACATGTGACATTTCATATCAGACATGTAGTATTTAAATTGCAAGTGACACATTGAGTGACTGACACTTTTTTGTATTTTGACCCACATAGTTACCCTGGGAGGAGATGGATCAGAGTCCCTCCAGTGTACTGTCCACTAGCAGACTTGCAGACCATGAAGGAGAGATTAGTGATTCAGATCTACTGCCTGGATAGGCGGACAATCAAGGATCTCTGTCTTCAGTTGGAGCCAGATTTGATGCCAGCCATCCATCATCCAAATAGCATATCACGCATAGTACAAGTCATGTCAGTGTTGCACTTCCTGGCCACTGGTTTCTTCCAAAATACAGTAGCCCTGTCTGCAATGATGCTCCACCTATGTTCAGTTTGGTGTTGAATGATGTCCTCCCAGGACTCTTGAAACAACACCTGGACAGCTACATCCGGTTTCCTCAACGTAATGATTTTGTCCATATCAAGCAGATTTCAATGGTTTGGCACACATCCCACATGTTGTTGGTGCCATTGATGGAACCCATGTAGCCTTGGTTCCGCCGCTTGCACTGAACAGGTCTACTGACAGGAAACACTTCGGCCCATATTTATACTTTTTGACGCAAAACTGCGCTAACGCAGTTTTGCGTCAAAAAAATTAGCGCCGGCTAACGACATTCTGAAGCACCATGTGGGCGCCGTATTTATTGAATGATGTTAGCCGGCGTTAGCCGCCGGCGCCGTCTGGTGTGCGTTAAAAAAAACGACGTACACCAGGCAGCACCGGCGTAGGGGGATATGGGGCTTGGGCGTCAAGAAATGGGGCAAGTCAGGTTGAGGCAATTTTTTCGCCTCAACCCGATTTGCGCCATTTTTTTTTCACTCCCAACCCCCATAGAAATGACTCCTGTCTTAGCAAAGACAGGAGTCATGCCCCCTTGCCCAATGGCCATGCCCAGGGGACTTCTGTCCCCTGGGCATGGTCATTGGGCATAGTGGCATGTAGGGGGGCACAAATCAGGCCCCCCTATGCCACAAAAAAAAAATATATATATACTTACCGGAACTTACCTTAATGTCCCTGGGATGGGTCCCTCCAGCCTTGGGTGTCCTCCTGGGGTGGGCAAGGGTGACAGGGGGTGTCCCTGGGGGCATGGGAGGGCACCTCTGGGCTCCTTCAGAGCCCACAGGTCCCTTAACGCCTGCCTTTTGCAGGCGCTAAAAAACGGCGCAAAAGCGGCCGTACGTCATTTTTTTTGACCCACCCACTCCCGGGCGTGAATTTTGCCCGGGAGTATAAATCCGACGCACATGCCTCGGAGTCGATTTTTTAGACGGGAACGCCTACCTTGCATATAATTAACGCAAAGTAGGTGTCCACGCAAAAAAATGACGCTAACTCCATGGACTTTGGCGCTAGACGCGTCTAACGCCAAAGTATAAATATGGAGTTAGTTTTGCGTCGGAATTGCGTAAAAAAAAACTACGCAATTCCGGCGCAAACGGAGTATAAATATGCCCCTTCCATTCTATCAATGTCTAAGTAGTGTGTTTGGCAAAATTCTACATTTTCCAAGTCTGTGCTCAGTAGCTGGGTTCAGTCCATGATACCTTCATCAAGCCGAACAATGCTATTCCACAGCTGATGACACTACTGTACCCAGAGAGGGCCTGGCTCTAGGTAAGTGACATATGTTATGTGTGTATGTATGTTATGTCTGCTGTTAGTGAAACTTTGCTCTGTACTCATGGTTGCACACATGTCGCATTGCCTTACAGGGGGTTCTTCCTATCCAAATCGTCCCTGATTGTTGACACCAGTGAGGAACACAACTACACCATGGTAAGTCCCCTTCAATGAGGCACATGGAAGAACACACTGTGTTGTGGAGCCGGCTTTTGGGCCCCTGAAGGCAAGATTCCAGAGCATTGACAAGACAGGTGGAGCCCTCCTCTTCTCATCCGCAAAAGTGTGTAAGATCATTGTGGCCTGCTGCATGCTCCAGAACCTTGCCCTGAGGAGAAACATCCCATACATTCCTGATGAGGGGGAGCTGGTAGTGCCACAGGGTGAGAATCCTAAAAGGCCACGTGAGGATGACAGTGATGAGTATGAAGATGGAGACATGCGGGCAGATCTCATCAATCAGTATTTCACCTGAGTGTAAGTATGTGATGTTCTGTGATTACTCAGATTGCATGGGATACTGTAGGGGTCATAAGATGTTGAGAAGGGTATGACTCTTACTGTGAGACAAGACATTTAATGCAATGCATCATACTGCCAAGGTTTGCTGGCTACATCAGACTTGAAGATAACCCACTCTTGAGCAATACTTTTGATTTGTGTAGTCATATTGCACTGTCAGTGAAACAACAGAAGTTTGAAATGACTTTTTTGTCTTATGTATGCCTTTGCATGACTAAACTCCTTGTATGTGACTGTTTCCTTCCAGGTCTCATCACCATGCTATCCTCAAGTGGACATTTCAAAGTTGTCTCATTGTCAGGTGGAAGTGGCTGATCTAACAGGTGAACAGGACATGAAATGGATCCAGGTATTGTGTGTTACAAATTTGGCTTGTGTGGGTACAATGCCCAGGCTGCATGGACAATGGGAGGAGAGTTATCAGAGTTACAGAATAGACTTGTTTGACCTGGTTTGTTGGTCCAGTGGTCTCATGTGTATGGTCATGTGCCCTTGTAACATATCATTGTGGCCAATCCATGCATTCTCCCTTCACATTGTGTTGACAATGTTCCTATATGCCCTGTATGCAGCTGCTGATGTGTTTCCTCATTGCAAACCACAGTTTCATTGCCACAACACTGACATAGGTGTGTAAAATGGCAGTAGATGCCTAACCATTGTAATAGGATGGGCCTCAGACTAGGGACCGTTGTACTGTCCTCTGTCTGTGTTATGGGGTATGTCAAGTTGAGTAGATGTGGTTTTGGTATGGGATAAAGGTCATCCTGGGGACAATATCCACCTATCTGCTTGCCCATCCTACGGTAGAGGGTCTGACATAGCCCTTTTTTATATGATCAGGTGGATAGTACTTTGGGATATCCCTACAAGAGCATCAATGTTTAGTCATTCTTGGCTATGACAGTCCAGAGAGTTTTGCAGCCTTGAAATTGTGCAGCCTATGGGCTGTACCGTGTAAATAAACAGTTTGGTGTGACTGGCCACTTGTGTTATTGTGTTGGTAGTGATCCTCAGCTTGACACAGCCTGTGACATATCCCTCTTAGATTGACATTCTCATAGGTACCTCATTTGCATCACATGGTTTTCACATTGTACAACCCAAAATATAAAGTAAACACTATTAGGTATAGATTGAGTGCTATTTGTGTTTATTAATAGGTGTTTTGAACTCAAAGGTATAAATTAAGGAAAAAAAGGAAAAACAGTGAAGGGATCAGTCATGGTGGATGTAATCATCAAAGTAGCTGCCACAACATTTGAAGTCCAAAATCCAGGGTCCCACTATCCTGGAAAATGGTAAGTGGTTGAAGAACAGTCAACAGAGTGAATCTGTGGCACACAAAGAAGTTTCTTCAGATAGAGGTAATTTCCTGGCAGTGGTTGAGGTCTTGGCATCTGCATCTCCTGGATGTTTGGGTGGACATCCTCGCTTGGGAGGGGGGGTTTTCAGCTGCAGAGGCAGGTGTGTCTGAGGCAGGTCCTTTCCCTGGCAGGGCCTTCCTTCCACTGGCTGCCACAGATGTTGAAGGGGCTGATGTTAGGCAGCCAGTGGAAGGGGTATGGTGTAGTCCTCTATCCTTGCTCAGGGTGGTGTTGATGTCCCTCAGCGCCCCTGTTAGGGAGGCCAAGGCGGCATTGTGGGTCTCCCACTGTTGCAAGATTTCCTGGTGGTAATCCCTCTGCATCTATTTATTTCCCTGAGTTCTGTGAGTACCTGGCCCATCACGCCTTGGGACTGTTGATAGGCTCCCAAGACTTTGATGATGGTGTCCTGGGCAGACCTATCCCCAGCAGCAGCATGCCGCTGGGCCACACCATCCCTCCCACGCACATGCCTGCACCCTTGGAACAGTTTGGCCCCTACCACAGGGTCCAAGTCCATCATTGTCGAGATGTCTAGATGGGACTCAGGTACCTAGACTGGGGGTTCACAAAATGGTGAAATCTGTCCTCAGGACACAAGTTTGGGGGTGACTGGTTGCCTGAGATGTTGTTGCAACAGGGCAAAGAGGACTCAATGTGGTCAGGGTGAGGCTGACCAGTGTCGTCTGACCAGGTTCTCCTGATGGACCAGCGCCATCCTCAACGTCCACACGTCCAGTAGTTATATCCTCACTGACGGCTTCTTCCATGGGGGACTGGCAGTCTCTCGAGGGATCCCCATATTACCAGTGGCAGATAGATCTGTTGAAGTGAGAGAGAGTATGGTACAGGTTGTATTGTGAAATGTACCTCCTACAGTTTACAGTGACATGCCCTTAAGTCCATCTACACTTTGGGTTTGCATTTTTCCCTTTATGTGAGAGGCACACCTGCTATCAACTGTATGGCCCTGATGTTTGGGATAGTAAGCAATTCTATTTCAAGCCACCTTGCTACAGGTTGTGTGAGTATCTTGGTACTTGGATAACTGTTCATGGACTCCTCTCGATCCAGAAGTACCATCAAAACAGTGGCTGGGCATGATATGGCTTAGATCACCTTGGGACATACTAGACTGTCATGCATGCAGACCCAGAACCAGGTAGTAGCATATGTTAGTTGTCAACAAGTGGTCAGTGCTTTGTGAATTTGTATAATGCCACATACATTTAGATGAGGTATCTTGGTACCAATGCTTGCTGGCCTTTAGCATTGCTGTCATAAGCTGCCCTACTCACACACTATACATTTAAATGCCCATCAGGTTGGTACACTCCAATGTGGAGTTGTCAAATGAGGTATTTTTTTGCAGGATACACAGTTCTTGTATTAGTGATAGTGAAACAGTGCCTCCTGGGTCTTGTAGTGCTCTCAGTCCTTGAGGTACACCCAGTATACAGAGGTGTTGTTCCTCTAGATGGGTGTACTTGAAATGTTAGAGGTCAGAGAGGAGTCTATGTACAGGTGGGCACTGGGCTTTTGAGTGGGGTGGGATTTTGGGTGAGTAACGGTGATCAGTGAGCATGCATGCCAATACATATTGGTGAGCTAATTTTGTATTTATGACTTACCCGACTCCACTCCCCCAGTTATTCCTGTCAAGCCCTCAGGATGCAGGATGGCCAAGACCTTCTCCTCCCATTTTGTGAGCTGTGGGGGACCACCGCCAGTCTTGTGTACCGCCAGCTGCCGGTAGCCATGGAACGGACCTTCCCCCTTTAGGTCGTTACAACTCTTATTGATGCCGTCCCTTGTGCACGGTTAGCTGCCTACAGAATTCACTTTGTCGAATATCCTTTGTGACATTTCCATTTTCTTAGCAATAGTCTGCTGGACTTGGGCTCCAATTAGATGTGGCTCTACTCTAACGATTTCATCCACCATGACACTTAACTCCTTATCTGTGAATCATGGATGTTTTTGTGGTGACATGATGATGGAAACAAATGTGGGGAAATAAGAAAAAACAATTGGGTGCTATTTGATGAGTAGGTGATGTGCAGTGAATGTTGTGATAAGGTGCAAATATGTGTGAGGGGTGTGGCGAGGATGTGAGATGTGTGGCTTTAGTGAGGTGGAGTGGTGCCTATTCTAATCTTCTCACTGCTGTTGCTGTGTGTGGCATTGTAGATGTAAAGGATTGTGGTGTGTGAAGGAGTGTGTTTTATAGTGTGGTTGGTAGGTGTATCGGGTGTGTGAATGTGTGCCAGCTGTGTTGTTTTTAAATCTATCCAATGTGGTGTTGTGTAGTACTGGGGGGACCACTGAGGTTTGCACCACTATTGGAAGACCGCCATGGCGATTTTCAACTTGTAATAGGTTCAGTGGTTGGTTGGCAGGCTAGCAGCACTAGTGATCGGGCCGACTCTTTCCAGCCCTCCAGAGTCTGTCTTTTGGCGGCCGCGACCACGACCACGACCACGGCAGTCAGATATCCAAACTCTTAACAAGGCCCTTAGTCAGGTTTCTTGCAGTTAGTCCCTCCTGCATTCTAAACATTTGTATACAGAAGAGTAATGTAGGCCACTGCAGCCACTGCAGAGCAGGGGGTTGCTAACCTTTCAGGGGACCCCAAACCCTTGAGGGGGGCCTGCATTCAGCCCATGGTAGGTTCAAGGCTATCTGCCTAGACAATATGATATCTTTTTAAACTCACTAACGTGGGATGGTGTTTCCTTTCTCATTGACATTGTCTTAAATTTGGTAAATGCATGTTTTGGATGAATCAATGTAATTGTCTGCTTCTCCTAGATATTTCATCTAATTTTGTTTATCTTGTTAGCAATTTGTGAAGCATAGTATAGATTTTTGCCAGAGCAAGATCCTTATTCCCTTTCTGGCTCTGCGCTGCAGTCTAAAGATTTGCTGTCTGACTTTCTATTTGTGTGAATTTGCAATCACGCTTTTGGGTGTTCTGCATTTGCTGAGGATTGGCAGCAATATGTGTTACAGTTCCTGCAGGGGGAAGGTGTGAAGCACCTCCACCCAGAGCAGGCTTTTGTTTCTGTCCTTAGGGAGCACAAAGGCCCTGACCACATGGGGTCAGAAACTCGTCTGTTAGCAGCAGGCTGGCACAGACCAGTCAGTCCTGCACTGAACAATTGGGTAAAATACCCGGGGCATCTCTAAGATGCCCTCTGTGTGCATTTTTTAATAAATCCAACACTGGCATCAGTGTGTGTTTATTATTCTGAGAAGTTTGATACCAAACTTCCCAGTATTCAGTGTAGCCATTATGGAGCTGTGGAGTTTGTTTTTGACAAACTCCCAGACCATATACTTAATATGGCCACAACTGTACTTACAATGTCTAAGACTAGACTTAGACACTGTAGGGGCATATTGCTCATGCAGCTATGCCCTCACCTGTGGTATAGTGCACCCTGCCTTAGGGCTATAAGGCCTGCTAGAGGGGTGACTTACCTATGCCACAGGCAGTATTTTGTGTGCATGGCATCCTGAGGGGGATGCCATGTCGACTTTGCCTTTTTCTCCCCACCAACACACACAATCTGCAATAGAAGTGTGCATTTGTTAGGTGAGGGGTCCCTTAGGGTGGCACAACATATGCTCCAGTCCTTAGGCACCTTCCCTGGTCACAGGGCCCTTGGTACTACTTGTACCTTTTACAAGGGACTTATCTGTGTGCCAGGGGTGTGCCAATTGTGGAAACAATGGTACATTTTAGGGGAAATTACACTGGTGCTGGGGCCTGGTTAGCAGGGTCCCAGCACACTTCTCAGTCCAGTCAGCATTAGTATCAGGCCAAAAGTGGGGGGTAACTGCAACAGGGAGCCATTTCCTTACAGTGAAGAACTATGGGCCAGATGTGCGACCATTTCATTTTGTGAGTCTCTAATTGCGATTTTTTTGCGACTCGCAATTAGAGACTTGCAAAATGAAATGTACTAGTGTGTCTCAGACACATTTAGCGATTCCTAATTGGGTCGCAAATGACCTACTTCACCAATATTCATGAGGTAGGCCGTAATTTGCGACCCCATTGGGAATGTGAGCACTCACAAGGATGGTGGCCTGCTGGAGACTGCAGACCACCATATCTGTGACTGCTTTTCAAATAAAGCAGTTTTTCTTCTTGAAATGCATCCTGTTTTCCTTAAGGGAAAACGGGATGCATTTCAAACAAAAAAATGAAGTTTTCGTTACATTTTTTCAGAGAAGGCAGTGGTCCCTGGGACCCATACCAGCCCTGAAAAAATATTTTTGCTTTGATTCACAAAGGGCAAAGGGTCCTTTGGGGACCCCTTCCCATTTGCAAATGAGTTACAACCAATTTGAAGTTGTTAGTAACTGTGATTGTTTTGCGACCGCATTCACTGTCACAAAACAAACTTACATACCACTGCAACTCGCTATTTGGAAGGAACACCCTCTGCACACCACTTCCAAATAGCGTCTCACAGGCATATTTTGCTATTCTGTAAATAGATTTCCAAATCGCAAAAAGGCACTGGGGCATGCAAAATGCTATTGTCATATCACAAATGGCCCAATTCTGCGAATCGGGCCGCCTGCGAAATGAAAATAGCTACGTACATCTGGCCATATAACCTGTCAACTCCAGAATTTGGGAAAATACACATGATGATTCTTTTGAAATTCTCTGCAGCTTTTGATATGTTGGGCTGTTCTAGCTTGTGCCATAGTATATTCTTTGCTGCCAGAGATTCACAGAATTCCCTATGACGGTTCAATTCTTTCTCAATTATAGAAGAACCTTCATCCTGTGGAGTTCCAAAATGACTGTCATTACCTCCAATTGCCTCACATATCAATCAATGGCATCAACATCAAAATCTACCTGAAAACAGAGAACAACAGCCTTAACTTGACTCACTCTTTCATTTTCTCTTACACATTGAAACCTGAGTGTCAGAGATTTAGTTGCATCTGAATGCAACGCAAAATATGTTGTATTCTAACAAAGATAAGTTAGAGTCTCAGACGAAGGCAGATAGAAATCTCTCTTACCCCTTCTTTGGAAGTCCTACGTAGGTGATGATGATTACATATTTATTAAATGCAATAGCAACCCAAAGGTTACCTTGGTACTGGTGGAACACTCAGAGAAAGCCAACAAAGGAGAGAGAAAGCTGGAATGAGAAAAGTATGAGAGGGGGCACTAAAAGTAAACAAGCATTGGCAAAGCCAATATGTTTGTCATTTGTTTTTTCTTTTGCATTCTATCTTACTATCTAACTGAATTATAAAGATTACAAAAAGGATTTAATGCTTGTTTTAAATTTGATAGCCATTCATAGTTGTTTATGTTGTGACGTATGCTGAATTAATAAACAACAACATAAAAATCTTTTAACGGTTTATCACATTTCAAACAAAATTATTATAACCTTTTTCTAATATTTATAATCCAGTTGCATAGTAAAATAGATTACAAAAGAAAATACAAAGTGAAAACCTATTGGCTTTGCCAATGCTTGTTTTCTTAACAATAGATTTCGCAACCAGCGTGCAAGCGAAACCTAAAAAACAGAGAGGGACTGGCGGGAGCTCCAGAAGGGAGGGAGGGCTGGGAGATGGAGGGAGAGAGCAGTGTAAATCTCCCCCAATATAATGAAAGCCCGTCCTGAGTCTGATGTATTGCACCTGGCAGTCACTTGGTCTGAGGAGCTACTGAATAACTGAAAGGTTCTGGTGTGGGGGAGGGGACTTTACTATGGAAGTATCTCTACTTATGTACATTTTCCGGCGGCTTGTTCTACTCCCCATCTCTAGAGCAGCTTTAAGTTTTCCACTCTTGGTTGTGTTTCTTCATTTCCCCTATTTATTTGTTTCCTTTCCCTTATGCTGTTTCTGTGCCCGGCATATTTATGGCAGAGGGGGGTTGCTGTCCCTTCTGGTGACCGGAGAGTGCAGACACGAGGGGCTCAGATTGAGCAAGGAAAGAGGTGGGGTGAGAGGAGGACATAAGGCAGGGAGGGAGAGAGAAAACAAGACAGTAAGAGGGAAGAAAGGATGCTGAGATGGAAAGAGTGAAAGCAAACACACAGGAGAGAGAATGGACAGATTAAAGGGGAAGTGGGTCAGGGAATGGGCCGAGAGGGTAAGAGGTAGATAATTGAAAGTGGAAAGCAAAGGAGAGATAGGAAGAGAAGAGTGAAGGGTATCAATAGGGGATATGACATATGTTGAGGGGATAGGAGAGAGAAATAAAAGAGAGGGAACGTCAGAAATGGGGATAGGTGTGTGAGGACAACAGTGAGCGGGCAAGCAAGAGTGGTAAGCAGGGACCGGGAATGTGGTGAGGAAGGAACAACAGATATAGAGGAAGCCTAAGGGCTCAAAAGGAGGAAGGTGGATGAAGAGAGAAATCTAAGAACAGATGGAGTTAGAGAGAGATCGAGAAAGTGAGAATGAGAGAGAGGCACTATCCAAAGAGTGAGAGACGCAAGGAAATGTCGGAGGTTGAGCTGGTCAGACGGAAGGGTTACACAGAGGGGTGCATGGAGAAGAGGGAGAGGAAAAGGTAGTGTGAGGGACACCGAAGGAAAGAGGAAGGAAGATGGGAAACAGAGAGGGAACAATAGGGGCAGAGAGTAAGAACAGACAGAATGAGAGGGAGGGAAGAGAGACATTTAAAAAAAGAGAGTAAATGGGACTGATGAATGGGAGAGGAGCTGGCCAAGGAACAGTATGGGTTGAAGAAGTCGAGTGGCAGAGAAGAAAAGAGAGGACGACAGAAGAGAGTCAAATATGAACAGATGATGGGGACGTAGAGAACCGAGGCAGGAAAGGACAACCAAGGAAATAAGAGAGGATGGAAAGCGGGGAGGACGTGACTAATGAACAGCAAAAATATGTGAAGAAAGCGGGGGCTGAACTAGATGAAATTGGAGTAAGAATTAATGTTGGTGACATGTAAGCTTACAAGAGAGACTGAAAGGAGTGCAAGGGAGATTGTGAGATTTAATTATAGAGGGCGTCCCACCTGCCCATCACAGCCAAAACAATTCTGAACCCCCATGCTAGCTGGGTAAATCCAGTCAAAAGGGGCATTTACTTACTGGGACTGCAAGTGAATTACTGCGTGGACGTGTGTAGTAAAGGACGCGTTTGTATTTGTTTGAGTGATCAATATGCAAACACATAATCTACTTCTAACGTTGTCACTGTCCTTCTAAGTACTATTAACAACAGTCGCCACTATAACCCAACTATATTTATTGGCTCCTGGATACACATGCTCAGCGATTTGAACCAGTGATAAGCAGATATCTCGAGCGAAACATTAACCTGCTCTGCTACCTAATTAAAGAGCATCCAAGCTGTCATGGCACCTCCTGCCCCATCTCCATGGCCACCCACCCTCTCTTTTTGTAACCCAAGTTTAGAGAGAGAATGAAAATAGACTGCGCACTCGAAGTGGGCACACAGGCTCCAAAGTTGGAGGCAAAGCATCCAGCTCAACACATTATGTAATCACAGTAATTCACCGCGCCTAACAACAATGAATGTCTCCTTTGCTACAGTGATCATGTAAAGCGGATAGTAACATGCCCAAACAACATACCGCCACGGAGCATGAACCAAAAGAAAAACAAGAAGTACCTTCAGGTTGGTGCCACAGAGGAAGAACACTGGCTAGTGCCCAATTAGAAGTGACCGGAAGGAGTACTTTGTCCACAGGCAACCCAAAGGCGAAGAGGACAATAGGACGTGAAGCAGACGGCGGGTAGGCACGTAATCAGAGGCACGTAAATGAGACCAACTTTGAACTAAGCCAATAGTAAATTCAGGTAAGTAAGGTGCTGGTCCTAAACTCCTTTTCATTTTTTTCTTCTTAACAATAGTTTTCGCAAGCAGCGCACAAGCACGCATGCAGGCGAAATCTAAGCATGGCTATATACTAATAGAACTACTAAAAACATGTTTTCAGCTACTTCATACATTTTAAATGACATGCTTTTTTATCTGCTGCGATTGTTGCTTCTAATATTTAGCTGTATGAGCACTGTGCCAAGGCATTCGAAAATGCTTTGCAATTGGTCTGGACCTTCTGGGTGGTGGCAGTTTCAAGTGCATAGCTGTCTTGGATTTTAAGTGTCTGAAGGGGTTACTTTTTGTATCTATTGAGTACGAACATGGGAAATACACTATGAGCCAGGCATAGACACTTTATTGTCACCCATTTATAATGCAGTTGGGAAAGATGTGGAGCAACCTATTTTTTCTTATTAGGTTCAAAATTAGGTCTTGCAGCCGTATTTGAACTATTTGAAGTCTGGCTAATGGGTATCGAGGTAATCTCATGTAAAGATAATTTATCCGGACATGATGGTGGCCCGCACTTCCATTTTTTAATGTTGGATGGCAAAAGAAGAAAGATTTTTAAAGGATTTTAGGACCACAAAGCAAGACACTGTGGGTTTGGTAATCTGGATAGCTAACATACTTTTGGAACCAAAAATAATTCTCAAATTCCTCAGTATTTCTTATGAAATATATGGTTCCTGACTGCTAACTCATCAGACTCATCCGTGTTGAGCTGAAATTCATTCTGTTTTGATCAGTCTACCAGCACCATCGTGCATTTTTAAAATTACAACAGATCTGATCACTCTTTCCACCAAACAGTCAATTGTGTATGATCTGAATTACCGTAACAACTGAAATCATAGGAGTGGGTAAACAATTCAAGAGGTTTCACATATACATAGAACAGAGATGGAGTCATAGCTGAGCCCCGAGGAACAATGCAGGAATTCTTTCTTTTTTTAAAATTTGTATTTATCATTTTTTAAACATAACAAAATTCAAACGCATAGCAATGTTGATCTACCAAAAAATTGTTTCACATGTAAACAGCAAATCATCATGTCAGATTACAAGCCTTACTGTTCCAGACAAATACAGGATGAGCAAGTTCATTGCTTGTAAAATGACTAAACAGAAAACCGGTGTCATGGAAAGAAATAGGGTCAGCATGTTCATGCTTTAATAGAGGAATGAGAGGATGGAGGAGAGGTGACAAGTGTATTCAAGTAGTCCCGCGGTGGCTGCCAAATATCTTTAGGTCTAGTTGTCACTGGCTGTAGAGAGGCGTAAAGTTCACTGTTAGTATCAAAATATGTGAGGCTTGTTAACCAGGAAGTAGTGTTGGTGTGTATTTGGTGCCCCATAGAAGTGCTGTCTTCTGTTTTGCCAATAAGAGCAAAAATGCTGTAAGGCACCTGATAGCCCTCAGCATATTTCCGGTGTAACCAAGAAGAGCCATAAGCGGATCGGGATGGAGAGGCCATCCCACAATAATCAATAGTCAATCATACACTTCACACCAGAAGCACCTAATATTGGGACAGGTCCAAGTCGTGTGTGGAAAGTCTGCATTCGGTGCATGGCACTTGAGACAGGCGGGGAATGGCTAGGGTCGAAGCGGGCCGTGTCCCTGAAGTTGATATAAGCTGTTCTCGGGAATTTAAAATGGATTAACTTGTGGCGCAGGTTAAGTGAGAGAAACCAGCTCTGTGCACAACAGGCCTCCCAAACTTTTTTGGGAAAAGGGTTGCCCAAGGTCACTCTCCCAGGACTCTCTGAATCGTGCATTTGAGAACGGGAGGGCCACAATACATACACTATATAGTTTGGAGACCAATCGGGCCCTAGAGTCTGCTGTAGTGACCAAGGTAAGTGGTGCAAAGTCGACCAGAGCCAACGGGTAAGTGGGGTATCATGCACGCAAAGCGCTTTGTAGGCGACAGTGTACAAAGTGGTGTAATTGGGTGGCATCAGTAAACCGGGTCTCTGTTGTGCATGAGAATATGTGATAATTTGGAAAGACATCCCCAAAAGTCTAGAGCTTGAACGTTTGTAGTGTTTGCTGAACAAGTGCCTCCTGCCTAATGGGTACAAAAGGTATATTAATCAATATAAGTGCTGAGGAATACAGAGTGTCACATTAAAGTAGGCAGGCAAGTCTTCGCCACGTCCAGCTAGTTGTAGAAAGAGTTTGAATATCTCAGCAGTGCAGGGGGACTCCCTGAGGCAAGAGAGCGTCCAGTGGGACAGGAGCTGTGAAATCTCGCTCTGGGATGGAATATGGAAGGCAAGTGTCAGGGTGAATCCAATGGTACGAATACTGGCATTGTGCCACCAGGTAGTAGGGCTGGAGATGGGGAACCCAAAACCACCCTGCTCATACAGGAGAGTGAGGACCTACCAGCGAATACGGGGATGCCTGTCTGCCCACACCAGCCGAATGAACAAGCCTTGGAGTGTCGCAAAAAAGGAGTTTGTTAGCGGAACAGGGATGTTCAAAAAGAGATACAAGAATTGTGGGAGAACCACCATTTTAAAATGTGATATACGGCCTGCCATAGACAGTGGTAGTTTCACCCATCTGTCCACCTGGGCAGTAAGTCTCTCCACCTCAGGCCCATAATTTAAACAAATCACCTGTTCCTTGTCTCTGTGAATATGAAAACCGAGGTACTCGTAGAATTGGTACACCATCGTAAGGGGAACTCAACTGCAGGCAAATGGGTACTGTCTGTCAGCAAAACAAGCTCTGATTTGCTTGAGTTAACATGCCACTCAGAGAATTCACCAAAGCAGATTACTTCATCTAATATGGGTTTAAGATTAGTGGCGGGGTGGCGGACAAATAATAGTATATCGTCTGTGTAAGGAAATGGCTCCCTGTTGCAATTACCCCCTACTTTTTGCCTGATACTGATGCTGACTTGACTGAGAAGTGTGCTGGGACCCTGCTAACCAGGCCCCAGCAACAGTGTTCTTTCACCTAAAATGTACCATTGTTTCCACAATTGGCACACCCTTGGCACACAGATAAGTCCCTTGTAAAAGATACCAGTGGTACCAAGGGCCCTGTGACCTGGGAAGGTCCCTAAAGGCTGCAGCATATGTTGTGCCACCCTAAGGGACCCCTCACCTAACACATGCACACTGTCATTGCAGATTGTGTGTGTTGGTGGGGAGAAAAAGACAAAGTCGACATGGCACCCCCGTCAGGATGCCATGCCCACAAAATACTGCCTGTGGCATAGGTAAGTCACCCCTCTAGCAGGCCTTACAGCCCTAAGGCAGGGTGCACTATACCACAGGTGAGGACATAGCTCCATGAGCAATATGCCCCTACAGTGTCTCTGTCTATTCTTAGACATTATAAGTACAGAGTGGCCATATTAAGTATATGGTCTGGGAGTTTGTCAAAAACGAACTCCACAGCTCCATAATGGCTACACTGAATACTGGGAAGTTTGGTATCAAACTTCTCAGAATAATAAACCCACACTGATGCCAGTGTTGGATTTATTAGAGATGCCCCCTGTATTTTATCCAATTGTTCAGTGCAGGACTGACTAGTCTGTGCCAGCCTGTTGCTGAGAGATGAGTTTCTGACCCCATGTGGTGAGGGCCTTTGTGCTCTCTGAGGATAGAAACAAAAGCCTGCTCTGGGTGGAGGTGCTTCACACCTCCTCCCTGCAGGAACTGTAACACCTAGCAGTGAGCCTCAAAGGCTCAGGCTTCGTGTTACAATGCCCCAGGGCACTCCAGCTAGTGGAGATGCCCGCCCCCTGGACACAGCCCCCACTTTTGGCAGCAAGTCCAGGGAGATAATGAGAAAAACAAGGAGGAGCCACCCACCAGTCAGGACACCCCTTAAGGTGTCCTGAGCTGAGGTGACCCCTGCCTTTAGAAATCCTCCATCTTGGTTTTGGAGGATTCCCCCAATAGGAATAGGGATGTGCCACCTCCCCTCAGGGAGGAGGCACAAGGAGGGTGTAGCCACTCTCAAGGACAGTAGCCATTGGCTACTGCCCTCCCAGACCTAAACACACCCCTAAATTCAGTATTTAGGGGCTCCCAGAACCTAGGAAACTAGATTCCTGCAACCTAAGACGAAGAAGGACTGCTGAGCTGAAAAACCTGCAGAGAAGACGGAGACACCAACTGCTTTGGCCCCAGTTCTACCGGCCTGTCTCCCCACTTCAAAAGAACTGCTCCAGCAACGCGTTCCACAGGGTCCAGCAACCTCTGAAGCCTCAGAGGACTACCCTGCATCTAAAAGGACCAAGAACTCCTGAGGACAGCGGCTCTACTCCAAGAAAGAAGCATCTTTGCAACAAAGAAGCAACTTTGAAAGAACACACGTTTCCTGCTGGAAGCGTGAGACTTTGCACTCTGCACCCGACGCCCCCGGCTCGACTTGTGGAGAACAAACACTACAGGGAGGACTCCCCGGTGACTGCGAGCCCGTGAGTAGCCAGAGTTGACCCCCCTGAGCCCCCACAGCGACGCCTGCAGAGGGAATCCAGAGGCTCCCCCTGACCACGATTGCCTGCTTCAAAGACCCGACGCCTGATAAGGACACTGCACCCGCAGCCCCCAGGACCTGAAGGATCCGACCTCCAGTGCAGGAGTGACCCCCAGGTGGCCCTCTCCCTTGCCCAGGTGGTGGCTACCCCGAGGAGCCCCCCCCCTTGCCTGCCTGCATCGCTGAAGAGACCCCTAGGTCTCCCATTGGACTCCATTGCAAACCCAACGCCTGTTTGCACACTGCACCTGGCCGCCCCCGTGCTGCTGAGGGTGTACTTTTTGTGCTGACTTGTGTCCCCCCCGGTGCCCTACAAAACCCCCCTGGTCTGCCCTCCAAAGACGCGGGTACTTACCTGTTGGCAGACTGGAACCGGGGCACCCCCTTCTCCATTGAAGCCTATGCGTTTTGGGCACCACTTTGACCTCTGCACCGGACCGGCCCTGAGCTGCTGGTGTAATAACTTTGGGGTTGCCCTGAACCCCCAACGGTGGGCTACCTTGGACCCAACTTTGAACCCTATAGTGGTTTACTTACCTGCAAAACTAACAAACACTTAGCTCCCCCAGAAAGTGTTGAAAATTTCACTGTGTCCAGTTTTAAAATAGCTTATTGCCATTTGTGTGAAAACTGTATATGCTATTTTGCAAATTCAAAGTTCCTAAAGTTCCTAAATGAAATATCTTTCATTTAAGGTATTGTTTGTAAATCTTGAACCTGTGGTTCTTAAAATAAACTAAGAAGATATATTTTTCGATATAAAAACCAATTGGCCTGGAATTGTCTTTGAGTGTGTGTTCCCCATTTATTGTTGTGTGTGTACAACAAATGCTTAACACTACCCTCTGATAAGCCTACTGCTCGACCGCACTACCACAAAATAGAGCATTAGAATTATCTCTTTTTGCCACTATCTTACCTATAAGGGGAACCCTTGGACTCTGTGCACACTATTTCTTACTTTGAAATAGTACATAAAGAGCCAACTTCCTACAGTCTGCATACAGCGACACCAAGAGCGGCCCATTGGTAAACTGTAGTCCTCTCTGTATCTGCCCCTCCCGTAAGTGGCGCACCAGAGGGTCCATTGCTATTATAAAGAGCAAGGGGGACAGAGGGCATCCCTGTTGTGTACCATCCAATAGGGGAAAAAAGGGGGAGAAACCCCATTTAATCGTATGGCGGCTGTGGGCTGCTAGAACAGCAGAGAGATCAAATCAGTGTAACCTCGAGGAAACCCAAACTTGCGTAGGAAGGCATGTAAAAAGGGCACTAAAGAGAATCGAATGCCTTTTCGGCATCTAGTAAGGCAATAGTTGCAGGTAGCTCTAGGGAGACTCTATTAAGCACCGCAAAAATGGTGTGAAGGTTGAGAGGGGTAGAGTGGTGCGGAACAAAGCCAGATTGAGCAGGAGAGATAATCCTATTCAATAAAAGGGAAAGGCGGTTGGCGATCATCTTGGCAAGGATCTTATTATTGAAATTTAACAGGGAAAAGGGTCTGTATGATTCACAATAGAAAGGGTCATTACTGGGTTTTGGCAAAAGGGTAATAACTGCCTCACGCATTGTCTCAGGGAGAACCCCAGTTTCCAACACCTCTGCGTACACTGAGACGAGGTGAGGACTTAGTATCTCTTTACATCTCTTATACAACGCCCCAGTAAACCCACCCAGTCCTGGGGCACACATCCAAGCCAACAAAATCTATTGTCTTTGAGACCTCCTCCACAGAGAAAGGCTCACTGCGGAACTGCTGTTGGGCAGTGGTTAGCCATACCATAGTAATGTCGTCAAGATATTTTTGCAATGCGGGTGTGGTGATGTGGGCTGTGCCATGTACAGGCGGGAATAGTATGTAAAGAGTTCCACCTGGACCTCTGCAGTGCCGACAGCTCTGCTACCATCAGGTCTCTTAATTTCAAGTAGGTGGGACGCAGGGTACGAGGAACGTAATAGTCTGGCCACATCTTCCCGGGTCTGGCACTGTAACCATATTTACATGCCTTAGTGTTCTTTCCCATGTAATTCACCTCTCTTTCTGCCAGTTAGTTGAACTCATCAAGCAATAGCCTACATCGGGAGGTAACATCGGTCATTGCTGGCTCACGATCAGTATCTGTAAGCTGCACCTACACTCAGGACAGACAACGACGTATGTTGCGCAGGACCCCCTAATGTGTAGATATGCAAATACCGCTGGGACATGCCTTAAATCCCATAGCAATGCCCAGGTGCCCACCGAACCTTCATTAAACTTGAAACAGTCAACCTTTGCGTCCCTCAGGTTTGCGCAGAATGGAGCGTCCTGCAATACCATGTCAGGGAACATCCAGAGTTTCCTAGTGCCCCTGGTCACGGGGATAGCAAGTGTGATCTGTTTTGGTGAGTGATCTGACAATTTGCGGGGTAAGTCCTAGATAGCTGTGACCCATTTCATGACAGTACTACTAAGGAGCCAATAGTCGATGCGTGACCATGTGCCATGGTGCATTTAACGAAAAATGTAGGCCAGGGTGTCACTATCAAACAATCTACAGGGGTCATGTAGAGCAAAGACTCTACAGAGGTCAATCAAGGCATGGAGGGAACAGGGTTTAGATGCTGGAGTGTGAAAAGTGATGTTAAGATCACCTCTCAGCAAAATTAGTTCTACCTCAAAGCGATCTTTTGGGAGAGGAGGTCATGAAAAAACTCAGGCATGACAACGTTCGGTGCATAAACATTTACAAGTAAAATCTCAAGATTGTCAAGCAGCCATGCAACCATTACATATCTACCGTCCTCATCTGACTGGGACGAGAGTGGCATAAATTGTACAGTTTTATGCATCAAAATACATACCCCCAGGAATAGTTGCTATAGCTAGCAAAATAACAATGTGGGACCCATGTGGACACAAAGGAGGGTGCAGCGGCGGCAGGGAGGTGAGTCTCTTGCAGAAAAGCAATCTGCACCCCATGTCTGTGGAGATATTGCAGCACCATTTTGCCTTGAAGCACTCCCAGACCGCAGACAGGAATGACATTTTGGAATGGGCATGGGCAGTCTATGAAAGAAACCTGTGAAAAGGGTGACAGAGCAGTGAAAATGTAATTATTATGTATAATCAAGGGAGAACAATGCTGAACTAAGTAGGATAGGTCTCCCACGCCGGTCAGTCTGATCTAGTTCGGGGAAAACAGTTTCATGCTGGAAGAGGGCTCTGCATCCATATCGTCGGGCACCTGAGCGGGAAGGCGAGGTGACCTGCCACATCCAGGGTGTTGTTTACAGAACGTCATCTCAGCCTAGCTGGGTATATCATGCCATAACGAATGTCAAGGTTCTGGAGTGCTCGTTTGACTTTAGAAAAAATCTGCCGGCGTCCTGATCAGCAGGCATAAAGTCCAGAATAAGGGACACAGTTGTGCCCTGTTATTGCTAATGGCCCTTTTCCCTAGCCAGGCGAAGGCCAGCGTTGCGGTCCCTGTAATTTGATAGACGTGCAATGATAAGGAGGGAAGGCACCTCAGTGGGAGGCCACGGACCCAAGGTATGATGCGCCCTCTACACCAAAACGTTGAGGTGGAGCTATGGCATCCCAGCAGCTCCACGAGAAGGTTCTCAACGAACAGGTCCAGCCGGCCAGTGTTAGTCATTTCAGAGATTCTGGAGATGAGAAGGTTATTTCGGCACCCTGTGCCTCTAAATCTTTGTTTTTCATAGCTACTGTTTTCAACCTACTCTGCACTTTCTCAAGGAGCTTCATCAATGTCGCTGTCCCATCCTCGACAGCAGAGAAGCGGCCTTCTGCTCCCTCCATGCGAGTCTGCTGTTTATCCAGCCTGCTTCCCATGGTGTCAAATCTGGCGGTTAATGAGTCAAATCTGGTATCAATAACTTGGAACCTGACACGCAACTCAGCCATTATGTCCTCCACACCAACTGCTTGATCGCGCAGGGGGCCCTCCTGAGCGTCATCTTCATCCCTTCCAAGCGCAGCAGCCATGCCAATCTCTCCGCTTCTCGAATGGAAGTTTACGCTGTTTAAAATTACCGCGGCCCATGACCATCTGGAGGCAAAGGCTCCTAATCTCCACAGTCATCCCACCAAGTGCACTGAGCCCCTCCAAGCCAAGCACAACCCCGCTTAAGAGCTGGTAAAAACAGCAACTTCCCGCGCACCAGCTCACCAACTGGGCAGGCAAATGGATGCTCCTCACCGGGGACTCAAGAAGATAGCAGCGCTGTAATGTAGTTTAGTCGAGGCGTCCCACCTAAGTAGGCCCAGGGGGTGGGGCCGCCATCTAGCCCTTTGATGGTGGGTGCTCTGCTGTACACGGGAGCAAAGCAGCAGGGAAAGGCCAGGGGCAAGTACACCAAACGTGCTAAACACGGCCCGCCCAGCAGCACAACAGGAATACAGGGACTTTTATCAGCCATCCATCCTGCCCCATCTGTACCACGGGTGGGTAATTATAGGCCCCAGGCCCGAAGCAGCGAACCGCGCCTCAGACAGCCCATTGTCGACATCACCATGGTGGCCAGAAGGGCCGTACTGCCCAAAGTCATCGACCTCAGCCCAGGGAGAATGGCCAGGACTCCCCCAATATCGTTCTGTGTGCAAAGGGAGGGGGGACCGACTGCCAACAGCATCAGGTGGCACCGTGCCGCCCGGCCGGCCCGTACCTCAGGCTCACCGAAGACCCTGTCACCTTGGGGCCTCCAAGGCACATAAGCTCGATAGGTGCAGGCTGCCATTGAAGCAGCGCCTGCACGCCTCAACACCAGTCAGCCGTGCCCCCCCTGAGGGCCCCACTCCACCTCAATGCTCCACCACCTTCATGGACTTGCCTTCATGCTGTGACGTCCCGTTCAAGCAAATCATCTGGGAGCCTCCGTAGGAGCTTCTCAGCAGCACCGCCATTATGGTCGGCGGCTTGGCCATGCTACCCGCAGGACAATTCTTTGGAGGAAAATTTGCTCTCACCAAGTAGTACTGATTTCGATCTGCCCTCTAAACCAGCATAGGACATTGCCTGCTCAAATCCACCTCTTGCAGCCCCACAGGATGAGGGGGTACGACAAAAGCAGCCAAGAGGTCTAAAAGAATAAAGAAAAGCTTAATTGCCATTGTCTATAGAAAGATGGAGATTGTCTAGCGTGGCAGTCAAGAGATACTGAGTGGGTATGCTTGTCCTAATCCTGATGGAGCTTGGTCAAACAGATTATTATTTTAATGATAACTGAGAATTAACTAGTCTTTCCATCACTTTGGTGGAATTGGCACACCTTTTTCTAAAAAATTTCCTAAAAGATATAGGATGTTCATCACAAATGACTTGAAAGGGCACAGTCTTGTATTTATTGCAGTGGGTGTATGTTACCTCTTCAAACATCTCAAAATTCTATCTAGCTAGACACGGTGCACTTTCAGCTTTTATGGTTCTTCAAGCTGAGTTATAAATTACCTTCTTGTTACTGCTGAAGTCATTCCTACAGAGTATTCCCACCTTCTCACAAGCTCTTTTGAGCAACACCAGTTAACTATTGAACAATGATTTATTCGGCTAGGTGGATATTTACTGTTTTCAAAGGGGCAATAAAAGTAGAGCGGCAGATGTCTCATTCTAATTGAAAAGAGCAAACACATTCATACACACATTTTCACTCAATCGCATTCACACTTAACCACTCACAAGCACATTGAGAAACACATACATACATATACAGAGAAACAACATTTTTATTACTTACTTTGCCTCCTTTCCTGGCAACTCTAGGGCGCATATTCATACTCTGTTTGCACCGAATTAGCGTAATTTTTTTTAACTCAAATTCTGTGCAAAACTAACTCTATATTTATACTTTGGTGCTAGACCTGTCTAGCACCAAATTTATGGAGTTAAAGTTATTTTTGGGAAGTGGAGACCTACCTTGCCTTAATGAGATGCAAGGTAGGCGTTCCAGTGCAAAAAATGACTCTATGGCCTTAACGCCATATTTTGGGGCATATTTATACTCTGCTGAATATTTATACTCTGTTTGCACAAATTAGCGTCATTTTTTTAAAACTTTAATTTGGTGCAAAACTAACTCCATATTTATACTTTGGTGCTAGACCCGTCTAGCACCAAGCCCTGATTTAGACTTTTTTTGCACCGCATTAAGGTCATTTTTGGACGAAAAAGTGGCGTAAACTTACAAAATATTGACCCTTATTTATACTTTTTGCTTCAAAACTGCACTAACTCAGTTTTGCACCAAAAAGTTTAGCACCGGCTTGCACCATTTCTGTGCACCAGCCGGGCACCATATTTATGGAATGGTGCAAGCTAGTGCAAAGGGTAGGCTAGAGTAAAAAAAAATGACTTTAGTCGGGTGGGGCTGGCAGAATAGAAGAAGAGGGTTTAGCACCAAAAAATGACTTTAGGTAGGTTAGAGTAAAAAAAAAATTACTCTAACCAGATTAGTGTCATTTTATGGTGCTAAACCTACCATGCCACATGGCTCCAGCCTTAGAAAAGGCACGAGTCATGCCCACCACCCCAATGACCAGTCCAGAGGACAAAGGTCCCCTGGGCATGGCCATTGTACCCTGTGCCATGTATGGGGGCCCATTTCAGGGCCCCCTATGGCACTTTTAAAAATAAAATGCAATCTTACCTGTACTTACCTGGGATGGGATCCCCCATCCTCTGCAGTCCCTCTGGTGTGAGTGGGGGTACCCCTGGGGAGGGCACCTGTGGGTTTATTCCATGGTGTTCCACCATGGAAATAGGCCCACAGGTCCCCTAACGCCTGCCCTGACCCAAAGCAAGCTTTGCCCCATTTCTTGACCCCTCCCTTGCACCATCTTTGCATGGGAGTATAAATATGGCGTTAAGGACATAGAGTTATTTTTTGCTCAGGAACGCCTACCTTGCATCTCATTAAGGCAAGGTAGGTTTCCACTTCCAAAAAATGACTTTAACTCCATAAATTTGGCGCTAGACGGGTCTAGCACCAAAGTATGAATATGGAGTTAATTTTGCACCGAATTATAGAAGAAAAAAAATGACGCTTATTCAGTGCAAACTCAGTATAAAATGCCCCTTAGTGTCAAAAAATGACCTAATCTGGTTAGAGTAATTTATTTTGACTCTAACCTGCCTAACATCATTTTATTTTTACGCTAGCCTACCCTTTGCACCAGCTTGCACCATTCCATAAATATGGTGCCCAGCTGGTGCTAAAAAATGGTGCAAGCCAGTGCAAAACCTTTTGGTGCAAAACTACGCAAGTGCAGTTTTGCACCAAAAAGTATAAATAAGGCCCTAAGGCTCCAGGGCAGCATCAGATCAGGAATCAGTCAAATCGGTAAGCCATGATTCCAAATGAGGAGCTAGACAAAGCAACAAGGGCTGGTTTGTAAAGGGAAGATCCCACCCCAATCCTTTTCTCAGCTTCTTGACAGGACTGGAAGCACAGCCCTATAAGAAGCTGGGGCAGAGGTGGGGATCTGTCTCTGCTGTAGTGTGTGAATTCTTATTGGCATCAGTGAGGCACAAACATGCACCTGACAGCCATACTTTAGCAGATATGCTGTGCTGCCTGAGCATGCAAAATAAAATGGACTGTGGCTGTGTGAGGGGATCTATTTGGACTATGGCCCTCAGACCTGCGCAATCCAGATATCCACCTACAGAGTATTGTGTTTTGACACAAATCTGTTACTCAGCCATCTCAGCCCTCTTCTCCTCGTGCTGTCATCAGGAGCCTCAAACAAGGTTGAGAGAGCTGACCTGTGCACTAGGAGTGTTCATGAAAACACAACAAGTTGTGTTTTCAACAGTACTGCTAATTTAAATGATGCACAGTGTTGGGAGTCAGGGAGGCAGGGTGAAGAATGTAGGACCTCATAGGGCGCAAGGGGGCTGCACCCTGATACCCCTGACAAGGAGCTTCCACTGCAAGATATACTAATATGTACTAGCGTCAGCTCACCATTAATAAACACAGGTGTATCTAGAAATAAATGATTAACTTATCTTTGAAAATTATTGCCAGCCTGTCCTTCATTTTAAAATCTAAATCCATTTATTTCAGTTGGTACACAATCCGTGTGCAGTACTTTGTAATGGTACAACTCATGGACTGAGATTTTAAAATGCATCTGAAGTGCCTAATGTGTCCATAGGGAGCAATGTGGTGCTAATTAAATTGAAAGCATCCGCTGCACTTCTTACATCCTGTTCAGCACTTGAATCAGAAAAAGAAGTGTTCACATTTGTGGCTCATTTAATGAACTTATTAACAACATGAAAAACTCCTTAGAAAATTAAAAACAGACCACTGAATAGACCGGATATTGGAAAGGTCCCTGAAGTCAGTATTTAGGTAGTAGTAAAAAGTCCCTCAAATCAATGTAGAAATGAAACATATTCATCCAACAACAAAAAAGAGAGGGGCTAAAGTAAAGTGGGAGGTTCGGAAATGAAATCCTGGTCCTGTATATAGTACTCCCATCAAACATGTAAATCAAAAATATATATACACAGTTCCACTCCAAGGGTATGAGCCTATAATTCACAGGTTCCTGGGTGTTCAAATGTTTGAAGCAAAAGCCCTCACTCACCATCTGGTGACATGCTTCATCATAGGGCTGTGCTCCTCGTCAGGCCGGCACTGCAATGCCTGACGGGCCCCACAGGGGGGCTCTTTGCTGGAGATCTTTTATGATGGTAACCAGCCAGTCAAAAGGTGTACTGATATAGGATTGGTATGAAAAGAAGGTGCTGTTAAAAATGACTAGAGGTAAAACATAATTTATTGTGATATCCGACCTCTGTCGTGATTAAAAACAGGAGTGAGGGGAGGAAATAAATTAAGGTCTAAACTCCCCTAAAAAATAAGCAATAAGTATTGGTGGTTATCACTTAATCCCTAGATTTAGAGTATAGTGAAGTAGATACAGGATCCCCTGTACTACTCTTAAGTCATGGTCAACATGTTTCTCGCTTACTAGTCTTAATGATCTGGTGCGATTCGTCAGGACCAACACACCTACCTAATCCTTAGAAAAGATAGCCCATATTAGGCGGAATTCTATTTAGCAGGAACCCTCCTCATATTAATGGACGGGCCCCATCGGGGAAAGCACCAAGCTTGCGTGGTCAAATATGGTTTGGATCTGCCCACGATTAGCGGCTGCACCTACACCAGCTTGAAGCTCCCGGTACAATTGGAGTTTCCCCGATGGGGCCCATCGACTAATATGTATTATTGGATTGTATACACTCTTCATTAATGTCCCAGGAAGGTTTTGATAGAATCAAAATAGTCTGGGAGAGAAAGTACCCATGTTTGCATGGCCATCCCCATTTTTTGTGGTCTGATGCTGCTGATTTTTTAACTTTACAAACAGGGATACTGCTGTTCAGCTCTGACCCCCCAAAAACATGAATGAATTTCATATTTTCTAAATGATATATTTAACTTTCCTGTAGTATACAGTGCAGAGAATTATACAAATAGTATGGAAGCTTAAATGTTACCTGTGTACTACAGCACATTATACCATCCACTAGGATGACACAGAAAACATGGCTTCAGGCCTACACATGTAGGGCTAACTGCAACAACTTTTTTTGTGTTCAAATAATTTTTATTGGTGTATTTGAGAAAAGCCAACAGTTAAATAACATTGGGGCTAGAGGATACACAATGTTAGGAATGCCTTGGGTAACTCACATTATCCCTGTACAGACAGTATACAGATTATCGCTAGAAAAAAAACAAGGCTGGCATAAGGTTGGTTTTTACATACATATAGCTCTAGAGTGGCCAACTATTGATGACACTTGTATTCGTACAAGTTATAGAATGATTTATACAGAAATGTGTATCAGCTAGACAACAGGGGAATGATGTCAACTTGGGAAAGGAAAGAAAGGAGAGGAGGTGGTGGGGGAGGTGATGGTAAGTATGTGTAAATAGCTATGACTAGTGTGGTTGTCCTATTGGGGTGTGAATGTACAGAAAGAGTAGTAGAGCCACTAAGGGGGTCATTACAACCCCGGCGGTCGGCGATAATGTGGCGGTAGCACACAGACACAACACCTCCCACCCTCCTCCCCTGTTGGAGACCTGACTTACCTGGATCCAGGGAGTACTCCGGCAGGAGACGGGACGCTGCCACCGCCAGCAGCGCCCAACAGCAGAACACCGCCAGGCCATATTATTTGTCATAACCCGGCTGGCAGAGGTCTACTAGCGTGGCGCTGCTGGTGGTTGCAGCACCACCTTACCGCCATTTGCCAGTATGGCCACAGTCGGATTGCGGCGGAAATCCAGCTGTGGTCATATTATTGCCGACGGCTAGTAGCAGTGGTGACGGTCTTTTGGCGGCTGTTGCCGCGGCGGAAGGCGGTTTTTATCACCAATGTTATAATGAGTGCCTCAGTGTGTTTCCCTTCTTTTTCCATAAAGAGGTCTAGTGTTCGCAATATATTGTTTGATGTCTCTTGAGAGAGTGGGGACAAATCGATTAGCTTATTCACTCCTCTTTGGTATGTTACCCATGCCCCCCCATGTATGAAGGGAAATATGTTTGAGAGATTTTCATTCTTTTAATATAACCTTGATTGCAGTGGAAAGAAGGAGATCTAGGAAGGCCATGTCGCCCTCATCAAGATTAGGTCTAACCGAGATACTCCAAGGGCCCAATATAAGTAGTGGAAAATTTAGGGTTATTGATGTCTCAAACATGGAGTTGATTTGGTTTGACATATATGATCAAAAGAAAGATAGATTGTGCATTGGAAGAACATATGTTCGTAGGATTCAGGTGCAGTTTTGCAGTTCCAACATTTGTCAATGTCTCTGAGACCCAACTCGTACAGCCTAGCGGGAGTCCAATGAAGGAAGTGTAAGGCAAAGAATGTAGATTGGATCAACAAGGGCGCAACTTTATTTCGAAGAGCATTTTTCCCTATATTAATCCAGTTCTCCTCAGAAATCTGTATTAAATCAGAACCTCCTAAACATTTAGACCACTTAGAACTAAGAAGTGATTTGTTTCGTGAGGTGGGAGCCTTGAGAGCTTTGTATATCTTGGAGCAGATATGTCCTGAGTAAAGCCATAGTTTTAGTTGCTGGCAGATGGTTGCATTTGTAGCCCAATCTAGTTTGGAGAGTTTAGCTTTTATTTTTAGAAAGCTGTAAAAGTCGACTGGGGGGAGGTTGTGTTTCACAGCCAAAAAAGAGAAGGGTATAGGTTCTCCGTTGTCGTCATATAGGTCCAGAATAACATGGATTTTTTTTAGGCCCATGAATGGTGTAATTCTTCTGTAGTGCCCAGTTTTATTCTGGGGTTGAGCCACAGGGAAACCATTAAGGATCTGTGTAGTGGAAATTGTGACAGTTTATCGAATACTTTGATAGCGATAGCAGTGTCAACAAATATCTCTTGTGATACAGTGGGTCTGAACTTTTTCATAGAGAGATATGCTGCAGGGGAAAAGGTTGAGCAAATGGAATTCTCAATTTCAAGTCATCTTGGGGAGTCAGGCAGATCTTCAAGTAGCCAATTAGCATCCTGTGGTACCAGGAAAGCCGTTTGATATAAGTTCCAGTTTGGTAGTACGCATCCCCCTTCATGACTGTTCTTTCTTAAAGCCTAAAAAGAGATTCTAGCCCTTTTTCCCTTCCACAGAAAAGCGGATGTTAGGTTATACATCTCATGAAAGAAGGAATGAGAAAGTTGCATTGGTAGCATGGAGGTAGTGAAGTTAATCATTGGGGTGACCATCATTTTCAGTGTTTGAATTCTGCCCCACCAGGATATATGTTTGGGTGACCAGGCTTCTAATAAGTTTTTTTTACCTTATTAATAGTTTTATCTTTGTTTATTTGGAGTGTATCTGGGATGTCTTTGGCAAACCAGATACCTTAATATTTAGGTTGTTATGGTTGCCACTGAGGCCTTAATTTCCCAAGTGTGTAGTTAAACATAGGGAATTAAGGTGAATACCTCGGTCTTCTCGTCGCAAAGTGTGTAGCCAGAGACCCGAGAGAAATCTAATTTTATATTGATTAGTGCCCGGGATTGCATTCTCTATATCCACCGAGTATATAAGTATGTCATCAGCATATGCTAAGGTTTTATAAGTGTTACTGCCAAATTTAAATCTGCAATTTCAGGGGATGAGTCAATTTGTGGGAGCGAGGGATCTATTGCTATGAGGAATAATAGTGGGGACAAAGGGCAGCCCTGTCTCGTGCCCTGAAAGAGATCAAATTTGGCAGAAAGTTCACCATTAATCCCAATATTTGCTTTAGGGTTGCCTTATAGGGACATCTTCATGCTAATAAAGGATTCGCCTAAGTCATGAGCTTCTAGGGTAGCATGTATGAACCACCGTATACCGTGTCAAAAGCTTTCTCTGCGTCAAGTGCAAATGCAGCCGCCGGCAGAGAGGCAAGTTTCACCTTACTTATGATTAGGGCTCCCGGTTTTATGGTATTTACTTTTTTTAACAGTTCCGTCCGTATTTATCCATATTCATTTTTTGGCCATTTTATTGGTATTTATCCATATTTATTTTGTAGTTTGAGACTAAATGGAGATGCAAAATGGATTATTTCCATATTTATTTAACTAAGAAACATGCACTCATACTCTGATATGCCTGTTGTGCTTTAGCAAATCAAGGAACACACTACATCTACAGGTAAATATTAGCATTATACACAAATGTATGTTAACATATGCCTGTATTTTGGGAATCTCCTCTGGTTTTTAACATCCAATGGAGTCTATCTACTTAGCAGTCAATCGGAAATTTGTGAGGGACGGTTTGGGGAGTCATTTACAAGAAGAACAATTGTCTGTATTTCTCCGCTTTTGAAAATAAATACAAACAGGAAACAGATTGTTTTCTGTCTGCATTTATCTGTACAAATCAGTAAAAATGGAAAACAGGGAGCCTTACTTACGATGTGGCAGAAGGTATGGATGTTATCTCTTGCAATTCTTCCCTTCTCAAAACCTGTTTGGGAGTTTTGTATGAGTTTTGGGATGAGTTATTCAGTCCGTTTTGCCAGGATTTTTGCAAATATTTTTTCTTCCATATTAAGTAAGGAAATGGGGCAATACTTTTGTGGGTCTGTGTGGTCCTTGTCCTCTTTTGGGATAACTACAATCGGAGATTCCACAGGGGTTCCCGAAACCTTACCTTGGTGTACAAAACAATCTAATGTATTTCTAAGATGGTCGATCAGGTCTGAATGAACAGTTTTGTAAAAGGATATAGGGAAGCCTTCCTGTCCTAGTGCCTTGCCTGATTTGATATATTTAATGCCATATGCGATTTCAGTAGAGTCAATAGGCTTATTAAGTTGGGTTTTCTCTGTCTCTGTTCATATTTTAATAGGGAGATTTCGGAGAAATGTTTCTCATTCAGATATCAGACATTGGGTTTGGGGATATAGAGTTTAGCATAGAAGGTTCTAAAAATGTCTAAAATCTCACTAGTTTTGTATTTTATCTCTCCATTGGGCGCTTTGATATGAGAAATATTGTTAGATGTGTGTCTAAATTTAAGCGTGGCAGCCAATGTTTTCCCAGCTCTGTTTAGAACTAGGAGTTGTTTAAATTTTTTAGCGTGGACCCAAAGATAAGCCTGTTTACTAGTGATGGTGTTATATTTGTATCTCAAGTTTTTTTATCTCGTTCAGGGTCTCTATATTTCTTGTTTGTCTGAAAGTAGATTCTTTAGATTTAATTTCTGAGGCAATCTGTTGGAGAGATGATTTCATCTGGTAATTTTTATTGGATACATGTTTGATTAATTGTCCTCTCATCGCACATTCAAATGCACCCCATAGTAGAATGGGAGAGGAGACCGAGTGGCTTTTTTCTATGAAGAATAAATCAATCTCCTTTTTGAGGCCCTCTATATCTTCAGGTTTATCAAGAATTTCTTCATTTATGCACCAGATTCTATTATTCAGCTTAGTTGGTGCTAAAAAGTTGGACATGGAAACCGCAGCATGATCGGGATACTAAGTTTAGGTGAATTTTAGAGGATTTGGTGTAACGAAGAAGAGAGTCAGAAACTAAAAGGTAATTAATACGGGAAAAGCTGGAGTGGGGGAAGGAGAAGAACGTAAAGTCATTGCTGGTCAGATTTTGGATTCTCCACACGTCTTTGAGTCTGTGTGTTTGGCAAAGTTTATCCATGTATTTTTGAAACTTGGTGGTTCTAAACTGGACAGAAGAATTGCGATCCAGGATAGGGTCCATTGGGAGCTTAAAACCTCCACTTACAATCAGCTTGGAAGTGGGTGGTATATCGGCTAGTTTCTTGTTTGGCTGAACCCAGAATTCATGATCGTCAGTGTTCGGTGCATAAATGTTCATTATGTATAGTTTTTGGCTGCCATTGGTTACCCTAGTAAGTAGCCATCTCCCTCTATTGTCATGTTCAGACGAAATGACTGTCAGTCCTGAGCTCTTAGAGATGAGCGTGAGTGCCCTATTTTTCTTCCCTGTCGCTTCAGAGAATAGCACCTCGGTCACCCACCTTCTCCTCACATATAATGCTTCTCTATAGCCAATCTTTGTTTCTTGTAGAAATACAATATACCCAATAAGTCTTTCTAGTAGTCTAAAATTTTCTGTCTCTTCACTGGATGGTTCAAACCTTCAGGCAAATATTTCACGGAAAATGATGGAACGCGACGTTGTGCCAAGATTGGCAGTGCCGTGCTCCATCATGTTCACAATGCAGGGATGCGCCATATTTAATTGAACATGGCAAACCCCTGTGTTGGCGCTAAGTTGAGCAGCCTGCACCAACGCAGGCATCCTTGCACCATCGTGCAAGGATGTCTGCGTTGAGGGGTTTGATTGTTTATGTGTGGCAAGGTGTCCCTTCCTGCACATGCACAATCACTAATGCGGATTTGGCACTTCTGTGTGTGCTGCAGAATACAGCACAAACAGACGTGCCAAAGCATAATTTTGAAATGATTGTTTATGTGCAGGAAGGGACACCTCCCCACACATAAACAATCATGTCTGCCATTTTCTCTTTCTATGCATGCTGCAGAATGCAGCGCACATAGAAAAAGCAAAAAACGAGGATGAATAAAAGTATTCCTCCTTGTTGTGCCTTGCTAATGCCACCCCAGGGGAAGCGTTAGATTTTGGCGCTGCCTCAGGTTTACAAAAACTCATAAATCTGAGGCAGAGTCAAAATGTAATGGGTATTGCTGTGGCACACCAACAGCAACACCCACAGCAACACCCACTGCACGCCCCTTCCACGCAAAGGGCTGCGTGTGAAGGGGCCGTATTTACAAGGTGGCTTTAAGCCACAAAAAGTGCTTAATGCCATCTTGTAAATATGGCGCAGGGCATTGCGCCACTGGAGCATCATGAAAAGTGACGCTCCGGTGGCGCTAGGGGCTCATAAATATGCCCCTTAGTTTTTAAGCATACTATATTAATGGACATCATAGGGACATGTTTTATTGGATGTTAGCCACTTCAGTCTAGAATATGGGGAGGACCAACCCATAGTCAACGTGCATTTATAAGGGGATGTCCCATACCATCGCTAGGTTGTGGAAAGGGTATGGAAGGATAGGGGGTAGAGGGGACATCCACAAGTGATAGAGCAGACAGTAATTGGTGTTAAGTGGGTTGTAATGGTGTCCCTTCCCACAAGGGGAAGTCTCTTGAGACAATTATCAAAGGGGGAGAAAGCGCAGACAGGGCCATGTCATAATCTTGGACAAGTACACAGCAGTATGCCTAGTGGGGAGACCCAAAAGGGAAGGATAGGGTCTTGACAATGGCGAGTACGGCCAGAGAGTAGGTGTTTATATTTAGGCAACAGAATTAAGAATCAACATTCAACATAATGGAGAACATATTAGGTAGCAGTTTCTAGTGCTTTACAGCATAATCTGTAGGTAACACAAGCCGGAGCACAATAACGGTGCCTTTCCTAAAGATATTTAGGTATACAACATCAACCTTATTGTTTGACAACATTAATTTGGTATATTGCTAAGGCAAGTTTAACACATTTTAAGAAAAACAGCATAACTAATAAGGTGCTGGAGGATCCAGTCTCTTGTCCGTAAGTCCTAGGAGGAACATTTACCAGGAGTAGGTGAAGTAACAAGTGAATAACATTGGCATAGCTTTTTAAGACATATCACAGTAATGCAATTGCAGTAAATATATTATTGAGAAATAGCAACAGCAAAAAGGATATATCAGTAGTTGCATGGTATAGCCATCTACGTGACATGATCAGGGTGGAGTATAATTCAAGGATGCTGTGTTGGAAGGTTCAGCTTCCATCTGCAACTAAAATTTACTGTCCAGATACGTGGTTAGCTCAGCAAGGTCCACAAACACTTTAGTCTGACCTTTATATGTTATACAGAACTTGGACAGTCCCTTGAAGGGGAAGGAGATTCCCATTATCGTAAGGCTCTTCCTTAACGCTAGAAAGCCTTTCCAACAGATCACGGTTTCTTTTGCGTAGTCTTGAGAGATGGATATTTTCAGAGGTTGCCACATTACCACTTTAATTCTCCTCATCTGAGCAAGGATGTGTTCTTTGTGTTGGTGTCTGAGCAGCTTGAAAATCATAGCTCTTGGTGACGTTAGATTATTTGGCTTATAGGTGGGGACCCTATGCGCCCTCTCGATCTCAAAGTCTATGTCAAAGTCCAGTTGTAGGGCAGTTGGAATCCAGGAGATAAGAAAGTCAGCAACTGATTTGTAGTTGGTTCGACTCCTTTTGGGAGTCCAAAAATTTAGAGGTTGCTTCTCCGGTTTCAATCTTCCTTCTCAATTAGCTGAGATTTTAGAGTAGCAACCACCTTTTCTAATTCAGAAAACCTTCAGAAATGGTCATTGGTAAAGCCTTCAACTCTACTGATCCTGGATTCTGTGAACCTTATTTTCAGATCTTTAAGGTCACTATGTATTGCTGCAACTTTTGTACTTGAAGTAAATCAATACTTGTCTTGGTGCTTTGGGCCACGTCATGCATTGTATTTAATTTGTGCAGAATTGCATCGTGTGGAGGAGGTATCTGGTTTATCCTTTACCGGTGACTCTAGATTAGGCGGTGAGTGCTTTGTTCATTTGAGGGTAGCTTTGGATTCTCTTTCCTTGGTGGTAAAGTCTTTGGATTCTACCATGTTGCGTCCTGAGTTGCAAAATAACTGACCAAATGGGGAAGCAGATGTATGTTTGAGCTGAGTAACCACACCACGTTGCCCTTACATGTTACATTCCTTCAGATTATTTTTATATGTAAAGCATGTGCACGTGAACTAAACTGATCAGGAAGTATGTGTGATTGAGCTTTAGCAGGTCCACGAATGATTCTTTTAATGACGATGTTTATTGACTGCTAATTGTCATTGTGTAATTAGTTGTGTTTGCTGCGGGAGGCACAAACAGGTGGCGGTGTTCACCCGTCAGGACACAGTAATTAGTAAGGGGGGGTGCATGTGGATTTGATATGCTCCCAAGTTGGCCTAAGTTATTCCGGCCCTCCAATAAGCCATGTGAGTTTACCGGATCCAGGTATAATGGTTCTCACTCTGCACTCATTTTACTATTTGTCATGCTGACATACCTTAAAGCACTTTTGGCTCTGTGTGCCGGATGATCTTCACAGTAATCTTGTGAGGAATATGTTTATCTAATATTCTCCAACCTCCTTCACTCCGTAACGGCAGAACGTGATGTGCAATATGGGCCCGCCGTTTTGGTTGTGATCCGGGGCGTGCCGAACAGGTGGGATTGACAAAATCCAAATGTCAGCAAAGGTTTTGGAGAGGCTCAGTTTAGATCCTCGCCATTAACAGAGTTGAAACGCTCACTTTGGAGGATCGGTGAAAGCTTACACCATTCATATTTCACTGGAATGTTCGGCGGGCTCACTGGAGCTTAAAGGAGAGCCGCCATCTTGCTGCGTGCCAAACAACACCCCCCCTTAACTGCTGCAGCTTTTAAAACTGCTGGTGAACCTGTCAAACAACCCTTTCTACAGATAGGATCCCTTCTTCTAAATATTAAGTAAGTCACCCATACCTAGGCCGTGTAGTATTTAAAAGTAGAATATTTAAGAATTTCATGATGGCATGCTCCTACAGTTAACTGCCCCCTGAAAATACTTCACCTTTAAGACGTGTAATAACTGCTCCCAGCACAAAGACAATGGCTTTGGCTTTTTGGCAGCAAGAAATTGGTATGAGGTATGTGACTCATCTCAGCTCAAGAAGGGCAGTTGGGGAGGATTCAGGAACTCAATAACCTTGAAAGGGACCAGTACGTGAGTCCTGCCCATTCATAGGTAACTGTAAATTGAGACACAGGGAGGAGGACTTGTTTAATTCTAGGTCCAAATATAAGCATCTTGGCACTATCCTAGTGGTAGAGCAAGCTGTGCCCACAACCAGTTTGGTGCAGTTGATGAGGAGGGGACTGTTTATTTCCATATACACAACCACTTCTTGGATCCAGAAGGGTTCTGCCATGTTGGATTTCAGTCAGAATAGTGAACTGTGGGACTGTTTGCAGTAAGGCTAAAGTGGGAAAGTATGCCCTTGAGAACTTTTTTAATTGGTTAGGGAGACACCTGGGCCCATATTTATACTTTTTGACGCTAAACTGCGCTAACGCAGTTTAGCGTAAAAAAATTTAGCGCCGTCTAACGCCATTCTGAAGCGCCATGCGGGCGCCGTATTTATGGAATGGCGTTAGCCGGCGCAAGCAGACCGGCGCTGCCTGGTGTGCGTGGAAAAAAACCACGTAGACCAGGCAGCGCCGGCGTTGGGAAAAAATGACGTTAGGGCGTCTTAAAATGGGGCAAGTCAGGTTGAGGCAAAAGAATCGCCTCAACCCGATTTGCGCCATTTTTTTACGACGCCCAGACGCCATTTCATGACTCCTGTCTTAGTAAAGACAGGAGTCATGCCCCCTTGCCCAATGGCCATGCCCAGGGGACTTGTGTCCCCTGGGCATGGTCATTGGGCATAGTGGCATGTAGGGGGGCACAAACAAGGCCCCCCTATGCCACCCCAAAAAAATTAAAAAATATAAAAAATTATACTTACCTGAACTTACCTGAATGTCCCTGGGGTGGGTCCCTCCATCCTTGGGTGTCCTCCTGGGGTGGGCAGGGGTGGCAGGGGGGGTCCCTGGGGGCAGGGGAGGGCACCTGTGGGCTCATTTTGAGCCCACAGGCCCCTTAACGCCTACCCTGACCCAGGCGTTAAATAGTGGCGCAAATGCGGGGTTTTTTGACCCGCCACCTCCCGGGCGTGATTTTTGCCCGGGAGTATAAATACGACGCATTTGCGTCGCCGTAATTTTTTTAGACGGGAACGCCTTCCTTGCATCTCATTAACGCAAGGAAGGCGTTCACGCAAAAAAATGACGCTATTTCCCATACTAATAAAGTATAAATATGGCGTTCGTTTTGCGCCGAATTTGCGTCGAAAAAAACGACGCAAATTCGGCGCAAACGGAGTATAAATACGGGCCCTGGAGTCAACCCAACCACTGGCTAGTCAGTAGTACAAAAGTGTCTGTGTGATAGCCTTTCTCCAACAGCCCCTACGTGGTTGGGCTGTCAGGGGACATTTTCCATTGTCACAGTGAACGGAGCTCTGGTGACAGAAAACTTAAGGTCCACCCATTTCTAAGGCTGGCAGATCAAGGATTTAGGGACAGATGACTCCACCATGTTTACGATGGAGTATTCTGTCTGTCAAACTCTAAGGGGCTGATTCACAAACTGCATTTTGTAGTACACTAGTAGTAATGCAATAGTACTTTGCATACTAGTACCAATACAGCAGTAATAGCAAAATGTTATTCACAAACCACTATGAAGAGGTATCTGCCTCTGCCACAACTGCAGATATCTCCACAGACATAAGTATACACTTTGGTAGTAAATATGGAAGGGACAAGGAGAGTTGCTGGAAAATATGGAGTACTTACTACTAAATAGGAGAAATGAAGGGAGGCTTAAGAAGGGGTTGAGGGAGGGCAAGGGAAGGGTTTGGGTAGGGCATGCACCTACCCACAAAAGACTTCTAAAATTACTACCGCCAGAAAGGACACAAAACAATCATAAATGTTCTCTAGTTCAGAGCTGGAGTAAGTCATGCATCCTCACATGGCCAATCAGTGATCTCCAACACCCTCCAGTAGAAAATAATGAAGACATGGACATAAAATAAAAACTACGTAGGAACTAATACTAAAATAAATTTAAATATTTAAACTATTCAATCATATAAATACATTTTATTTAATGGTAAAAAATACCAATAAATAAAACATAATTATTATTTCATTTTGAAATATTTAATTCACCTCTTTAACGTTAAAGATCAAGGTAACATTAATATATTTTCAAAAGCAATTAAATCATCTTTAATGAATGTTATAAATTAATGTAACAATTGTTAATATATAATAAAAGATATAACAGAGTTACTTAAGTTAGGATTCACTTTTCTATTTAAAGTTCAGCTTTGACTTTTCAATTTAATATATTCAATATAATTAGATGTTTAATTTAAAATGAGTTAGTTATCCTGTGAAAATGTTTTTATATTGTTCTACATTTAAAATAAAATTAGCATTATTCTGTACCATAGGAATATTTTTCCTAATTATTTAACAAAAGTTTAAAATACTTTACTGTAGGGAGCGGTCCGCCCCTAGTACGGAGGTCTTTGCCGAGTGTGTGGAACTCCAAATACAGTCATAAGGTCACTACTACTACAAATTGTACGATCATATTTGACATTTACTGACCACACCCTCTGTTTCAATTGGTTGGCACATGTACATCTACACTCTTGAGTAACTTTACACTTGTAAATGGTGAAAAGCCAAACGTAGTAAGATCACTAAAAAGGAGAAGAGTAAATTTACTTGTAGTAAATCTTCACGTGTAGATTTACCTTTGTGATTAGGCCCCTACATCTGCCCCTACGTTAGAAGGTAAATTCTTTGACTGGGATGACCCACTGGGTGTTACCTACCTCTGCTGCAAAGCGATGAGCCTAAAATCGTGCCTACTTCCCAGTCAACTGCAAACAGTGACTTCTGATTGACGCTTTACTTTTTCTTGGTGCTTTTTACCCTTAAATGTTAAAAAATTATATCTCTGGTTCCCTCTTTTTGGATTTGAATCGTTTGTCTTACTACATTTTTTGTCTGTCTTGAAATGGATTGAGGGATTTTCATTATGTTGTGCTTTGACTTTTTAATTCTTTTGGTAAAGGTAAATACTTTACTTATTTCCTTACGTTAAGCATGTTTGCTCGGTGACATAGCTACCAAGGGAGAGACCAGGCTTATTTATTGAAATTACTTATGGGATTTTGGAACATTTTGTACATCAGCTTTTGCTGATCGCAATTGCAATTTGCGAGTCGCAAAAGCTGACCATCATACATCTGGCTCCATGTGTCCTAAGCTTCAAAGAGCGCTTCCTTGGAAAACCCTTGGGCAGTACGTAAGACCTTAAGACTAGTGGAAAAACAAACAAAGGACACAAATAGTTTTATTTGTATAACCCATGTAAGGCCTTAATTTTAATTCCAATGCCCTAAGTGACCATGGTCAGAACTAGTAGTAAAATGCAGGGCACCCCCTTAAGCCCAACAAGAACCTGGATTTTATCTAGATTATGTGAACAGTGGTTCTGTGGCAGTTTATTTGCAAAGAACTGCATCAAATGATTGCATCGTCAGATTCAAATATTTTTCTGATATGAATAAGGTTTAAAAAGGGTCAAAAATCCAAGACAAGTCAAAGATAACAAATTGATCAGAATTGGGACAATATAATGTAATCTGCAAATCATGTATATTTACATTCACTAGGGTACTGTGAATATTAGAAGTTAATTTTGGATAGAGTAGACTGCTCAGTGCTTTATGATATGTGCATTAAAATATATACAGACCACACAGGTACAAACAATGCAACTACGGATGCAATAATTTTGAAAAACAAATCTAATAATATTCAGTTATTCGTGTGTTTTTCTTTAAATTGCAGTGTTAGTCAAACAGTACAGAAATTTCGATGATGAATACATGTGTCTTGGTGTCCAGTCATGATGTAATAGCTGCCTAAAAGTATGTCACGAGTGTCTTAAAGAAGCCAAAGGTCAAATACACTGTCTGGGCACTTCTTGTGTCAACACTTAATTGAGTTCAGACCAGAAATAGTTTTGCTTTTAGAAGAATGACAGAAAATCAGCTGCTGCAGTATACACTCAGGCTTGTGAGGTGTACGTATTTCAAGAATTTGTTTCAAAGTAGCCAGTTAAACATAGTGCTATTGCAAGTACGTCAAGGAGCTTAAGTCGGTCACTCAAATCACAAGAGGTGTTGATGTAAGTACTTTGTGTTGGCACACTCATGTTGATGCACTGAAAAGAAATATATGAACTTTAGTTAAAGCGAACAAACCAGAGATGCTAACAGCCGCTTTATATAAGTGAATGTCTCCAATCATTGTTACCAAGAAGGAAAAGTAGCCTGGTCAGGTGTGCATCACCAGGGAAATGCCGCTGCAGAATCAAGCATCAAGGGCATCTGACACGCACCACTGATGACATAATAACAGACTTAAATCTGAAATTTTGCAGCTGGACCTGAACATGGGTCATCAGAAGCTACAACTTTATGATGAATGGCAGTACATCACAGCTTTCTCCATACGTATTTGAGTCCAACGGTAAAGAAGGCTTATCTATGAGATCTCTTCTTTAGAAGAAGTGTTCCAGAAGGCCATGAGCAAAATTCTAGTCCCACCGATAACCTCTCTGTCAGTGATCACATATTGATATTCGTACCTACAGAAAAAGAATACAAAGCATGCAAGACATGTGCAAATGTCTGCCACTGTTCAGTGCCTACAAGAAAGGGGATTTGGATCATTACAAAAGTGAATTTCCCAAACCAGTCCTGGAATTCTTTAGACATGTTTTCTCTGCAGGTGGGTAGAAGATTGTCCCCTGAAAGTGCAAGATGTCCAAATGGCCCAGGTACCACAGAACATGTTTGAGTTCCACTGTCCCCTTTGTTAACCACCTATTGTGGATGATTTAAACTCATCTTAAAATATAGGAGTTGAACTGCAGACCACCACTTCCATGGAAAGGGTACTACCTTAGATGGAGATGATTCTAATGACCAACAGCATCCAAAGGTATTTTAAATCTAAACAATGGAACCTGTCTCAAGATTGATAGTTTTAGATGCATCTTGAATCTCTTGCATTCAATAAGAATGAATTATACCACCATCTTCTCAAGCCAGGGGTGAAGTCAATAGGTTCATATGCACCATCAAGAAAGTAATGAGGATGGTGAGTGAGCAAGAGATTGACCTACAGCTTTCTCTCTAAAAACGACTGCAAGAGTATTGCAACAGTCCTCACTCAAGGTGAGGCGTAACGAGGAGAAACATCTTTATTTCTCCTTGTTTGTTCCTCTTTCCATGTGTGATGCAAAATGCAGCACACATAGAAAGAGGAAAATGCCTCAAATTATTGTTTTTGTGCAGGAAGGTGCCCTTCTTGTACAAAAACAATCCTGTCTGCAATGCAGGAACCTTTGCACCACAGTGCAAAGGCAGCCAAAAAGGCACCAGCACAAGGAAAGGGCAAGAATGTGCCATATTATCTTAAGTATGGTGCATGCCTGCCCTTTCACGCAGCACAGCTCAGTAAGGTGACTTGCTGTGCTGCATGAAATATTGATAAATGTGCCCCCTAATTTGGACAGTGGCCCGCCAGAACCATGATGATTGATGCATCACCAGTGATAGGGGACTTAAACCTGCTTCTTTGGTATATGATGGCAGAGGGTCCTAGGTCACCCAAAGCCAAATCTCATCCCCTGAATATAAACTGACAGACATGTGGTGTAATTCCTATAGGTAGTTCTGTACATCCAAATTGCTGTTCTGCAGTTTGGCTGCTTTTATCTGATTGGCAAGGGATGTTACCTTTGTAGTAGGAACCGTAGCCCCATCAGAAAAAGTCATGTAGCTCTAGGATGGCCACCTTATTCCATGTCATTACAGACACATTTTCTATTTCTGGGCATTTGTGTATCAACCTAATGCGTTTTGTGTTCTGCAGTCTTGGTTTGTTCCCTTTGAATATAGTAGTCTGACATACCTGATAGCTATTTCTTTATAGGTGAAAAGTTTGGAACTAGCAGCAGTGTCCGTGATGAAATGGAGTGAAGTAGTCACTGTGTGTACCTCTCATATTTTATCAAAGGACCGCTGCTGTACTGGATGTAGACTTGCAGGAAATATAAACAAGACATCTTCGCTCATGAGTGAAGTCCCAGATTAAATCTGCTGCATGTTTGTTTGTCCTTAAATTCATGCTTCACTCCTGCATTGTTGTCTCTGGTTCTCATGAAATAACAGTCACATGCTTTGCCCAACGAGTATTAGACAAAGCTTCATTGATCTCTGTAGGAAAACTGGGATCTTTGCAGATGCCCCCCATTTTTGCCCCTATTTTGGACTAATAGATGCTGGTTTTTGACTCTTACAGTGCACTGTGGCCTGCTAACCAGGCCCTAGTGCCAGTGTGCTTTCCTCAAAACTGTTAAATGTAAATTGGTAACCCCCAATTGGTAAGGACTGTGCCCCCTAGTATATAGTATCAGGGATACCCAGAGCATAGATGGTAAAGGGGTCTCCAGGGCAGCAGCACAGTTTTATGCCACCCTAGAGGACCCAAGCAAACTACTGACAGCAGGCCTGCCATTGCAGACTGCAGGAGCAGTGCAAACGGCTCAAGCTCGGCGGTGCCCTCCCCATGTGTGGCAAGGTCACATGCACTGCTTTTACTATATGCCAGTCATCCTTAGATAATGACTCCTGCACCCAGAAGGTAGGGTGCAGTATATTAAGTGTAGACATGTAAGTGCAAGCTTATATGTCTCTATAGTTACCTTACAACTAAAGTACATCAGAAGTGATAGGTGGTCCATAGGATAACCTGGGACTTGTACCCAGGCACACTCGGGTTTTTAGCCTCATTATGGTACCACCGAGATAAGTCAAGTTTGGTGTCAAATAATGTACCTTCTCTCCCATGGCACAAATCTGGTGTCACGGGAAGGCTGTCATGCACCTAAGTGGCACCTTAGAGGTTTCCCACTTGGTTTCCCTAGCTTCACTGTGCTCTGGCTGTCCAGCCGTACATTCCCACACCTGCTGCCGCCAAGACATGATTCTGACCTCCTGCCAGGCAGTGTGAACACTCCCTGGAGTTAGGACAATGACCTGGATGGGAAAGAGGTCACAACTCCTTCCCTCCCAGGAAGGCTAGTAAAGTGGCACATCAAGGTGGCGAGGTTCAAACAGCACACCATTTTTGATATGCAAGCAGCCTTTCTCCCAGTGGAGGACAAAGCTGTCCCCCTGCACCTAGGCACATTTGCACCCGAACAGGCCGGAAAATTATTTAATCAAGAGTCGTACACCCCCAGAAGGCTAGCCACACCTCCAGGGTGGGCAGCATAAGCTGTACAGCCGAAGAAGTGTTTTGCCATCTTGGAAAGAGGCAAAATAGGGAATTCTTGGTAGAAAAGGTGCCACAACCCACTGCATGTGGTCACCTCAGGGATGGATTAGCCGCTGGGGCTAGTAGCCCATTGGCTGCTTGCACCCACACCCCTAATACCCCTTAATCTAGGATTTAAGGGGCTGCCCTGGCACCAGAACCTCAGCAACAACTTGTAACAAGAGTAGTGGTGGGCAGTGAGCTCCGCTCTGCTGGCAGAGTTAACTGAGTTTTTGTCACTCTTTGCTCCGCTTGAAGTGCGGAATTCGGCCAAAAAACTCCACTAGCCCAGTAATGGAGCGGCGCTCACTGGCACGTGCGCACTGCGGTGCCACTGTGTGTCCCATAACTGGGCTGCACTTTACATTTGGCCCAAAATGAAGACATTTGCCCTACGACAGACAAGGAGAGACCCCTAGCTAAGGCTTTGCTTTATGCTGGTCACCGTGGAGCTGCTGCAAGCTGCTGCTGAGGGGCTGCACAGACGCCAGCTCCGGATCCAGGTCTCCCTCCTTTCACTGTCCTCAGCATCCTGGGAGCAGGGGCAGAGGGAGGCAGAGAGCCAGGCCGCTGGTAACGGGGACCCTGGACACAGGACCCAGATATCATTCAGGTCAGACCCTCATTTCGCTTTCTCTTCTATGTGCACATGGGGGGCCGGCACTGGGCATAGACTGTATTTACATACAAGGGGGGTCTGTGCTTGGAAAAAAGGAAACTTGCAGTCAGAGCTCCACTTGAAAAGAACCTGTCTCCTGGGAAAGGAAGTGGTGTTATGGCCCGGGGTACGGTGCTGAGGCCAGCAGGGAGATATGGAGACCTGGGGCGCATCATCTGCTGAGTGGTAGTCCAGCAACCCCTGCCAGATAGAGATGTGTGTGGCCTGAGAAAGTGCCTTACAGCCCAGTGGCAAGCAAGGCTTGGCACTTGTGAAAATACCAGGCTGCTGGTTGTGAGTTGCTTTGCTGCTGCTAGTGTGGGCCCTAAAGAAAGGGCGGTCTGAGGCTGTGTGTAAGTGCAGAGGAAATGATTCCAAGGCTGGTACAAGACAGGGGGTGTGCTTGGCCCTCAGTAGCAAGTTTGTGAAGGAGGGCAGTTGATGAAGGTAAATGTGCAGGTGTGGTTTAGAGCAGCAGGCTCCAGGCCAGTGGGCTGTGTTAGCACAAGAGTCCTGCAGTGGCAGCTTTCTCTGCCTATGGCTATCCTGAATGCGCCAGATCTCGGAAGAGCTAAGCAGGGTCAGGCCTGGTATCTAGGGCATTCTGCCGCACTCAGAACTCGTGGAATTTCACTGAGCTTTTAGCTAACTGCAGAATTCTGTAGAGTTGAACTCTGTGAGCTCCACCCACCCCTAAACAAGAGAACAAGAGAAGACCTGCATCGATGACAATAGGAACCTACACTAACACAAGGTGTGATACCTTGAAACTGTGGCAACCTCCTGGTACTGCTCGACTGCGGCTCATTCTGGACCAAAGACTGCTTCCTCCAGCAAGAGGGAACTGTTTCTGAGCCAAAGGCAAGACCAGACTCCCTTGGACTAATGGCACTAGTTCCCTACCCAGCGCAGGTAAAAAGTATTGATCGGATCCAAAGAAGCGCTCACCATTGGGCCCTCTGAGGGATTGCCCCAAAACAGGTGGCCCAGTGTATTGTGGGAAATGTAGTTGAGCTCACTGCCAAGTCACAACCAGCTGTCATTTTCCACTGGACTGCCGAAAGGGGAGATAGCTTCTCCTCCACCTTACCACTGTCAAGGCTTGTTGGCGGGCAGTCCAGTCATCACCACCTTTACTTGATACTGCAACTCGAGGGCACACTACCTTCATTCTACATCATCAGTGGCTCTGTTGCTGAGTTTTTGCATCCGTTTCCTCACCTGCACAGTCTCAGTGTTTTTTTAAAATGTATTTGATTAAAACTTCAAACATGATGTAATAACAATGCCACATATGTGTGAGGGCATGACAGTATGTTGCAGCATGTCTCTATGGGAAAATATCTGAGCATAGTAATACACTCCACAATATCACAATGTGGTTTGTATCTGTGTAAGCAATCACATTAGCAATGAAACAAAACTAGCGGGACTGTAGAGTCTGCTTGGTTGGGTTATGCAGCATGTTGCACTGTGTGGGCAGGGCAGGAGGGAAAATCTGTGCTAGGGGTCATCTGGTCTGGATATGGTGAGGGGGCGGGGACTGAAAGTGTGGGATGGGTGGGAGGGTCCCATGTGGATTGCAGGGGAGGGGTTGATCAAAGGAAGGTGAGAAGATCCCTGTGGTTAGCTTGATGAAGTGTGTGCAGTGGACAGTGGTTTCAGTACGATCGACCTGTCATGACCATTTGACACAGGCTAAGGGGACCCACAGCAGGTACATAAGTTTGAGGTTGGCCACTTTTCAGAACAGTGAAGCACAGAGAGGGTGTGTGACATTTTTTGCCGCTGCATATAATAGAAACATATCTCAGGACTCATCACTCTTGCGTGAGTCCCCTCATATGCAGAGTACCCTAAGGAGGTTGGCCTCCACCCTCTTCCATGTTAGTAACATAGCCAGCCAGTGATGGAGATCGGGGGTGGGCGCCTTCCATGCCATCGCTATCAGCCTCTTCAAGAGAACAAAGGCCAAGAAAGTCAAGAAATCAGTGAAGGTGTTTGTCTTCCTTTGCCTGGATGCATAATGCCAATAAACAGGATTCGGTGTTGATGTGAGAGGGTGCTTCTTGAGTTCAGTCACTGTGGCATTGCCCACTTGCCAAACCAGGTGTAATGTTGGGCAGTCCCAGACCATGTGAAAGAAGCCTGCTTCTGGTAGATGACACCTAGGTTAGTCCAGGGTCAGGGTTGGGTACATATGCTTAGTCTGCTGAGGGGAAAGATAGGCATGTTGCACATAGCTAAATTGCATAAAGTTTCATTTGGCTTGCGCCCTGCCGCATGTTCTGGCTAAGTTGAGATGAGGGCCATGTATAAGGTGGTGACTGTGTGGCACCTGACATCATGTGCTAGGAGCATTTGCAATGCGGTGGACGTAGAGGGCTCAGGGTTTCCAGTGTTTCAAGCAGTGCGCAACGCAAGTTGCCGGGTATGAAGTTGCCAAAAATTGTCCAGTCCCTATGCCATTCATATCCATGATGCCCTGAAAGAGCATGATGGTGCCCTCATGATAATGTTTCCCCAGTTGATCCAAACCCGCCTCTCTTCAGGGGGCAGCATTGTGACACTGTGCTGCACTGCAATGGTGAGGCAAGTCCCAAATCCCTTTTGCTGGGGAGTATGGTAGGTGACGTTCTTACCATGCATGAATCTGCAGCAGCAGGTGTGAGCCACAGTCATCTGCGCATTTCCTGGTGAAGGCAGATATTTGAGTCAGATAGTCACGTGTATATAGGTATGTCGAGGAGTACTGCATGAACTGACGGCCAGTGCAGGGCAAACTACGTGGAAGGAACTGTAGTCTCAGCTTGTCTATTGCACTGGATTGCATGAGAGGAGGTACCTACCTCCCTGTGATTTGCTTCCTTGCTGGAAGAAATGGCAGCAAGGCTCCCTTGGACCTCACAGAGAGTGCAATCCAGTGCAGTAGACCAGCTGAGACTACAATTCCTTCCATATAGTTTGCCGTGCCATGCCAGGTGAGCCAGAGGGGGCACACCCACCAGCATGCGGAGAGGGGTCACAATCATAAGGGTGTTCCCAGTAAGAGAGGCACACAGCGCTGCATAAAGATGTTTGATGTCTGGAACGGTGAAGGCCGCTGCTGTAGCCAGTGGTGTGGAACATGTCGTCTCCATGGTACCAAGAAGGACGTCCAATGTGTACCTCGCCAGCATCAGCCAAACAAGAGATTGTTTGGCATAGTCAGCGATAAGGCCCTGAAGGGCCACCAGTCCCATGTGATGACATGTGTTGGTGTCCCCAGCCACAAAGTTACGATATTACATTGCACAGTAATCCACAGTTTTGGGGGCACCCTTGGTTCCATAGGGCAAGTTGCATGAACACCACAAATTGTTAGAGTGCAGAGGCTCTGGAATAAAGGAGGAACAACATCTGTCGACCAGTTGTAGGCCACGCCCAGGTGGCGGCTGCTAAATGGAGGCCTAAGGAGCAGCCAGGTCTCCAATGACCCAGTATCTTCTCACAGGGGAGCACGTGGGGGCAGGGTGTCCAGAGAAATGCAGAAAACAGTGTGCCTATGATGGAGGAAGCGCTGCCATCACAATGCGCTTCCCCCCTTAAGTACCTGTGATCCAACATGGTGCAGGCAGCAAGGGGCAGTTCACGCTAGTGAGAGCGGGCTCCGGAGAATTCAGACTGGTGAGGGTAATGCCTGAAGTGTATGACGATGGGTCACTTTTGTGCCCAGGGTAGCTCTGCAACTCTCTATTTGAGCCTGGGAGCGCCGTGGGTCAGACACCGCAGCACGAGGGTGGATCCATTCTCCAGGGGCACCAGCCCCAATCCTTGCTATTCTAGCCTGTGGCAGCAGGCGAGGAGAGCAGCGCTGCTAAGAGGCCCTGCCCAAGCTGCGGATGTGGGAGCAGAGCAAGTTGTGGGCAAATTGTACCGGCCTTCAGGTGTGAGCCGCATGCCCCCTCAGTGTGGCCTCATAGTGGTTTCAGCCATTAGGGCAATGCTCAAGTGGGGCCTCCTCTTCGGCTGAAGTGGTGCAGCAGATGGCGTGTGGTGTAGGCCTCTCTTAGTGGCAACGTGTTGTGGAGCTCCAAGCTGCTACACAGAACCCCTCCCCTGCTGTGGTGATCAGGCAGGCTGAATGGTGATATAGCAGGATTGTAACTGGGCCAAGCAGAGATGGCGTTCAAGGGATAGCAACAGCTAAATGGTAGGATCTTGAAAAGCTCCTCAGCTGCTATGAGGAAGAGAAATTAGAGAGGGAGGGCCATGCCTAAGAAGATAATCATGGTGAGGATGAGAATGATGCCCTAGCCCAAATTGATAGGGAGGATGGTGAGGGCCATAGCTGTACATTCTTCCCCAGACCCCATTCATCACTGTGAAGTGACATGAGTCACTCTAGTAGACCCCCCAAGGGTAAGGTGGTAGGAAACCTCAAGATGAGCTTGAACAAATCTCCCTGGAATAGAAAAAGTTTGAACTTGAGGAGGAGAGACTATCCCTTGAAGAGAGAAGGGTTAGGTTGGGCCTGGTTAGGTTGGTTCTTAAGCCCATAGATGGTGAGTAGCAATAATAGTACGATGGACAAGGATAAGACCTCTGACCCAAAGATCCCCAAAGGGGATATTCCCAAATTTTGTGATGGTGATGACATTGATAAATTATTTGCAGCCTTTAAGATGTCCTGCAAAATAAGAAGGATAGATCGCCAACAGTGGGTGTAGGAAGTTGGGGCCAGATGTAGCAAAGTTTTTTCCCAATTTTGTGTCTATGGGAAAAAGTGTTTGTACATATGGCCCTTGGCTCTGTATATACTATTTCACAGTAAGAAATATTGTGCACAGAGTCCAAGGGTTCCCCTTAGAGGTAAGATAGTGGCAAAATTAGATAATTCTAATGCTCTATTTTTTGGTGGTGTGGTCGAGCACTAGTATTATCAGAGGGTAGTGTTAAGCATTTGTTGTACACACACAGGCAATAAATGAGGAACACACACTCAAAGACTTACTCCAGGCCAATAGGTTTTTATATTGAAAAATATATTTTCTTAGTTTATTTTAAGAACCACAGGTTCAAGATTTGCAGTAAACACTTTAAATGCAAGGTGTTTCACTTAGATAATTTAGGAACTTTGAATAAAAGCAATATCATATACAGTCTTTGTAAAAATGGCAATAAGCTATTTTCAAAGTGGACACATTCCAAAAATCAACAGTTCCTGGGGGAGGTAAGGAAAGATTAGATTGGGAGGTAAAAAAAATACTTACAAGTCTCAGTTCAGGGGCATAGGCAGCCCACAGTTGGGGGTTCAAGGCAACCCCAAAGTTACCATACCAGCAGCTCAGGGCCGGTTAGGTGCAGAGGTCAAAGAGGTGCCCAAAACACATGGGCACCTATGGAGAACAGGGGTGCTCCAGTTACAGTCTGCCAGCAGGTAAGTACCTGTGTCCTCAGGGGCAGACCAGGGGGGTTTTGTAGAGCACTGTGGGGGACCCAAGTAGGCACACAAAACACACCCTCAGCGTCACAGGGGCGGCCGGGTGCAGTGTGCAAAGCAGGTGTCGGGTTTCAGGTAGAAAACAATGGAGGGACCCGGGGGTCACTCTAGTGGTGCAGGAAGGCACAGGGTGGGCTTCTCAGGACAGCCACCAGCTGGGCTAGGCAGAGGGTCACCTGGGGGTTCCTTCAGGTCCTGGGGGCTGCAGGTGCAGTGCTGGTTCCAGGCGTCGGGTCCCTTGTTACGGGCAGACGCGGTCAGGGGGAGCCTCTGGATTCTCTCTGCAGGCGTCGCTGTGGGGACTTAGGGGGGTCGTCTCTGGTTACTCATGGGCTCGCAGTCGCCAGGGAGTCCTCCCTGAGGTGTTGGGTATCGGAATCTCGATCCGGGGGCGTCGGGTGCAGAGTGAGAAGTCTCACGTTTCCGGCGGGAAACGTGCAGTCTTTGGAAGTTGCTTCTTTGTTCAAAGAAGTAGCTGGTTTTGAGCAGGGCCGCTGCTCATGGGAGTTTCTTGGTCCTTTAGTCCAGGGCTGACCTCTGAGGCTTCAGAGTCAGTGGTCCCTGTTGGATGCGTCGCTGGTTGCAGGTTTTTTTGAAGTTGAAGACAGGCCGGTAGGGCTGGGGCCAAAGCAGTTGTCGTCGTCCATCTTCTCTGCAGGCTTGTAGGTCACCAGTTTCTTTAGGTTGCAGGAATCTAGTTTACTAGGTTATGGGGTGCCCCTAAATACTGAATTTAGGGGTGTGTTTAAGTCTGGGAGGGCAGTAGCCAATGGCTACTGTCCTTGAGAGTGGCCTAATCCTATAGGGGGAATCCTCCAAACTCAAGATGGAGGATTTCTAAAGGCAGGGGTCACCTCAGCTCAGGACACCTTAGGGGCTGTCCTGACTGGTGTGTGACTCCTCCTTGTTTTTCTCATTATCTCCTCAAGCCTTGCCGCCAAAAGTGGGGGCAGTGGCCGGAGAGGCGGGCCTCTCTACTAGCTGGGATGCCCTGGGGCACTGTAACAATAGGGGTGAGCCTTTGAGGCTGACCGCCAGGTGTTACAGTTCCTGCAGGGGGAGGTGAGAATCACCTCCACCCAGTACAGGCTTTGTTCCTGGCCACGGAGTGACAAAGGCACTCTCCCCATGTGGCCAGCAACATGTCTGATGTGTGGCTGGCTGGCAGAAACTGGTCAGCTTACACTAGAAGGCGGATTGGTATTCAGGGGGCATCTCTAAGATGCCCTCTGGGTGTATGTTACAATAAATTCCACGCTGGCATCAGTGTGCATTTATTGTGCTGAGAAGTTTGATACCAAACTTCCCAGATTTCAGTTTAGCCATGATGGAACTGCGGAGTTCGTATTTGACAAACTCCCAGACTATATACTCTTATGGCTACCCTGCACTTACAATGTCTAAGGTTTGGCTTAGACACTGTAGGGGCATAGTGCTCTTGCACATATGCCCTCACCTGTGGTATAGTGCACCCTGCCTTAGGGCTGTAAGACCTGCTAGAGGGGTGACTTACCTATGCCACAGGCAGTGTGAGGTTGGCATGGCACTCTGAGGGGAGTGCCATGTCGACTTAGTCATTTTCTTCCCACCAGTACACACAAGCTGTCAGGCAGTGTGCGTGTGCTGAGTGAGGGGTCCCCAGGGTGGCATACGACATGCTGCAGCCCTTAGAGACCTTCCCTGGCATCAGGGCCCTTGGTACCTGGGGTACCAGTTACAAGGGACTTATCTGAGTCACAGGGCTGTGCCAATTGTGGAAGCAAAGGTACAGTTTAGAGAAAGAACACTGGTGCTGGGGCCTGGTTAGCAGGGTCCAGCAAACTTTCAATCAAAACTTAGCATCAGCAAAGGCAAAAAGTTAGGGGGTAACCATTCCAAGGAGGCATTTCCTTACACTGGGATTCTCTCCTTTGGGAGGTATTCTCAATGAAGGGCAGATATAGACTGCTGACCCTTAATTAGGAAGTGACTGAGTCCTATCAGCACATGAAGGAGACCCTCATAGAAGGATTTGGACTCACCACAGAAAAGTATAGACTGACAGGACATACATAAAGGTCAAAAACAGTCATGGATGGACTTTGTGGACTCCTCAGTCAAGGTGGAAACTTATGACGGCCTGATAGAAATGGGGTCTCTGGTTGACAGTCAGTATGTGCTCTTTCCAAGCAGGGACCCTCACTCTAGTCAGGGTAAGGGAGATACACACCTAGGATAACCCCTGCTCACCCCCTTGGTAGATTGGTGCAAGCAGTCAGGCTTATCTCAGAGGCAATGTGTAAAGTATTTGTACCAAAACACACAGTAACACAGTTAAAACACCACAAAAGGGACAGTTTAGCCAATATTTATCTACATCAAACAAGACCAAAACTATAAAGATCCAACATACACAAGCAAAGTTATGAGTTTTGAAAGATTAAACTTCAATATAGGGCATAGAAACACAAATGGTTCAATTTGGTGTTATCAAAGCATAGTGACGAAGTTGTTTCTAACAATCCGACGTTGATGGCATTGGACACAGAGACACATGGACCCCCAGGTACAGTATGTTGTGAAAATGAGGAAACAAGCTGGTGCATTGAGTTGGGGATCGAGGCGTTGCTGGATCCCGTACGGCGTTGATTCCGGGGCTGCAGAGCAGAGGAGTCGGTGTGAAGTGTCGGGTCCTTGCTGCGGAGCGGTGAAGATGAGGCAGCGTCAGTGCGAAGTGTCAGTTCCTCACACTTCTGGCGGAGTCAGGTATCACGTACGTCGATGACACGGCACTTCGCGACTCACAGAGTTGTGGACTTCAGCAAGGCTGAGGCGGCTGGCCTGTGTGGTCGGTTGGGGTTGCGCACTCGAGCAGGGACTACGGCTTCAGTTGCAGGTGGCGGTGTGGGATCCAGCAGCGGAGCCAGTCCGGGCGTCGTCCGAAGTCGGCACAATTTGTTTTTCTTGGTTTTTCACCAGCTTCTCCTTTCAAGGGCCCAGGGACTGGATTAGGCACCACTTGGCGGGGTTAAAAAATCTCAGCAAGAGAGTCAAGGTGCTGGCATAGGAAGTCTTTGGTGGCCCTGAGACTTCAGAACAGGGGCAAGCTCAGTCCAAGACCTTGGAGGAACTTCACAAGCAGGACACACAGCAAAGTCCAGTATTTGTCCACTCCACGGCAGAAGCAGCAACTGCATGCCAACCAATCAAAGCACAGTTGTAGGCAAAGGGGCAATACTACTCCTCCAGCTCTTCTCCTTGTAGACGTTCCTCTTGATCCAGACCTCTTCTAAAAAACAGGGGTTTTAGGTCTACTCCTTATACCCCTTTCTGCCTTCGAAGTAGGCAAACTTCAAAGGAAAGTCTCAAAAGAAAGTCTCTGTTGTTCACAAGATCGTGCCTTGCCCAGTACTCACCCCAGCACACACCAGGGTGTTGGAGACTGCATTGTGTGAGGACAGGCACAGCCCTTTCAGGTGTAAGTGTCAGCTCCTCCATCCCTACTCTAGCCCAGGAGACTCATCAGGATATGCAGGCTACACTCCAGCTCCCTTTGTATCACTGTCTAGAGGGAATTCACAACAGATCAACTGTCAGTCTGACCCAGAAGTGGAGTACACAAGCAGGCAGTGGCACAGATGGTTAAGCAAGAAATTCCCACTTTCTAAAAGTGGTATTTTCAAAATGACAATCCAAAAAACAACTTTACCAAAAGATGTATTTTAAATTGTGGGTTCGGAGACCCCAAACTCTAAATCTCTATCTGCTCCCTATGGGAAACTACACTTAAAAGATATTTAAAGGAAGTCCCCATGTTAACGTATGAGAGGGATAGGCCATACAACAATTAAACTGAATTGGACAGTATTTAACTGTCAGAGCATGTAAAACACATCAGTACATGTCCTACCTTTAACATACACTGCACCCCACTGATGGGGCTACCTAGGGTCTACCTTAGGGGTGCCTTACATGTAAAAATAGGGAAGGTTTGGTCCTGGCAAGTGGGTACACTTGCCTAGTCGAACTGGCAGTCAAAACTGCACACACAGACTCTGCACTGGCAGGTCTGAGACATTTTTACAGGGCTACTCATGTGGGTGGCACAATTAGTGCTGCAGCCACACTAGTAGCATTTGAATTACAGGCCCTGGGCACCTCTAGTGCACTGTACTAGGGACTTACTAGTAATTCATATATGGCATGGGTACTCACAAGCTTTTTCTCGGGGGCCAAAATTGCAGTATGGTTTACGGCCGAGGGCCACACCGAAGTGACAGCGGGGGGAGGGGGGCTTAGAGGAGACGGGGCTTAGAGGGGGGAAACCACCCGCCCCCTTTTTCAAAACAATGCTAAACAATGCTATATTTTGAATCCAGGTATAACTACAAACCTATAAAGAGGACATTTTGAAAAACATTTTTATTATCAGACAATAGTAATCTTAAGAGGCATGGCATGGTAATTCTTGTGAACAGGATATTCAGCACAGGCCCAATGCAGCACAGTTTTCTCTGAGTCTGGAAAATAGGTATGTCAAAGGAAGACATACTAAGAACTTATTTTGCACTTCATGTCTCTTATTAGTGTTCTGTAATCTGGTATTATGTCTGAAACGGCAAGCCTTAAGAGCTGATCCAGATGTAAGTCTGTTAGCTTATTTCTGAATTTACTCTTCAAAAGTCCCATTGTGGAAAACGAACTTTCGCAAACATATGTTGACTGGAACATACAAATTATTTTCTGGGCCACTGTAAAAAGAACAGGAAATTTGTCAGAAGGCACAGTGTTCCAGAATTCTTCTGGTGCCTGCCCCAAAAAAGATGCTTCGAGAGCTGAGTTGTGCTGCATGTCTATCAGCTCCATTTGTGCTTGCGGTCTTTTCATGCCAATAAGTTCAACAGCATCAAGATTTCGTGCACTCACCATCCAGGGGTTTTCAACCAGCATGAACAGGGGGGTGAGGGTTCTGAATTGAGAAAATCGCCTTTTGATCTCCCCAGAAAGTTCCTCAAGACATGCACCAAGATTTAGCGTTGGCAGCATTTCTTGTGCATTTGGAAACCTCTGAGTCACAGCCAATAGTTTTGGAAAGTGGGTGAAGTCAGCAACATCCAGTTGTTCTTTGAATAGCACAAGCTTACTTTCAAATGAGTAAATACCATTCATCATGGACCACACAAGCTGTTGTTTGCCTTGCAGCATCAAATTAAGAGCATGGAAGTGTGCAAATAGATCTGAAAGAAAATGGAGCATTAAAAGCCATTTCACATCCTTTAGTTCTGGGAATGTTTGACCTCTGCTGTTTGTAAAGTGTTCAATTTCAGGAAGCAAAGCAATGAACCGCTCCAGAACTTTCCCTTTGCTTAGCCATCGCACTTCAGTGCGCATCAAGAGGTCTGTAGATTCAGCTTCAGAATCTTGCAGCATAGCCTTAAAAAGTCTATGGTTAAGGGCTTTGGCACGAATAAAATTAACAATTTTCACTGCAAGTTTTAGGACGTTATTCAGTTCTCCATGCTTTAATTTTGCACACAGAACTTCCTGATGAATAATGCAGTGATAGTCTATTACAGGCTGTCCAGTGAGCTTCTTTTTAAGCAAAGATACAAAGCCTCTGTCATGGTCTACCATAGCAGGCGCACCATCTGTTGTGATGCTAACAAGACTGTCCAGTGGTATGTGATGTGTTTCGAAGTAGTTGCAGATACTGTCCCGAATATCTTCTCCTCTTGTGTGCCTGTGCAGTGGTAGAAGGCACAGGAGCTCTTCTTTGGGATGAAGCGATTGGTCCAAATACCTCACCCAAACTAATAACTGGGCCACATCGCCTATATCTGTGGACTCATCCATGGCAAGGCTGAAGAACGGTGACTCTCTGACAGCTTTGATCACCTGCTCCTGGATATTTTCACCCACTGCCTCTATTCTGCGTGCACAAGTGGAATCTGATAGCTGTAATGCACCAATTTCTTTTAAAATGCTGGATTTGTTGCTATAGTTTTCAAACAAAATTTCAGCTGCTGAAAGGAAACATTTCTTCACCAGCTCTGCCTCCGTCAATGGCTTCTTATGTTTGGCAAGCAGGTAGCATATTTTGAATGATGCTTCTGTAACAGCCTCAGATTCCTTCATTTGGCAAAGGAAGAGCTTCTGCTGGGAAAGAAGTGTTGCTTTAACGATGCCACTTTTGCTGAACGCAGTTGTGAGTGCAATGGGAAGTTCTCACTATAACTTGCGTGTCGAGTTTTGTAGTGCCGTTCCCGGTTATATCTCTTAAGAACATTTATTTTCTCTTTGCAAAGCAAACAGGTAGCTTTCTCCTTTGGCCATTCAACAAACAAGTACTCTTCTTCCCATGCTGCCTGGAATGATCTGTGTTCACTCTGTATGGATCTGGGTCGTTTGCAAGGCTTGGTAACTGGACTGTAGGCCATTGGTCTCAGCGAGTTTGTGCAATGATTTTCAAGGGTCAGGAATCAGATTTTCCCCTCACAGCCAAAGGACCGACACCACTTCACGACCGACAACACTTCACGAGCGACTGATGGACCGACACCACCTCACGACCAATGGACCAACACTGCGTCTCGCTACAGACCTCTGTGCACAACACCAAAGTAATATAAAGTGATGTGTAAAAGGAAACAAAGCATACCGTGATCTAACAATTGGCAACACACATGCTGGCCTTTGCCGATTCCCAGAGGACCATGTTATAAAAAGTATTTTTTGCAATTATGCTTGCAACCTGCTAGGCATACTAGAGTGATAATGAGGCCAATGAATGGTATACGGGCCTCTTTTAAGAAACTGTTTTTTTTCAGCATGCTGGGTCACACAGCAATAGAAATCAACTGTGCACGAAATGCCAGGGGCCAGATAAAAAAAGTGTATTATTGTAAGACATTTTCAACAGCCCTGGCTCTAGTAGTATATTCCTACACTAATCACAAGAGCCAAATGGGAATGTTCCAGAGTATATCCCTATCCTAATCACAAGAGACATTTAATTAGATGCAGTAGCCATTTATCATCCGCACCCCTGGGAGGAGGAGTAAGCTGAAGGTGTTTGCCCATCACACAAAGTGTACCCCACTGGACACTTCACAAATGGTTTGATTTATATTGGGATTGTCATCTGATTTTTGGTAGTTTTCATGGGTGTGTGGTTTCTCTCTGGCTGTACTGGGTTGGTGGGTATGGGTTATAAAAGTAAGCATTATTGTTTGGAGGTTGCACAAACAAAGGTCTAACTTGGTGCCTAAGCATTACAAGACAAAGATACAGCAGCACAGTTCTTACCCTTGCAGGGTCCGGTCTATCACACACAGCGCCATCTGCTCTCACCCCTATCGCCATCTGCACACAGCGCCATCTGCTCTCACCCCTACCCCAGTAACACACACTGCGCCATCTGCACACAGCGCCATCTGCTCTCACCCCTACCCCAGTAACACACACAGCGCCATCTGCACACAGCGCCATCTGCTCCCAACCCTACCCCAGTGACACACACAGCGCCATCTGCACACAGCGCCATCTGCTCCCACCCCTACCCCAGTGACACACACAGCGCCATCTGCACACAGCGCCATCTGCTCCCACCCCTACCCCAGTGACACACACAGCGCCATCTGCACACAGCGCCATCTGCTCTCACCCCTACCCCAGTAACACACACAGCGCCATCTGCACACAGCGCCATCTGCTCCCACCCCTACCCCAGTAACACACACAGCGCCATCTGCACACAGTGCCATCTGCTCCCACCCCTACCCCAGTAACACACACAGCGCCATCTGCACACAGCTCCATCTGCTCCCACCCCTACCCCAGTAACACACACAGCGCCATCTGCACACAGCGCCATCTGCTCTCACCCCTACCCCAGTAACACACACTGCGCCATCTGCACACAGCGCCATCTGCTCTCACCCCTACCCCAGTAACACACACTCCGCCATCTGCACACAGCGCCATCTGCTCTCACCCCTACCCCAGTAACACACACAGCGCCATCTGCACACAGCGCCATCTGCACACAGCGCTATCTGTTCCCACCCCTACCCCAGTAACACACACAGTGCCATCTGCACACAGCGCCATCTGCTCTCACCCCTACCCCAGTAACACACACTGCGCCATCTGCACACAGCGCCATCTGCTCTCACCCCTTACCCCAGTAACACACACTGCGCCATCTGCACACAGCGCCATCTGCTCCCACCCCTACCCCAGTAACACACACTGCGCCATCTGCACACAGCGCCATCTGCTCCCACCCCTACCCCAGTAACACACACAGTGCCATCTGCACACAGCGCCATCTGCTCTCACCCCTACCCCAGTAACACACACACAGTCCGCACACACACAGCGCCATCTGCTCTCACCCTTACCCCAGTAACACACACACACAGCGCACACACACAGCGCAATCTGCTCTCACGCCTATCCCAGTAACACACACTACATTAAAAACAAATAGATAAATAATCAAAGAGCCTTACCTGACTCAAAGCACTGTAAAGATGCCACAAATGTAGAACAGCAGGCAGGCAGGCGGGCAGCAGACGTGGAGCCGGTGACAGGAAGCAGACGACAAAGCCCCGTAAAAGTTAGCTGCAAGCGCTGACTTTTATGGGGCTTTGGCTTCCAGGATCGTCAGGGTAACGCCATAAACAATGACCGCCGTACGTAAACATAGAGGAGGGCCGCGGGAGCATGAGCAAGGAAGCCACTGTTGCGCATGCTCCCGCGGCCCTCTTCTATGTTTACATACTGCGGCCATTATCATATGGCGTTTGTTGTGCGTCTCGCGGGCCACCAAGCTAGGTCCGTGGGGCCGTTGGCGGCCCGCGGGCGGTACTTTGAGTAACATTGATATATGGCAATCATGGAAAAGCCAATTACACATACTGTTTAAACAGACAGTACTTGCATTTTAGCACTGGTTATCAGTGGCAAAGTGCCCAGAGTCCTAAAGCCAACAAAAACAGGGCAGAAAAAAATAGGAGGAAGAAGGCAAAAAGTTTGGGAATCACCCTGCAAAAAGGGCCATGTCCAACACGGCCTGTATGATTTGATTATGAAATAGCAAACTTTAAGCAACTGCACCTCAAACAAACTATACCAGAATCTACTAGATTCAGATCTTTCTAGCCCTAGAGAGTCGGGCAAGAAGGCTGTTGAGTGGGTTAGATCAAGAGTACCCAAGAAAATCCAGGGGGGTGGCTCCAGGAAGGGTGGGTTAGGCCTACAAAGAGTAAAGGAGGGAGGTCGTAAGCCCACCAAAAAGACTCCCTCAGGAACCCTGAACCCTAAAAAGGAGGAAAAGCAGACTCATCTCTCTAAAGCAAGGGAGACCCAGGGCTAAAATATCTCAGCCCATATTTATACTTGCGTTGTGCTGAATTTTGTTTTTCTGCTAATTCAGCGCAAACTGAACGCCATATTTATATTTTGCCACTAGACCGGTCTAGTGTCAAAATATTGGATTGAACTTCATTTTTTGGATGCATGAAACCACCTTGCATCAATGTGGTGCAAGTTAGGCGTTCCCGTCCAAAGAATGACTCTAACCCCCCCTAGCGCCATATTTATCCACCCGGGCAAAAATGACGCATGGATGGGAGGCGGACCCAAAAATTGACGTTAACTCCGATTTGCATCACATTTTAATAATGGCTGGGTCAGACCAGGCATTAAAATGAGGCCCACACATCACTACTTAAGGAAAACCCACAGAAGCAACATTACCAACCCACAGGATAACATGAAAGTGATGCTGCTCCAGCTTGCGAGATGATGCAGATGACAGCAACAACAACTGCAACCACCACCACCACAATGGGACCCACAAAGGCAACGCAGAAGGCAGGAGAGGATATTCTGAAACAGGACAACCCTCCTTGGTCTCGGGGAACAAGATATTATAAGGACATACAGATTTAACCAGCAAGCTATAGTATACCTGCTGCACCACATTGAGCCACAGATCAGAGCCAGCCTGCAGGCCCCACATAATATACCACCTTTGACAGAACTGCTAGCTGTCCTGCACATGCTGGCAAGTGGCTCATTTCAAACAACGGGTGCCCTGGTTGCTGATGTGTCACAGCCTTTAATCCTGGTGTTCCTTGCAAAGGTGTTAGACGCAATTATCTCTGTGACACCCCACCACATCTGCTTCCCCAACATCCAGCAAATGCAGCAGGAGATAAAACATGGGTTCTACCAATTTGATGGCTTTCCGCATGTTCTTGGTGCGATGGACTGCACCTATGTCTGACTTGTTCCACCTGCAACAACAGAGCATTTATTCCGGAATCACAAACAAACGCATTCCATAAATGTGCAGGCCATAGTGGACCACCGGGGGCTGTTCACAAACATTGTTGCCAAGTATCCTGGGAGTGTCCATGATGCCTACAAATTCAGGCACAGCAGGATCAACAAACACTTCCAGGATGGACAATATGGAAATGGCCTACTTGTGGGTAAGTCAACAAACCTAGCAATTTATAGACAACAAACCAACCCTGTAGGACACACAAGACACAGATATGCAGGTAACAACACATATGCACCATGCTGCAGTACAGCACAATCAGTGAACACCACAAACACATACACCTACATGTACGTAACACACCCACAACTTGACAGGCACACCTTGTGAAGGACATGTGCAGATATGTACCCTTTGCAAACAGAAGATGCACACAAACCACTACAAGTTCCCACAGGTTGCCTACTACGTGCACTTCACACACTGTACACCAAACAAAGAATACCACAGCAATGTCAATGGCATACACCAAGCACATGTAATGTAAGTCACACATAGGCACAGATCACTCAAATCATGCCGTGCAAGTCTCTGTCAGAACAAACATCACATGTCAGACAGCTAGTGTCAATACCAACTACATCTCATCAACACATACCTGACTTACATGTAGTGTGCATATACAACTGCCTGATGCATTGGGTCACACACATAGGAATACAACATCAATAGACATCACATACCATGTGCCAGATTTGTGAGAAGTGGCACCACACCTACTGTAGTGCCACCTCACATGCACCATCTACTGACCCACAACACGATCATGTCTGTACTGTAAACAATAAATGGCCCATCACTGACCTTACATGCACTACGCTAAGGGACACATTTGCTAAGTAGCTGAGCTCCATCCCATAGCCTGCACTGTGCATGTGTGGACAGTAGAAATGCTGATTCATGTTTTGGAAGATAGGAGAGACACTGGTAGTGATGTTGATCATTCTGAAACAATAGGATACACACCCTTGGATACCTGATGGCTGACACAAACATCAGCTGCCACTCAGGATCATTAAGGTGCCTATGTAAGAGCCCCCAGTGTCATTGTCATGGCCTGCACTGTATGTACAAGTTATGCAGATGACCACTCTTTTGTGACTTGAAGCCACATTGGAAATTGACCAACCTCCCACACAGCACTTAGCGTGGAAGAGGCTTGCAATGTGTTTAGCAGCAGGCCTGTCACCACAAGATACATAGCATTATGATGCTGACACAGATGTAGGTGTCACCTAAAATCTGAGGCAGTGCCAACATCAAACACCACTGCAGGGGTGCCATTTGAAGGTTGCAAAAATGAAATTGACTGTTATTTGACCTCATATGAATGTGCCACCTATGCATGTTGCATAATGCTGCACACACAGAAAGAGCCAAATGGCCATCAAAAATGTATATGTGTAGGAAGGTGTCCCTTCCAGTATAGATACATCCACCTCCACAGGGAAGCTAGCCAACCACCCTGGTGCAAGGTTGGTAGTCTTGGTGCATGGCAGCATACTAGGCACCAGTGCAGGGGACAACAAAGGGTTGCCTAGTAACATGTCACACATGGTGCATTCCTGCAGAGTCAAAATGTTGCAGCACAGTGCTGCGAATTTTGGAGCTGTGTTGTACATTGTCACTTACTCATTAAAATGGGCCTAAGTGTTGCACTTCATCTGTTCATCCGTAATGACACATGTAAAAATGGCTGGGATGTCCAGGCTCTGTAGGGCTACCACGTTGTAACCACATCTGACCCCATTGTGATGTGAGGATATGTCATGTCCCCTCTAGTGATAGCACACTGAGACAAAGGTGTACTATACAACACACAGTACATACATACTGAGCATCAGTTAGGATTCCAAAATATATGTCCCAGGTCCTTGATCCAATACCCAAGATTGTCATGTTTAACAACACAGGGCTAGGTAAACTTTGCACAAAGCCAGGAACTCACACCATACAACAAAGACGTATGAGTCACGACCAAATCAAAATAACAGCTGCCATGCTACATGACAAACCTGTTGCAAGCCTAAACAACAACTTATACCTTTTATCTTTTGCAGGGTATCAGGGTAATGGCATACAGCAGTGGATGATGACCCCATTTGCCAACCCAAGCACAGCAGCAGAGTGTGCATACAATAAGAGACACCCTAAGACACGCAATATCGTTGAAAGAACATTTGGCATACTTAAAACGAGATTCAGGTGCCTGGACCTCACAGGAGGCAGCCTTCTATATGCCCCACCCTTTGTGCAAAATCATCCTGACATGTACTATCCTGCACAACAAATGTGTGCGGATGGACGTTGAGATGTATGACCTCATAGATGACCTGCCTGAGGAGGAGGATGGTGGTGATGATATGGAGGGGGCACAGCACAACACAGCTGCTGGGGTACACCAGAGACAGCACATAGTTGAGAACGTTTACTCTTAAGAACTACTGAATTCACCTTCTAAGTTTTGCATATAAACACTTCACTAATACAACCAATCCTGCTTTGGTTTTTTCAATCTCCACTACACATAGCATAGGAAAGTGAGTCAAAGGTCAGGGATCATGTTACAAATAGGAATCTGACAAGTACTGTTGCAACATCATTTGTGATGTATAAGATTGTACTGCCACCCTCACACACATCACAAACAGCCTCTTCATTGGTATGTGACAACTGAAGGACACAATCTATGGACCACTACATATTTTGTACATCTACGTTGCCAACTTGTTAGTTAATAGGTCATCAGACACAACTACATCATGTCCAAATAGGATATATGGAAGGAGCCCACACATGAGGTAGTGGATGTCAAAAAATAGAAATTAATTTATGTTGGAACTGAACACTGTTACAACTCAGTGTGAGAGTTGCAATGGCTGCATGGAACATGTGTGACAAGTGGGGGGGACATCATTAGTAACTATGGTCATCATGATTTGCCCAGGTAAAACAACCAATGGTAGAAGTTGGGCCTGCACAGAATATCCATGGTAATCTGTTCTGTCACTGCCATCGGGCACAATCCTGACACAAGGTACACATGACCTCACACATTGAACGGACATGTCTGTGGAATACACATTAGCATGGGTGAGACCATATGCACCTAGGGCTGCAGGTCCACCACACAACAACAACAACCATTGATAATTGCAATGAGTTTAATCAAACTTATTAGATCAAAACATATTCTGGGTGGAATGTAGGCAGAGTGTGTCATACATACCATGTACCAAGGAAATACTTGTCAGACAAATATGCAGGCTTCACACAAGTCACCATAAACTCAAAATCTTCATACAGAAACAGTTGTCGGTAATAATTGCTAGGTAGCAATTGTACACCCCTCATCAACAATGCCTGACCTGTGTATGTAGCTTTAAATATTATGCTCTGTATGACAACATCACACATCACAGACAAAAACACAATACACAATCACAAATCAGAACTATTGCATTGAACTGAATGCCAAACATATGTGGATACACTGTTGTCACACATGCATATATATGCATGACTTGCAACAATTTGCATGCTGTTGAGTCTGTAACACACACATTGGTGGAACAGACCAATCACACCCTTGTCACATTGTTGAATGGACTACGACATGTGGCCATACCCAAAATGCCACACTGCAGCACAGCCCGTGTCATATGTATGTTGATTCAGGGTGCATCTGAAGACAATGCAAAAAAACACGCAATCAGGAATTGAGTCAAAAAATAGGATGCAAATGCGCCTAAAACATCCACAAACACAAAGTAAATGACACACGGGCCCTCAGTGTGAATTCCACCTTCACACTCCTCTCAATGCTGCCTTCAGTGAAATTGACGCTTTACCGTCATGCGTCTATATAAACGACACACATGCATTATGCGTCTTAAAAAAAACCTATGCAGATGTCAAATGCGTCAAATAAATACACGTATAACTGAAAACGTGACACACGGGGACAGGAAGGGATGTAATAGGAAATCCTGTCTACAAGCATGGTACAGTAGGTGTAGTTTCACTTCCTCTTTACAGTCTGTGCCTTTCTGACTGTGTGGTTGTATTTTGGAATTGCTGGTTGTGTCTTGGTTGTTGATTGAAGTTTGTGGTGTCCCTGCTGTCGTGTCTTGTCATATACTGTGTGCATTTTGTATCTGGGGTCTATTACTTAAATGTTGCTAAGGCAGCATTGTCGTTACGTTTCTCAGGGCCATTGTCTTTTCTGGAATGTGAGTTGGAGTGCAAGTGTAATTAGATGTAGCAGTGTAAGTTACTATTCTGTACAGACTCCACACAATGCTGACACTGATGGTTGCCTGTCTCCATTTCACAGCTGCCAACATGAGCAATGAGGAGCTATGTGCATTCCAAAAGAGTGCAGTGGGGTACCGCCATATCCTGGCAGTGGAATCTAGCTTCCGTAGAGTGACTCGCTGCTACTATGCTGAAAGGGCAATCGGGGCATGGCGGGCACAGTGACAAAGAAAGCACCACCAACACATAGCTTCTGTCAACATCAGGGCAGTGCGCGCTCTACGGGCGACTAGAATGCAAAAACCTAACAATTTCAAGCTAACATAATTTATGCATTGTGCTGATATGATGTTGTTTAACCTTTTGCATTGCAGAGTTTAATCTTGAAGATTTATGTTCAGCATGCATATAAATACTGTTCACATGTGATGTACTGCTGCAGGCTTTCAGACTGTGTCAGGGTGTGGTCCCCTTCATGGGCCTTCTAGAAGTTTTCCCTGCAGCATGCCTGGCTGTGGTTTGTGGGCTGGGCCATGACTCTGTATATGGGAGCCAGCCCAGCTCCACGTGCTCACTATTCAGAGGTCCCGATGCAGAGCAGCAGCAACTTCCTGAGCTCCTGTTCCGGTGGCCTTCTTTAATCTTTCAGGCCTCTGCCCTTCATTTACATTGGTGATCCTTGATCAGGGCAGTAAGTCGGAGGTTGGGCTGGGCCCACGACCCCGTTATCAAGGACGCTCGAGTTCTTAGGCCTAATCTTTGTATGATAAACAATTCTACTCTTCTGCATGTGAATGTGCGCTTGGTCGTTTGTGGCATTTGCATGTGGATTCTCAAATTGACAAGACGCGCAATTCTTTCTCCGTGCTTAATTCATGTTATTCATTGTGCGCTACCATTCCTTGGCAGTTACATGGTGGCATTTGAATCAGCAAGACGCGCAATTCGTTTTCTTGTGCTTGAACCCTTGATATTCATTGTGCGCTACCATTCCTTGGCAGTTACATGGTGGCATTCGAATCGGCAAGACGCGAGATTCTTTTCTCGTGCTTAATTCATGTTATTCATTGTGCGCTACCATTCCTTGGCAGTTGCATGGTGGCATTCAAACCGGCAAGACGCGCGATTCGTTTTCTTGTGCTTTAACCCTTGATATTCATTGTGTGCTACCATTCCTTGGCAGTTACGTGGTGGCATTCAAATCGGCAAGACGCTTGATTCTTTTCTCGTGCTTAATTCATGTTATTCATTGTGGGCAATCATTCCTTGGCAGTTACATGGTGGTACTCGAATCGGCAAGACGCGCAATTCATTTTCTGTGTTTGAAAACACGCTGTTCATTACGCTCTACCATTCTAAGACATTTACTTGGTGTTTTTTGAGTTGACAAGTCGTGTGATTTATTTCTCGAGTATAACTTGTGTTATTCATGGTGCACAATCATTCTATGATATTTACTACCTATGTGAAAATCTGCAATGTGCGCAATTCATGTTCCGGCAATTTGAGAGAACATAAAAAGACCAGAGTTCTAGATGTAATGTTGTGTGCTCCTAATATGTTTTCTCAAACATGATTCATATGAAGGTTTAGAAATCATTTAGATTGTTTCCTGATTCTCATGCAAAGGAAAGTACTTGAATTTGAAAGTTTCATTTAACCTTTCTTGATTTCCTCACAGGTATCCAGTCATCTTGAAGCCTAGTCATTTTAAGTCTATTGCTTAGTTTTTCCATGTTTTCTCAGAATTACAATGCTGAGGGTCATAGCCTAGTATAGATTAATATGATATAATCTTGATATTGTGTGCTTTAACCTTTTGCTTCCTACAGGTCTCCTTCCCAGCTGTTCCCTTCCTAATTCCCCTTTTCCCCACTTGGACTCTCTTAGACTCTGTGACAATTCTAATCAGAGTATTGGAGCTGTCTTGTGGTGGAAGTGTTGGGAGCGTGCACAGACCCAGAGGATCTGGTGACTCTGACAGAATAGTAAGCCCACAAATTATTATCCTCCTGGTTTGTGTATGTACTCAACAAGGCCACACTGGACGAGCTAGTTAAGGCTATCACTCAGCTCCAAGCAGAGGTGGTATCATCAAAACATTTGGCAACTAGCCTAGCTGAGAGAGTGAGTCAGTTACAGGATGAGCTAGAAAAGAAGGAACAAAATCCCACAGGTGTGTCTTGGCCAGGTCCTTCTTCTCAGACTTCTGGAGGTAATCTGACAAAGATTTCCCTAAATGTTCCTTCAGCCATTCCTTTAGCTCCCCTAAAACGTTTCTCAGGTGACCCCTTGAAAGCGCAATCTTTCCTGGTTCAAGTGGAATTACACTTCACCTGCAGACCACATACTTTCCCTGATGCCCAGTCCAAAGTAGCTTTCTTGTTATCATATCTGTCTAGAGATGCAGCTACCTGGGCTGTTCCTCTTGTGCGTAAAGATAGTCCTCTGTTGTACAACTGGATAAATTTTGGTCGCAAGTTTAAGCGAGTTTTTGATCGTAGGACTGTAACACTGTCAGCAGATCGTGAATTATTAGACTTATGGCAAGGGAATCAGGACTTAGGGCCTGATTACAACTTTGGAGGAGGTGTTAATCCGTCCCAAAAGTGACGGTAAAGTGACGGATATACCACCAGCCGTATTGCGAGTTCCATAGGATATAATGGACTAGTAATACGGCTGGTGGTATATCCTTCACTTTACCGTCACTTTTGGGATGGATTAACACCTCCTCCAAAGTGGTAATCAGGCCCTTAGTGTCATATTTAGCCAACTTTAATCGGCTGGTCGCTGAGACATCCTGGCCTGAAGAAAAACAAGCAGCCTTGTTCTATAAGGGACTCGAAGAGGAGCTGAAAGCTATCCTAGCTCAAATCGACCCGCAGCCTACAGACTGTCAAGAATTGGTAAACCTTGTCTTGAGGCTTGATCATCGTTTATCAGAACGAAAAGGAGCACGCAAAAAGACTGAAAAATATTTCTGGCATGTTCACGATAATAGAGACTCAAAAACTCTGAAAGAAAGAGCACCGGAACCGATGGAAATTGGAACCATCAGGAGACCATTGACCAAAGATGAAAAAGACCTACTTAGAAAGAATGGACAATGTCTCTATTGTGGGCGCAAGGGCCATTTTGCCAAAGATTGTACAATCAAACCAAAGATCAAACGAGGTCCAGTTCAGAAGGTTGCAGCCAATGCACAAATCGACTCGGAAAACTTGAGCACCCAAGATGCAGAGAAGGGTTGCTCTTGGGTGTCACTGTGGACCCTTCACAATCTAGACATCTCAAACTGGGAATAAGAGTTCAGGTTAAGAAAAATACCTATTTCAAGAAGGCTTTAGTCGATTCTGGGGCTACCGGGAACTTTGTTGACGACCAATTGGTTCATGCATGGGGGATCCCATGTATTGAAAAGAAGACCCCAGAAATCATCCAGACAGTCGATGGAAAACTCTTGACTGGGGGTCCAGTAACTCTTCAGACTGTCCCCTTGTCGGTGATTTGTGAGAATAAGAATCAAAGAGAGAAACATATCCTTGACGTGATCCATGCTCCCCAGTATGGAATAATCCTTGGCTTACCGTGGTTAACACATCACAATCCAGAAATTAATTGGGCAGAACGAAAGGTTGTGTTCTCATCTGCGCTATGTAAAGAACAATGCCTCCTAAAGATTCCAGTATCAAAAGTTTGCAACTCTTACATAGCTACTGCAGCGGAGAAAGAAATTCAACTGCCCAAAAAGTATTCCTCTTACGAGGATGTATTTGATGAGAAAGAAGCAGAGAACTTACCTCCTCATAGATCTTATGACTGTCAAATTGATCTAGTCCCAGGTGCGATACTTCCCAATTGTTGTGTATATGCCCTGTCAGAACATGAAAATCAACATTTACGAAAATATCTAGATAAATTCTTGGAGAATGGTTTCATTTGCCCTTCTAAGTCTCCTGCAGCTTCTCCTTTGTTTTTTGTTCCGAAGGCGAATGAATAACTTCGAACTTGTATAGACTATAGAGGAGTGAACAAAATCACCATCAAGAATAAATATCCTTTGCCCCTAATTCCGGTCTTACTGGAGCAAGTAAAGAAAGCAAAAATCTACACAAAGCTTGATCTTCGAGGTGCTTATCATTTGGTCAGAATGAGAGAGGGTGACGAATGGAAAACAGCGTTTAATACAAGATATGGCCTTTTTGAATACACCGTTATGCCCTTTGGTCTGTGTAATGCTCCACAAGCATTTACATTTTTCTTGAATGACGTTCTTAGAGAGTACCTCAACATATTTGCCATAGTCTACATCGATGACATTTTGATCTACTCAGACAATGAAGATGAACATGTCCAACACGTCAAGAAAATTCTTGTAGCCCTTCGAAAGCACCATTTAACTAAGTGTGAGTTTCATGTTACCACAGTTGAGTTTTTGGGGGTTATCCTTACCCCTTAAGGTATGGTGATGGCAGAAAAGAAAGGCTGTATCCGATTTGCCCACCCCAAAGACTCTTCGTGATGTACAATGTTTCCTGGGGTTTGCAAATTTTTACCGGAGGTCATAAATCATTTCTCCCAGACAGTGGCTCCAATCACTAAGTTATTAAGAAAGAAGGAGAAATTTGTATGGTCCCCAGAAGCTGACCGAGCCTTTTCAACTTTGAAAGAAGCTTTCTTCACTGCCCCAGTCTTGACTCATCCTGACGCGGATCGGCCGTTCATATTGGAAGCTGATGCTTCCGATGTGGTAATAGGAGCAGTCTTGTTGCAACGAAACAAGGACACTGGTCAACTTCATCCTGTAGCTTACATGTCTCGGAAGTTGAATGAAGCCGAACAGAACTATGTCATTGCTGAAAAAGAGCTTCTGGCGATTCAAGACGCCTTTAAAGAACGGAGACATCATTTGTTGGGTGCCAGATACACTGTCACGGTATATACTGATCATCGCAATCTTCAGTTCATGAGTTCCGCCAGACTTTTGACTCCTCTGCAATTACGCTGGATGGTGTTTTTTGCCAAATTTGAGTTTGTGGTAACCTTCCGGCCTGGTAAAGACAATCGCAAAGCTGACGCCTTGTCCTGCCAAGAGTCTACCATGTTGCCTGCAGTTCAGACCTCCAGAGCTATCATTGCTCCCGACAAGGTCCTATGTATCATCAAAACTGAAGATTTCTTTGAAGACATCCGCAATTCTTTCACTGTTGAGAAATGGCAGACATGGGCCCAAACAGATTCCAAAAGGTCAATCAAGCAAGGATTACCTTTTCATGACGCTCGTTTGTTCGTGCCCACTACCAAACTTCGCAAGATTGTGTTTCATTGGTTGCATGTTATACCTACAGCAGGTCATCCAAGTACTCCAAAAACTCTTGAATTAATCCAACGCTATTTTTGGTGGCCTACCCTAACAAAAGATGTAAAAGCGATGGTAAACAACTGCGAAGTCTGTGCTCGCACTAAAACAAGTCATTCAAAACTGAAAGGGTTGTTGCATCCACTTCCAACTCCAAGTTGTCCGTGGGAGCACATTTCTTTAGACTTTATTACCTGTCTACAAGTGGTTCAAAAGCATTCAGTAATTCTGGTGGTAGTAGATAGTCTCACGAAATATGGACATTTCATTGCCTGTAAGAAATTGCCCACCTCTAGTGAACTGCCAACTATTTTACTGAACAGAGTAGTTCGTTATCATGGACTGCCAAAAATGATCCTCTCCGATCGGGGGTCGCAATTTGCCTCCAATTTCTGGAAGACATGGTGTAAAACACTCCAAGTGACATCTACACTATCTACTAGCCACCATCCTCAAACAGATGGTCAAATGGAGAGACTAAATCAGACTTTGAAGCAATACCTACGTGCTTACGCAGAAGAAGCACTTCATTCTTGGACATCAATGCTCTGTTTAGCTGAGTTAGCCTATCTTAACTCATTCCACACTTCTACTGGTGTTGCACCTTTTGTTTCGCTATCATCCTGACACCTTGTCCATTACAATCCCTCAAGAAAGTTCTCTCACTCTAGCTGTGTCAGAAGCCATTCAACATTTGCATCAAACTCAGAAATTGATTCAACAGCATTTAGAAAAGGCCAAACAAAAATGCAAAAAGCATTATGACAAGAAACATTGTGAGGGACCGCAGTATCAACCAGGTGACAAAGTGTGGCTCTCCACAAAACATATAGGGGACCCTTACAACATTGGTGGTAAAAGCCGCTTACCGCCGTGCAGAAAACCGCCAACACACCGCCGCGGAAATCTGCCACAGCTATTATGACCCACATCTCGGAATACGCCGAAATTCAGACACCCACACAAGTCTGCCAAACCAAAGGTCAGTGATAAACTGGCGAAAACAAAACCTCCACCGTCACACCAACAGAAACACGCCCATGCTATCACGACCTACAAATCCACGTGGCGGTCTTTCAACCGCGGTATTCCATTGGCGGTACACACAGCCACGCTCAAAATACACACACATCTCCAAAACACCGCACATTGGACAATTTAAAAAACACACACCTGATACACATACAAACACCACTCCCACACAATCAACACTATATAAAACACACATCCATTTCACCCACAAACCCCTACGACCAAAAATTTTGAAGAAGGCCAGAGAGACTGCACAGCATAGGCAACCCCACCACACAGTGGCACACAGCACCATCACCCACACAACATCCACGCACAAAACACCACATGCCACTACACATCACCACACTCATCACCACATACACCACCCCACACATCACCTACACCACCCCATGTCACGGCAAAGACACCCCAGGTTCTCGGAGGAGGAGCTCAGGGTCATGGTGGAGGAAATCGTCCGCGTAGAGCCACAGCTATTTAGATCACAGGTGTAGCACACCTCCATAGTTAGGAAGATGGAGCTATGGCGAAGAATAGTCGACAGGGTCAACGCAGTGGGACAACACCCAAGAAATCGGGAGGACATTAGGAAGAGGTGGAACGACCTACGGGGGGAAGTTGCGTTCCGTGGTCTCAAGACACAACATCGCGGTACAGCGGACTGGTGGCGGACCCTCACCTCCTCCCCCACAACTAACAACATGGGAGGAGCAGGTCTTGACCAATATGCATCCTGAGGGCCTCGGAGGAGTCAGTGGAGGAATGGACTCTGGTAAGTCAAATCTTATCTATCATATCCCCCACCCTACCTGCATGCTATCACAGACCCCCACCCTCACCCCCTCCCCTATCACTCCAACTCCTCACAAATGTCCCAACATCACAAACCACACATCCCAACACCAAGCCCTGCATGCAACACCAATGCATGGACACCCCTCACTAAAGCATGCCCACTGCACATACCCATAACACCCCCCCAACCATCATCACACAAGTCCCCACACAGGAATGCTAGCACCGGGGTACACGCTCATCCACCCATTGCACACCATGACACACACCCATGCAATAATCATGCTTTTACACCCCTGCAGGACCACTACCCAACGTCACCAGACAGGAGGGTCCAGGCATCTCTACCCCACCCACAGAAGAGGCCCACAGTGATGACAGCAGCTCTGGCCAACTGGATCCAGATGACCAGCCCGAACCATCGTGGGCCTTGGGACAGTCGGTTCCCCTCGCACAGTCACAGCCCACCACAGACCTTCCACCCTCTGGTAATACCAGCACAGCACCCACCCAGCGGGTCTATACCTCCGTCCCCAGGACACGTCAATCAGGTGTGTGTCCACCACTACAGGGAACCCAGGATAACCCACCACCCCAACAACAGGGAACTGGGGGCAGTGGTAGTGGGCACACGGTCTAGGGGACAGAGGCCCAGGAACACACGGGAACTGGGAGGGCTGCTGTGCGACAGGGGGCGGACAGGCCAAGGGAACCCACTCTCCACGAGGCCCTCTCCTCCATCATGGGAGCCTACCACCACTCCCAGGAGACGATGGCTACGGTCCTGGCCAAGTTTCAGGAGACCCAGCGCCTGCAGGAGGAACAGTATTTGGGCTTCAGGGAGGAACTCAGAACCATCAGCTCCGCCCTGGGCACCATCGTAGGCGTGCTGAAGGAGATACTGAACACCAGGAGGGACACCATGGCACTCCAAGGGGCCCCTGACACTAGCATGGACGATGAACTGCCCACCACCTCCACCGGCGCTAGTGGACAGGAGGCACCACCACAGGACCACCACACCAGCACCCCACCCCCTGCAGACGGAGAACCACCCCGCAAGCAGTCCCTGAGATCCAGGAACAGGACAGAGTACGATGGCAAGACCTCCGCCAAGAAATTAGACCACCCTGATTGTCATCCCACTGTCCCACTTTGTATCCCTGTCCATATTGGAACTGCCCCAGCTCCACTTCCTATGCCCATATGGGCAGTGCACCTGTGAGACTAATAGACTGGACTCTGCCATGGACATTCCTCCACCATCACCCCTCACCATTTTACCACTCCCTCCAATATTTAGCACTTCAATAAACACCCTTGAAGCACAAAACAATCTGGAATCAGTCTGTGATTTTGAAAATGTGTATTAGCAATGACAGTGACAAAATCCGTTCTCAAATATAATGTCAACGTACCTATGTCACACATCACAAGTCCATGAGGAATGTAAGCAGATGACACACGTTGGTAACCACACCTGTGAAACCGTAATGGAAATGTACAACTCAGTTACCATATACTGGTTGAAATTGACAGACAGGATAGAGTTAGAAGTGTGAATGTACTTGTAGTAGGCAAGAATGTGTTCTCACCTGTATGTCACTGGAAATTTTGCTGGATAACTGAGTCCCTGTTGTCAATGTCTTCTTCCTCTGCTTCCTCCTTATCACTGTCCACAGGCTCCACAGCTGCCACAACACCGTCATCTGGACCATCCTCCTGCCGAAAAGGCACCTGGCGTCGCAAAGCCAGATTGTGAAGCATACAGCAGGCGATGATGATTTGGCACACCTTCCTTGGTGAGTAGAATAGGGAACCACCTGTCATATGGAGGCACCTGAACCTGGCCTTCAGGAGGCCGAAGGTGCGTTCGATCACCCTCCTAGTCCGCCCATGGGCCTCATTGTAGCGTTCCTCTGCCCTGGTCCTGGGATTCCTCACTGGGGTCAGTAGCCATGACTGGTTGGGGTAACCAGAGTCCCCTAATAGCCACACACTGTGCCTCTGGAATTGACCCATCACATAAGGGATGCAGCTATTCCACAGGATATAGGCGTCATGCACTGAGCCAGGGAACATAGCATTTACCTGGGAGATGTACTGGTCTGCCAAAGATACCATCTGTACATTCATCGAATGATAACTCTTCCGGTTCCTGTACACCTGTTCACTCCTGTGGGGGGGACCAGAGCTACATGGGTCCCATCAATGGCACCTATGATGTTGGGGATATGTCCAAGGGCATAGAAGTCACCTATAACTGTAGCCAAATCCTCCACCTGAAGGAAAACGATGTAGCTCCTCATGTGTTTCAGCAGGGCAGACAACACTTTGGACAACACGTTGGAAAACATAGGCTGGGACATCCCTGATGCCATGGCCACTGTTGTTTGAAAAGACCAACTTGCAAGGAAATGGAGCACTGATAGCACCTGCACTTGAGGGGGGATCCCTGTGGGATGGCGGATAGCTGACATCAGGTCAGGCTCCAACTGGGTACACAGTTCCTGGATTGTGGCACGGTCAAACCTGTAGTTGATGATTAAATGTCGCTCCTCCATTGTCAACAGGTCCACCAGCGGTCGGTACACCGGAGGATTCCACCATCTCCTCACATGTCCTAGGTGACGGTGCCTAGGAAGGACAACAGCGACCACAGAGTCAAACAACTCAGTGGTATGTACCCATAGTCCACACAGAACACGAAACATAATCCAAAAAGTTGTCTGTATGTGTGTTGAGTCCAGGCCTAGGTATGTGTGACACAGTTGAAAATGAAGCCATGTGGGCCCCTGAAATGGCGGCTGCCTGACCTCTAAACTGGGACAATGGGATGTGAGGTAACTGCTCTGGCGTTGTACACCGTCGCGGTAGGCGGGCGAAGACCGCGGCGCAATGCTGCATTGGTTAACATTGGACCCTATGGGTCCCAGGAGCCAATGACGAAGTGCGCCGGCGGTGATAATACGCACTGCCGCGGACGTGACCGCCGCGGACGTGACCGCCATTTTCTATCTGTTGAAACACTTGATACCTGATCTTCGACAGGAGAGGACTTACACTGCAAGTGCTGCTGTGACCTCGGTCTGGAAGAGACAATGGCTCGTGCGTCTGGGGAAAGGGCCCCTGCCTTCACTGCACAGGAGTTGGAGAAGCTTGTGGACGGGGTCCTCCCCCAGTACACGCTACTCTACGGTCCTCCAGACCAACAGGTGAGTACACAGGGAGCAAGTTGTATGGGCTATGCCTGTGTGGAGAGGGCTGGTTGTAAGAAGGAAGGGGGCAGAGTTCTGCGTGCATGCATGAAGGACTGTGAATGCATGTGCCACCTGGCAAGGGTAGGGATGTGGGCCACTCACTTTGACGGTGCAGTTGGTAATGACTTCTCTTCTTCCCCTGTACATGTCATGTAGGTCAGCGCCCACCAGAAGAAGGATATTTGGCGTGCCATCGCCAAGGACGTCCGGACCCTGGGGGTCCACCAGATACGGAGCACCCACTGCCGTAAAAGATGGGAGGACATTCGCCGCTGGAGCAAGAAGATGGCGGAGGCTCAGCTGGGGATGGCCTCCCAACGTGGGAGGGGTGCCCGTCGCACCATGACCCCCATGATGTTCCAGGTCCTGGCGGTGGCCTACCCTGAGTTGGATGGGCGCTTGAGTGCATCACAACAGACACAAGGGGGTGAGTACAACATCATTCTGCGGACTTTGCGCGCAGTGAAGGTGTCTGGGTGGGGGAGGAGGGCTGTGGGTTTCCCTAGGCCAGGGCGAGTTCTGTGGGCTAGGCCCCTCTGTAATGCAGGCCATGTGGCACTCCACCCCACCTCTGTAGAGTGCCAAGTACAGGTATACATGCCCCTGTGTCATGTATGTGTGCTGATGTCCACCATAGCCATGTAGGCCATATCCCAGGAACTGCATCAGTAGAGCCAAACAGCGTGGCGTAGTGCAGGGGGCTGCTGTGTCTGTATTGTCTGCCAACGGTAGCGGTAAGTCATGCACTCAACCTGTCTTTCTTCTGTCGTCCCCCCCCCCTTTTTGTGCTCTCCCTGTTCTTGTGTGCATCAGCATCATTAGGAGGAGGTCCAGTGGCATGGGAGCACGAGGGAGCTGCATCCCACATGGCCATGGAGGGCCACACCACGGACTGTGAATGCACCAGTGGGACGGACGGCGAGGGGAGCTTCACGGCAGTCACAGGATCAGCAACCAGCGACACGAACTCGTCCTCCGATGGGAGCTCCCTTGTGGTGGCGGAAAATCTGTGCCCCCCCCACTGGTACAGGTACAGCCGCCACCCCCCTACCAGCACCGCCCTCCCAGCAGCCCCTCGGCCTTTGCCCCGTGCCCGCTCACCCAGGAAGGTGGGCCTCACCTTCGCCCCAGGCACCTCAGCCCCTGCCACCTCTGTTGCCCTCAGTGAGGAGGCCATTGACCTCCTCAGGTCACTCACTGTTGGGCAGTCTACCATTTTGAATGCCATCCAGGGTGTAGAAAGGGAATTGCAACACACAAATGCATTCCTGGAGGGCATTCATTCTGGTCAGGCTGCCCTTCATCGAACCCTGCAATCTCTGGCCTTAGCACTGATTGCAGCCATTGTCTCTGTCTCTAGCCTCCCCCCTCCAAATTCCTCCACCCAGACCCAATCCCCTGTACCCCAGCCTATCCCAAGCACACCATCAGACCAGCCTGCACACACATCAACACACAAGGGAAGCTCAGGCAAACATAAGCACCACACATCCCACAGGCACTCATGCAAGCCTCACACACATACAGACACACCAACATCCACTGCCTCCACTGTGTCCCCCTCCTCATCATCTCCCTCCTCCCTCCCAGTGTCGTCTACACTCTCACCTGCATGCACTACCACTACAACCACTAGGTCCCGCACCAGCACACCCACCAGCACACCCCGCTCACCTGCACTCACCACCCCCACTACCATTTACATGTCCCCTGTGTCCTCTCCCAGTGTGTCTGTGACGCCCCCTCCCAAAGTACACAAACGCGGGCACACACCCACCCAACAGCCATCCACCTCACGACAGCCTCCAGCGCATGCACCTGCACCCAAAGCCACAAAAGTTACACCTCCTACAACCACCTCCTCTTCCTCCACTCCCAGACCCCCTCCAGCTACCCGTCCCAGTGTTCCTAAGAAACCTTTCCTGAGCAACCTTGACCTCTTTCCCACCACCCCCCCTCCAATTCATAGGTTCCGTACTAGCATCTCAGCCAAAAAATCGCCGGTACCAGTGGTGCCTGTTAGAGGTATGTGGAGGGCACCAGGGCAGCCAGTGTGACACGGAGCCACAGCACAGCCAGTCCCCCCCCTGTGAAGCACCAGAAGTTGGACAGTGCCTGGCGGGAGAGGGGGAAGACTCCAGCCGGCAAAGCCGCTCACAAGGGTCCCGGGGGGAGTGTCCACTCAGCTGTGACTCCTCCCAAGGTGGGGAAGGGGCAGAAGAAATCGCCAAAGTCTGGGAAGAGCAGCACGGTGGAGAAGACCGCCATCATTCCCGCTGCCCAGGAGGCCACCGCCAGCCCCATCGTCACTGGCCAGGAGGCCACTGCCAGAGTCAGTACCCAGGAGGGCAGCACCATCGTCACTGGCCAGGAGGCCAATGCCAGAGTCAATGCCCAGGAGGGTAGCCCCATCATCACTGGCCAGGAGGCCACCGCCGGAGTCTGTGCCCAGGAGGGCAGCCCCATCGTCAGGAGGCCACCGCCAGAGTCAGTGCCCAAGAGGGCAGCACCATCGTCACTGGCCAGGAGGCCACCGCCAGAGTCAGTGCCCAGGAGGGCCCCGGCAGCCACAGCCCAGCTGGGCAATGAAGGACCGCCATGGCAAGCACCGCTGAACAGGGCACAGACCGCCATGGCAAGCACCGCTGCACAGGGCAAGCACCGCTGAACAGGGCAAAGACCGCCATGGCAAGCACCGCTGAACAGGGCAAAGACCGCCATGGCAAGCACCGCTGAACAGGGCACAGACCGCCATGCCAAGCACCGCTGAACAGGTCATAAACAGCAAAGTCAAGCACCGCTGAACAGGGCACAGACCGCCATGGCAAGCACCGCTGAACAGGGCAAGCACCGCTGAACAGGGCAAAGACCGCCATGGCAAGCACCGCTGAACAGGGCAAGCACCGCCAACTCAAGCACTGCTAGCCCATGTGCGGCAGGGGCAGTGACGGAACTGGGACCGTCACGGGGAGAGTGATGCACTCTGGGCACCAGTCCCCCTCCAGAACCAGTGGAGAACAGCATCCACTACGTCTGTCCTTAACAGGAATGAAGCACTCTGGGCACCAGTCCCCCTCCAGAACCAGTGGAGAACAGCATCCACTCCATCTGTCCTTACCAGGATGAAGCACTCTGGTCACCAGTCCCCCTCCAGAACCAGTGGAGACTGTTATCGACTTGAGAGACTGTGGCTTTGCACTCCCCAGGATCGTCCAGTGGGCAACTCACCAACTGTAGAGACTTGAGAGACTGTGGCTTTGCACTCCCCAGGATTGAACAGTGGGCAAACCACCCACTGTAGAGACTTGAGAGACTGTGGCTTTTTACTCTCCAGGATTGAACAGTGGGCAACCCACCCACTGTAGAGACTTGAGAGACTGTGGCTTTGCACTCCCCAGGATTGAACAGTGGGCAACCCACCCACTGTAGAGACTTGAGAGACTGTGGCTTTGCACTCCCCAGGATACATCAATGTTGTATTTCTATCTGATGACCCAGCAGTGTTCTCTCAGTTTTGCTCAGGTATCTGATGTGGGCCTCGCCCATGCATTTTGGGCCCAGTGGTCCACGGACATTGAATGGTGCATTACCTGCACTACTAATCGTGATGTATATTTTGTTGAATGTGTATGTTTATCTGTATATATTTGGTTACTGTATTTTGATATATTACAATGGTTGCACTCATTTCTTTTTGTCTTTGCATTCTTCCGGGGGGGTTGGGGGTTGTTACTGTAATGTTTGGATATGCGTTGGTGTGTGTGTTGTAGTGGGTGAGGGTCGGGGTGGGGGTGGGGGTGTTGCGTGTGTGTCCCTGACTTTTGCCTCCCCCTCCCCTATGTCGAGGGTGCAGTACTCACTGTTGACTTCGGCGCCGGCGTTGATGATGGTCGTACAGGAGCAGGAAGACTATCGCAGGGAGTATTTGGAGTTCTGGCTCCATGGTGTCGTCGTTCCTCGTGGACTGTGTGGAGGTGAGCGTTTTCCCTTCGAAATGGCTGTTTCCGCCATGTTTTTATCCGTGGTGAATCCGCCACGGAAAAGGTGGTGGATTGGTAGGTTGTGATACTGTGGGCGGTACATTGTCTCCCACCTGTCTGTTGGCAGTGAATGCCGCGCTATTTGTTTCTACCGCCGTGGCGGATGGAGTGTTAAAGTGGCTGTCTTTGTTGGTGGTTTCCGCCACGGTCATAATTGCAAACTTTTTTACCGCCGGCCTGTTGGCGGTCTTACCGCCGTTTTAACACCGTCCGCCAGGGTTGTAAATACCACCTTAGTGTGATATTTAGCCAACTTTAATCGTCTGGTCGCTGAGACATCCTGGCCTGATGAAAAACAAGCACCCTTGTTCTATAAGGGACTCAAAGAGGAGCTGAAAGCTATCCTAGCTCAAATCGACCCGCAGCCTACAGACTGTCAAGAATTGGTAAACCCTGTCTTGAGGCTTGATCATCGATTATCAGAACGAAAAGGAACACGCAAAAAGACTGACAAATATTTCTGGGGTGTTCACGATAATAGAGACTCAAAAACTCCGAAAGAAGGAGCACTGGAACCAATGGAAATTGGAACCATCAGGAGACCGTTGACCAAAGATGAAAAAGACCTACGTAGAAAGAATGGACAATGTCTCTATTGTGGGCGCAAGGGTCATTTTGCCAAAGATTTTCCAATCAAACCAAAGAGCAAACGAGGTCCAGTTCAGAAGGTTGCAGCCAATGCACAAGTCGAGTCGGAAAACTAAAGCACACAAGATGCAGAGAAGGGTTGCTCTTGGGTGTCACTGTGGACCCTTCACAATCTAGACATCTCAAACTGGGAATAAGAGTTCAGGTTAAGAAAAATACCTACTTCAAGAAGGCTTTAGTCGATTCTGGGGCTACCGGGAACTTTGTTGACGACCAGTTGGTTCGTGCATGGAGGATCCCATGTATTGAAAAGAAGACCCCAGAAATCATCCAGGCAGTCGATCGAAAACTCTTGACAGGAGGTCCAGTAACTCTTCAGACTGTCCCCTTGTCGGTGATTTGTGAGAATAAGAATCAAAGAAAGAAACATAAAAAGAAACTTATCCTTGACGTGATCCATGCTCCCCAGTATGAAATAATCCTTGGCTTACCATGGTTAACACATCACAATCCAGAAATTCATTGGGCAGAACGAAAGGTTGTGTTCTCATCTGCGCTATGTAAAGAACAATGCCTCCAAAAGATTCCAGTATCAAAAGTTTGCAACTCTTACATAGCTACTGCAGCGGAGAAAGAAATTCAACTGCCCAAAAAGTATTCATCTTACGAGGATGTATTTGATGAGAAAGAAGCAGAGAACGTACCTCCTCGTAGATCTTATGACTGTCAAATTGATCTAGTCCCAGGTGTGATACTTCCCAATTGTCGTGTATATGCCCTGTCAGAACATGAAAATCAACATTTACGAAAATATCTAGATAAATTCTTGGAGAATGGATTCATTCGCCCTTCTAAGTCTCCTGCAGATTCTCCTTTGTTTTTTGTTCCTGAAGGCGAATGGATAACTCCGAGCTTGTATCGACTATAGAGGACTGAACAAAATCACCATCAAGAATAAACATCCTTTGCCCCTAATTCCGGTCTTACTGGAGCAAGTAAAGATAGCAAAAATCTACACGAAGCTTGATCTTCGAGGTGCTTACCATTTGGTCAGAATGAGAGAGGGTGACGAATGGAAAACAGCTTTCAAGACAAGATATGGCCTTTTTTAATACACCGTCATGCCCTTTGGTCTGTGCATTTCAATTTTTCTTGAATGACGTTCTTAGAGAGTACCTCGACATATTGCCATAGTCTACATCAATGACATTTTGATCTACCCAGACAATGAAGATGAACATGTCCAACATGTCAAGAAAATTCTTGTAGCCCTTCGAAAGCACCATTTATATTGCAAACTAACTAAGTGTGAGTTTCATGTTACCACAGTTGAGTTTTTGGGGGTTATCCTTACCCCTTAAGGTATGGTGATGGCAGAAAAGAAAGGCTGTATCCGATTGGCCCACCCCAAAGACTCTTCGTGATGTACAATGTTTCCTGGGGTTTGCAAATTTTTACCGGAGGTTCATAAATCATTTCTCCCAGACAGTGGCTCCAATCACTAATTTATTAAGAAAGAAGGAGAAATTTGTATGGTCCCCAGAAGCTGACCAGGCCTTTTCAACTTTGAAAGAAGCCTTCTCCACTGCCCCAGTCTTGACTCATCCTGACGCGGATCAACCCTTCATAGTGGAAGCTGATGCTTCCGATGGGCAATAGGGGCAGTCTTGTTGCAAAGAAACAAGGACACTGGTCAACTTTATCCTGTAGCTTACATGTCTCGGCAGTTGAATGAAGCCGAACAGAACTATGTCATTGCTGAAAAAGAGCTTCTGGCGATTCGAGATGCCTTTAAAGAATGGAGACATCATTTGTTGGGTGCCAAATACACTGTCACGGTTTATACTGATCATTGCAATCTTCAGTTCATGGGTTCCGTCAGACATTTGACTCCTCAGCTATTACGCTGGATGTTGTTTTTTGCTGAATTCGATTTTGTGATAATCTTCCGGCCTGGTAAAGACAATCGCAAAGCTGACGCCTTGTCCTGCCAAGAGTCTACCATGTTGCCTGCAGTTCAAACCTCCAGAGCTATCATTGCTCCCGACAAGGTCCTATGTATCATCAAAACTGAAGATTTCTATGAAGGCATCCGCAATTCTTTCACTGTTGAGAAATGGCAGACATGGGCCCAAACAGATCCCAAAAGGTCAATCAAGCAAGGATTACCTTTTCATCACGCTCGTTTGTTCGTGCCCACTACCAAACTTCGCAAGATTGTGTTTCATTGGTTGCATGTTATACGTACAGCAGGTCATCCAGGTACTCCAAAAACTCTCAAATTAATCCAAAACTATTTTTGGTGGCCCACCCTAACAAAAGATGTAAAAGCAATGGTAAACAACTGCGAAGTCTGTGCTCGCACTAAAACGAGTCATTCAGAACCGAAAGGGTTGTTGCATCCACTTCCAACTCCAAGTCGTCCGTGGGAGCACATTTCTTTAGACTTTATTACAGGTCTACAAGTGGTTCAACAGCATTCAGTAATTCTGGTGGTAGTAGATAGTCTCACGAAATATGGACATTTCATTGCCTGTAAGAAATTGCCCACCTCTAGTGAACTGGCAACTATTTTACTGAACAGAGTGGTTCGTTATCATGGACTACCAAAAATGATCCTCTCCGATCGGGGGTCGCAATTTGCATCCAATTTCTGGAAGACATGGTGTAAAGCACTCCAAGTGACATCTGCACTATCTACTAGCCACCATCCTCAAACAGATGGTCAAACGGAGAGACTAAATCAGACTTTGAAGCAATACCTACGTACTTACGCTGAAAAAGCACTTCATTCTTGGACATCAATGCTCTGGTTAGCTGAGTTAGCCTATATTAACTCATTCCACACTTCTACTGGGTTACACCTTTTTTTGGCTTGTTTGGCTATCATCCTGACACCATGTCCATTACAATCACTCAAGAAAGTTCTCTTACTCTAGCTGTGTCAGAAGCCAGTCAACATTTGCATCAAACTCAGAAATTGATTCAACAGAATTTAGAAAAGGCGAAACAAAAATGCAAAAAGCATTATGACAAGAAACATTTTGAGGGACCGCAGTATCAACCAGGTGACAAAGTGTGGCTCTCCACAAAACATATAGACTTCAAGAAGAAACACATGTTCAACCCCAAATTCATAGTTCTTTACACTGTCCTTCAACAATTCAATCCTGTGACCTATAAACAATTGCCAAGATCATTGCGGATTAATCCAGTGTTCCACACTTCCCTCTTGAAAAAGGCAGTCGAGAAGGTCCGCCCTCATCCCGCTCCAGTTCTAGTACAGGGGGAAGAAGAATACAAAGTCAAGAAAGTGTTGTATTCTAAACTGAGAGGGTGTAACCTATGGTACTTGATCTCTTGGAAAGGTTATGGCCCTGAAAGTAACTCATGGGTTTCCGCATCTGATATCCATGCTCCAGCACTTGTGAGGCGTTTTCATCACCTCAATCCAGACAAACCAGGCCCTAGAGTGCGTCTGGCAGAGGGGAGTACTGTCAACATCAGGGCAGTGCGCGCTCTGCGGGCGACTAGAATGCAAAAACTTAGCAATTTCAAGCTAACATAATTTATGCATTGTGCTGATATGATGTTGTTTAACCTTTTGCATTGCAGAGTTTAATCTTGAAGATTTATGTTCAGCATGCATATAAATACTGTCCACATGTGATGTACTGCTGCAGGCTTTCAGACTTTGTCAGGGTGTGGTCCCCTTCCAGGGCCTTCTAGAAGTTTTCCCTGCAGCATGCCTGGGTGTGGTTTGTGGGCTGGGCCAAGACTCTATATACTCTATGTCGTTTGTGGCATTTGCATATGGATACTCGAATTGGCAAGACGCGCAATTCTTTCTCCGTGCTTAATTCATGTTATTCATTGTGCACTACCATTGCTTGGCAGTTACATGGTGGCATTCGAATCGGCAAGACGCGCGATTCGTTTTCATGTGCTTTAACCCTTGATATTCATTGTGCGCTACCATTCCTTGGCAGTTACATGGTGGCATTCGAATCAGCAAGACGCTTGATTCTTTTCTCGTGCTTAATTCGTGTTATTCATTGTGCGCTACCATTCCTTGGCAGTTACATGGTGGCATTCGAATCGGCAAGACGCGCAATTCGTTTTCTTGTGCTTTAACCCTTGATATTCATTGTGCGCTATCATTCCTTGGCAGTTACATTGTGGCATTCGAATCGGCAAGACGCGCAATTCTTTTCTCGTGCTTAATTCATGTTATTCATTGTGCGCTATCATTCCTTGGCAGTTACATGGTGGCATTTGAATCAGCAAGACGCGCAATTTGTTTTCTTGTGCTTTACCATTCCTTGGCAGTTACATGGTGGCATTCGAATCGGCAAGACGCGTGACTCTTTTCTCGTGCTTAATTCTTGTTATTCATTGTGCGCAACCATTCCTTGGCAGTTACATGGTGGTACTCGAATCGGCAAGACGCGCAATTCATTTTCTGTGTTTGAAAACATGTTATTCATTGTGCGTTACCATTCTTTGGCAGTTACATGGTGGCATTTGAATCGGCAAGACGCGCAATTCGTTTTCTTGTGCTTTAACCCTTGATATTCATTGTGCGCTATCATTCCTTGGCAGTTACATTGTGGCATGCGAATCGGCAAGACGCGCAATTCTTTTCTCGTGCTTAATTCATGTTATTCATTGTGCGCTATCATTCCTTGGCAGTTACATGGTGGCATTCGAATCAGCAAGACGCACAATTCATTTTCTTGTGCTTTACCATTCCTTGCAGTTACATGGTGGCATTCGAATCGGCAAGATGCGCAATTCGTTTTCATGTGCTTTAACCCTTGATATTCATTGTGCGCTACCATTCCTTGGCAATTACATGGTGGCATTCAAATCGCCAAGACGCTTGATTCTTTTCTCATGCTTAATTCATGTTATTCATTGTGCGCTACCATTCCTTGGCAGTTACATGGTGGCATTCGAATCGGCAAGACACGCAATTCGTTTTCTTGTGCTTTAACCCTTGATGTTCATTGTGCGCTATCATTCCTTGGCAGTTACATTGTGGCATGCGAATCGGCAAGACGCTTGATTCTTTTCTCGTGCTTAATTCATGTTATTCATTGTGCGCTATCATTCCTTGGCAGTTACATGGTGGCATTCGAATCAGCAAGACGCACAATTCATTTTCTTGTGCTTTACCATTCCTTGGCAGTTACATGGTGGCATTCGAATCAGCAAGACGCGTGATTCGTTTTCATGTGCTTTAACCCTTGATATTCATTGTGCGCTACCATTCCTTGGCAATTACATGGTGGATTTCCAATCGCCAAGACGCTTGATTCTTTTCTCATGATTAATTCATGTTATTCATTGTGATCTACCATTCCTTGGCAGTTACATGGTGGCATTCGAATCGGCAAGACATGCGATTCGTTTTCTTGTGCTTTAACCCTTGATATTCATTGTGCGCTATCATTCCTTGGCAGTAACATTGTGGCATTCGAATCGGCAAGGCGCGCAATTCTTTTCTCGTGCTTAATTCATGTTATTCATTGTGCGCTATCATTCCTTGGCAGTTACATGGTGGCATTCGAATCAGCAAGACGCGCAATTCGTTTTCTTGTGCTTTACCATTCCTTGGCAGTTACATGGTGGCATTCGAATCGGCAAGACGCGTGACTCTTTTCTCGTGCATAATTCATGTTATTCATTGTGCGCAACCATTCCTTGGCAGTTACATGGTGGTACTCGAATCAGCAAGACGCGCAATTCATTTTCTGTGTTTGAAAACATGGTGTTCATTATGCGCTACCATTCTAAGGCATTTACTTGGTGTTTTTCGAGTTGACAAGTCGTGTGATTTATTTCTTGGGTATAACTTGTGTTATTCATTGTGCACAATCATTCTATGATATTTACTACCTATGTGAAAATCTGCAATGTGTGCAAATCATGTTCCGGCAATTTGAGAGAATATGAAAAGTCCAGAGTTCTAGATGTAATGTTGTGTGCTCCTAATATGTTTTCTCAAACATGATTCATATGAAGGTTTAGAAATCACTTAGATTGTTTACTGATTCTCATGCAAAGGAAAGTTGAAAGTTTCATGTAACCTTTCTTGATTTCCTCACAGGTATCCAGTCATCTTGAAGCCTAGTCATTTTAAGTCTATTGCTTAGTTTTTCCATGTTTTTTCAGAATGACAATGCTGAGGGTCATAGCCTAGTATAGATTCACATGATATAATCTTGATATTGTGTGCTTTAACCTTTTGCTTCCTACAGGTCTCCTTCCCAGCTGTTCCCTTCCTAATTCCCTGTTTCCCCACTTGGACTCTCTTAGACTCTGTGACAATTCTAATCAGAGTATTGGAGCTGTCTTGTAGTGGAAGTGTTGGGAGCGTGCACAGACCCCGAGGATCTGGTGACTCTGACAGCTTCTCGGCAGTGCAGAGGGGCACATCTGGTACCACTCCCACTACCTCTGCAGCAGCTACTTTGACTACAACAGTGCAACAGCCCACACCACCTGCTGCCATGGACACAAACTTGTTGCAGGATCTGAAGAGAGATGTTTCCCTGGTCCTGAAACGTCTGGACAGTTTGGAGAAGGAGGTGGCCCCCAACTCCAAGAGGCTGAAGTTCATTAAAAGAAAAACTTAAGAAGACCAAACTATGTGTTACTCTGAACTGCCACCTCCAAGTTCTGTCCCCTCCCTTCTGCTTTTAAGTTATGTTTTATTTGTGGGTTTTAGGGGGATAGTGTTATGTTAGCGTAGGTATGTAGTTTAGTTAGGACAAGTGGGATTGGGGGTGGGCTATTTACTTATTACGTGTTAGTTGGTGGGTGGGCAGTCGTGTTGGGGTATATATGTGTTTAATAAAAAAAACAATTTAAATTAAAAAACAATTGAAAAAATGCAAATATATATATATTTGCTTAGATTTAGTTAGTATGTGTGTAGTATTAGTATATGTTGTCCTGCATGTGTCCTGTAACTTAAGGGAGGTGGGGGGGGGACAATGTTTAGAATGTGGTATAAAATGTGTAAGTTAAGTTTAGCATAGGGTAGTTAGATTTACTTGTTGGCTAAGTATAGTTAGAATAGGTTCATTTAGGTCAGGGTAGGTTTTGTTCATTTTTTTTGTTCAGTTTAATACTTAACAAAAACGTTTTGTATACTCCTATGTATTGTGTGTTATATGCTAGTGTGTCAGGGTCTTCCTATGAGTACACAGTGCAAATTGTGTGTTGGCCTAGGGATTCCGTCCTGCTTCCGAATCCCTCTCTTGACATGTACATCACCTATAGACAACTGAGCTGTCACATTGGCAGCAACAACACATTTACTTGCCCATGCATCTGCTATCCAGTATACCCACCACTCAGAGTGACTTTGTTAACTTTGTATTGGTCAGGTAGGTGTGGTAATTCAGCTGTCCTTGTTGGGGTCCTGTGTAGCACATCTAACAACAGCCTACATTTGAATTCTATCCTTCAAAAATGTCCGGTGGCAATCACTAATGAGGTTAGGTACCTCCGTTTCACACCAATGTGTTCTACTGGTACTCCCAGTTGGTGATATTGCCGGAGAACTGTTTCGCAGCCATTCCTGCTGTATGTGGTGAGTATAGCATACAGGAGTCCTTAATTTTTAACATACTCAGTGAATTGCTTGTGGGGGATGAGACCAGCATTGACATTTATCATGTTGGAACCTTGTGTGTAGGTATGTGCCCACATATTCCTGCACTCTTATACTGACACTCTGTGACTAATGATATGGTTAAACACATCACAATTCCTAAGCATAGTAGATGTGTCACAATATACAAAGACAAGCTGTTTTTGTAGGAGGTGTTTATTTACAAGTGTCGTAGTGCAATATATACAATGTCCAGGTCAGTGACCCCATTTGTGAAATCCATACAATTGTGACACAACACAAGTCCAGGTTTGAGGGACATGTCATGGGACATGCTTCGGTGAAGTGCTGTTAAGTGTAGAGGAACATGAATTGCCAATTGGAAAGTGAGAGACAATGACAGTTCATAGCAGACAGGTGAAACGTGTGTCTGTGAAGAGTGCACATATCCAACTGGGCTAATACTGGCATGATCTCAAGCACAGGACAAAGGAAAACACTGGTCATGTGGCATGGGCTGGTGCTACCGGGTACTCTTACCGGTGAAGATGATCTGTTCCACATCTTCATCCTCTGATGTGCGTGGGGTCTCCTCTGCCCTGGATGGTGGTGGTAGGGAGGTAGAGGGGTCCACACACACTTAAGTGGTTGGAGATGTGGACTCCCAATTCCCGGCAGCTGCCATCTGTGGAATAACATATGGCATCACTGCAGCAAGGAAGAGCTGCTGAATTTTGAGGATAGCAGCAACATCCCGGTGGTAGGCAGCTATGCATGCCCTGAGGAAGGCCACTTCCCGGTGCATGGAGTCTAGCTTGTTCTCAATCATACTGTTGCCAGTTTGGGAGGGCAGTTGTTGTGGCCTCTCCCTCATGGCAGCAGCTATGTCCCTCAGACACTGCTAGACTCCATGATTTGGGTAGTGTGCGCCTTGTTTGCCTGCAGTCTGTTCATTGGCCGTAACGAGACATGTGTGCATACCCTCTAGGCTGGCTGCCACAGTCTCCATTCCCACCCGCACTTCCTTGGCTGACCCCCGCTGGACTCCTACCACTTTCCTTCCAAAGCTGGTCCTTGGGACCTCGGACTCCTCAGCTGTGTCGGTACTGGCAGGTCGTACTACTGGGGCGTTGGGTGGGGCATCTGGGATGGCTGCTACATTATTTGCCCTCTTTGGGACTGGAGGGGGTGTCTGGAGGGACACGAGGACTTCTTGGAGGGTCTCTTGGCTGATGGTTGTCAGCTTGTCATCCAGGTCATTGGGGTACTCCCCCAGTCAGGCAGATCAGCAGGAGAGCCATCCTCTGCAATGAAATGGTGTAAATTCAATCTTTCTGTGTTGTGGCAATTGACATGTCACGTCACTGACTTTCTATTGGAGGCTCATTGTCATCTTACTTCCCAAACATTGTTCCTGTGCATCATGGTTGCAGTCTATCAGCCCTTTGCCCCACCTGAGTGTCACATGAGGGAAGCTCAGGTGGCACAATTGGCTGTGTCATATCTACTAGGTGCGATGTATATCCTTTTTGTGGCTTGACACCATATTGTTATTGTCAACCCTCCCTATGCATACATTTGCATGGTAAGGCCTTGCAATGGGTGTTGCAGTGATCAAGCCACAGCACCGCACATGGCAACATGCCCCTGTCCCAGGCTTACATGTTTCACATACACCCGTGCGGTACTGAAACCTTGCGCCACCCCAGGGATGGCATTGCCAAGACAATATGCTGTTGTTTCCTTTGATAGCTCCTCATGTAGATGTATGTGTATGTGTGCTACATTGCACAGCACACATGGATTTAGCAGATTTCCATTTCATCTTCTTTCGGTTCTGGTAGGTACACCTTCCTACACAACTATGATCCCCCCCTCAATGCAGCCATACTTGCACTATGATGCAAGAGATGCAGCATGGTGGCAGTGCAGCTAAATTGACACAGGCACAGGGGAAGACCCAAGGATGGCCAGCATGGGTATAATTTTTTCCTGTGTACATCACTTTGTATATGACAATGCCTGATGTTCAATCATTTCATGAACAAAGCCATTTAACTGGAGTTGAACTTAGGTAAGAGCCTCAAGCTAGTTTGATGGTGATTCTGCAGGGAGTCATACTAGTCCCTTATTACAAGTGCGGCAGTCCTATGGCCACCTGACTGCCATTGTCTATATGACCACCCTCAACAGCGCAGGTGGTAGTGGCACATGTTGTCAATGGGGAATGCTCCATGGACCAATGGCCTGGCACTTGCAGGTTTCCAGCAGCTTACAGGCTTGCAATACCACCTGTCTTGTGACACAAGACCTGTATTAGGATCATCGCTACCCTCAAGGTATGTTCCCACTTTTCCACCAGCCTTTGTATGGTAGTGAAACCACCAGGCAAAGGTTGGTGGTGATGTGGTGCGGCGTGCCCCTGGGTGCCCCTGCACAGCCCATGCACCTGGCATGGGCAGTGCAGGGGGTCCCATGCCATGCCCCTTTGCCCTTTTCACTGCCTGATTTGCAGGGCTAAGAGCAGCGTGTCCTGTCACACCCAATGCACCCAAAACTGGCAGTGACTCTATTTGATCTATCAACAATGTTGTGCTAAGTGCTCCACAGAGCTACCATGAGCAGACAGATTTCCACCCGCCATCCCAATGTGTGACTCATACTGCCATATCCAAAGGGTACACTGCACTGGCAGTCTTACCAACACCTGAGATTCCCATGTACCACCCCCACCCGTCAATGTGATATTATACACCATTATGTTCACAGTCATACACCATGTGTTGTATGTGTGTGTTTATTTCCCTATTCCTATGTGTCTCACATGGTTGTGTCAGAGTAGTTGTGGGTTCAGCCTGTATCTTTTGTGACCTACAGTTTGCTATCTGTGGTACATATTTTCTGTAGTGGCACATTTCTGATCAGCATCAAAATATGTGGTTCCACACTACACCAGTTTAGTTGCTGTGGGTAGTGGCATGTTTCCTGTGATACAGGACCACTCTGCTATTCCCCCAGTGCCTGCTCTGATTATTTTTCTTTGCACCCAGGGGGCATCCTCACTGCATGATGGAGTGGTGGCTGCGTTATGTGGATGTGTTGTGTGGTTGTGCTACCGGCACATGTCTGGGTACTGTTGGAATTGTGCCAATGAATTGTGAGCTGTAAGATGCAGCACGCATGTGTTTAGGCAATGAGACAAAGCAGTTGCAAGGTTTTACTGCAAGGGACACCAACATGACGTAACCCCAGGAATGGTATTGACTGACTTCCTAGTCTCTGATGTCTTGGTCATGTTGGTAGGGTTAATTTGACTATATGCGAGGGATGTTGTGATGACACAACAAGAGGCACAGTTATTAGACATGCCAACCATCCAATGTGCTGCATATGTACATGTAGGTATTTAGCTCTGGTGATTGATATATGTCCAGGTTGTGTATGTGTTGTGGTGCATGGCACTAACAAGGCCTAGATACATGTGTAGCTTATGTTAGCATGCTGCAACTTGCTTCATGTGCAATGTGTCCCTCTGTGCTCCTTTAACATGCATTGTGTGTGTCCTATGTACCGCCCCCTTCATGCACTTGACAATTTAGCATTAATTTCCCCCATGCGACTTACCCTGCATTTTTGGTGTTTCCTGGTAGTCTGTGCTGTCCTGTGATTCCAGTGACCAGTTCCTCTGGGATGACCACTGAAGCCATCTCCTTCATCTTGTCCAGGTCCTCTTGTGGAGATGGACTCCCATCTCCAGTTTGGAGTGCTGCCTTCCTGTTCCTTGCCATTTTTTTCTTTGTCCTTTTCTTGCCGTCATGCAAGCATTTCTTGCACTCAGTTAGGGTTCTCCTCACCTGTGCCACACTGTTAATCTTGTCTACTATCTGCTGCAGATTGCCTCTCTCCTGCCAATTGGCAATTTTGAGGTGATGACGAGTTGATGTTGATGCTTTGCCACCTGTCTCACCAGTATTTCATGCTTCTCTGCACTGAAAAAACACTTTATCTTTTTCTTCTCCCTCCCCTGCATCTTGTGTGTGTCCTCTTGGCTGGTTCCTGGTTGATTGGAGTCACCAGGGGTCTATCCTGGATTTCTGGCTCCATTTTGCCTCTCCTTTGCACTGTTTTCTGCACTAGCAGCTAAAGTTGATGCTAACGTGATAAAAAATGGCACATTTCCATTTTGCAACATATTTCCATGTCGTAAAACACGTTATAGTCATTTTTCCAGCATTAACGCAATCTTACCTTACAACAAGGTGCAATGGTTAACATCAAAAATGTTAATTCTAACCTGTTTTTAGCGCCACCCTGTGTAATAGTATAAATATTAAACCTGGGTGGCGTTAAAAAATGGTGCTAGCCAGCGCTAATCTTTTTGACACAAAACTGCCTGCTAACCATGCCCCTATGCCTGAGCTCTTCCCCCAAAACTGTTAAGTGTAAATTGATAACCCCAATTGGCAAGGACTTTGCCACCTTATAAGTAAGGATAAGTAAGGATCTTTTGTGAGGAAATCCTCTTATAAGTGCAAAACTATTTTTTTTAAGTTCAAAAAGTGGTTTTACACGTCCAAAACATGGCTATTTGCTTGAGTGAGACTGTAGGAAACCATCTGTCCACTGCTATACTTGGTAAGTTGTGCACATCCTGAGGGCCGGGCGTGGCCTCAGGGTTAAATAAAGGTGTGTCTGCCGATTGAGGCGGAATACGTAACCACTCTATCCTGGGTTTGGTGCTTAGTTATACATATTGCTGCTATACAGGTTAGGGCTACCAAGGGCATTATTCGAAGCTCCACATTGGCGATGAGGTCGGTAACACTGCGTGCCGTATCATGTGACCTACCAGTGTCTCTGCCAGAGGTGTGGTTGTGCTCTGTGGAACATCCTGGCAGAAGGTGCTCTGGTTGCAAGGCCCAGCGGGACCATGACAGGCTGTCTGGTGGTGAGAGGTGGTCTGCCGGTGAGGGAGAAGTGTTGAAGAGAGCATGAGTGTATCTGGAAGCTAGGCCAAGCAGCGTGCACTGCGCTGCCTGAAGCGCAACTACCAGTTCCTGGAATGAGGCCTGTGGATGTGGCGGTGCATGATCCAGACCACGTAGGAGGCTGCACATGGCCAGGAGAGGACAGAGACCTCCAACCATAGCCCACCAACAGCAGTGCAGGCCACGATGTGAAGGAAGGCAAAAAATAGACAAAAAGAAAGAAGAGTAATAACACAATAAAAAAATAATAGCTCAAAGAGAGGAACAGGAAATAAAACAGCTGCAGTGAGTCAACAAAGGAATAGAAAAGAAGTTCTCATTGCCCTCAAAGAATAAAAAAAAGTATAATTTAATACTGCAGTATCCCAGTAAAAAGCAAGGTCATGGCTGGATGCAGTAGCCCCATGATCCCGCCATTCAGTCAACTGGCAGATCCTGCGACAGATTCACATGATAATGCAGGTAGATAGGAAGGCTGCAGAATTATTTTCAAGTTACGCACGAAACAGATGATGCAGTGATGAGGTCCATGATGTTGCACATGGGGGGTGACACACTGCATGAACTGTTCGAGGACTTACTCAACACAGGAGCCGATGACAATTTTGTAGCCGCTTTGAATAGACATTTTGACCCCCAGCTGAATCCAGACTATGAAAAGTTCAAGCTACGTGCATTTTCTTTGCACGTTTATGCAAGCTGGCAAGTTCATGCACTGGCATCAATGAACACTATAAGATCAGGGTGCAGCTAATTTAAGGGTGTCCTCCAATCTGCAAAAGCTCATCCTCTGGCAGCCTGGTTTCTCACTAGATGATATCCTGATAGTGGCCCGTGCCCATGAGATAGTGGACAGTAGAACTGGAGTTGGCCCTGGCGAGCAGCGCTTCTGTGCCATTATCGACGCAAGGGGTGAATGTGAAGGAGGAACAAGTGGATGCCATTTAGAAGCGGCCAACAGTGGTGAGAGCTAGCCCCTTGACAAGATCTGGCAAAGAAAGGTGTAGGAGTTGTGGGATCCTACGCTACCTGCCGAGAGGGTGCCTAGCCCAAGGAAAAACATGCTTGAAATGTGGACGTCTGAATCATTTCACCAAGGTATGCCGCAGCCCAAGTGCTGCCTTGGGGACTGGTAAGAAGGAGTGAAAAAGCACATTTGGTGAGCCTGTAAACACTTTCATTTGTACCTTTGTGCACAGAAGTTGAAAGTTATTGCCAATCTTAAACCATTGGTACTGCTGTTTGCAGGTACCGACCAAAGTGGTCCACCCCAGTTAGAGACATGGGCAGTACAGCTTCAGCAATACTCAATGGAAGTTGCCTACAGGCCGGGGGTGAATAACCCAGCTGACTATTTGTCACGCCATCCCATGGCGTGGGATCCTGTAAGAAAGTACCATCTTCCTTGGCATGTTACCTCCATTTGTATTTGTATGTCAGTATGTTTTTGCCTGTCTCACTGGGATCCTGCTGGTCAGGACCCCACCGCCCATAGTTTATGGCCTAATGTGTGTGTCAGAAGAGTGCTTGACTGTGTCACTGATGCTCTGCTAATCAGAAGCTCAGTGCTTATGCTCTCTCTGCTTTTAAATTTGTCACTGTAGGCTAGTGAATTCATTTACCAATTTCATTTGGCACACTGGACCCCCCTTATAAGTCCCTAGTATATGGTACCTAGGTACACAGGGCATTGGGGTTCCAGGAGATCCATATGGGCTGCAACATTTCTTTTGCCATCCATAGCGAGTTCAGACAAACCCTTACTCAGGACTGCCATTGCAGTCTGCTTGAAATAACGCACACGTTATTTCACAACCATTTTCCCTGCACCTAAGTAACTTATAAGCCATCTATATGTCTAACCTTCACTTGCTGAAGGTTAGGTGCAAAATTACTAAGTGTGAGGGCATCCTTGAACTAGCAAAGGTGCCCTTACATAGTCCAGGGCCATTTCCCGGGACTTTGTGAGTGCGGGACGCCATTACAGGTGTGCACTACGTATAGGTCAAAACCCATATGTAGCTTCACAATCCTAACTCCGAATATGGCCATGTAACATGTCTAAGATCATTGAATTGTCCCACCATTCCAAATCAGGTATTGGGGAGCTAATTCCATGCATCCCGGGGCTCCACCATGGACCTCCAGTACAGCCAACCAGCTCTCTGAGGCTTGCACTGCAGCTTCAGCTGCAGTAACCTCACAGACAGGTCCTGGGTTCTGGACAGCCCAGATCCAGAAAGGCAGAACAAAGCATTTCCTCTGAGAGCAGGGTGCTACACCCTCTCCCTTTGGAAATATGTGTTACAGGCTGGGGAGGGGTAGCCTCCCCCAGCCTCTGGAAATGCTTTGTAGGGCACAGATGGTGCCCTCCTTGCATAAACCAGTCTACACTGGTTCAGGGACACCTTGTCCCCTGCTCTGGCACGAAACTGGACAAAGGAAAGAGGAGTGACCACTCCCCTGTCCATCACCACCCCAAGGGTGGTACCAGAGCTCCTCCAGTGTGTCCCAGACTTCAGCCATCTTGCTTTGCAAGGTGTGGGGGCACACTGGAGGGCTATGAGTGGCCAGTGCCAGCAGGTGACATCAGAGACACCATTCTGATAGGTCCATACCTGATAAGGTAGCCAATCCCCCTCTCAGGGCTATTTAGGGTCCCTCCTGTGGGTTCTCTTCAGATTCTGCTAGCAAGTTTCCTTCAGGAATCCTCTGCAACTACTACTTCATCCTCTGACCTCGGATCAACCGCAGCCTGCTCCAGGAACCGCTGTAACTGCAACAAAGTATCCACAAGGAATACTTTTCTTCTGCAACCTCAGCTCCAAGTCAGCAACTGCAACAGTTTCCACGGTGTGCACACTCTGGGGACTCCCTGTCTTCATCCTGCACCAGAAGGACCGACAAAATCTCCAGTGGGGTGACGGAGTCACACCCCTGCTCAAGCAGGCACCTTCTAAGATGACGACCGGTACCCTTGGACTCCTCTCACAGCGCCGAGCGTGCTCCTAAGGACTCAGAGGGTGGACTTCATCGACGTAGACTGTCCTGAGGTCCTGCTGACGCAATGTGGAGGAAGTAAGACCTTGCCTTCCCAGAGAGGGATGGTACCCCTGTGTACTGCATCTTCTTCAACTCCTGAGGCCTCTGTGCACTATTTGCTAAATTCCTTTGTGCACAGCCTGGCCCAGGTCGCCAGCACTCCATCCTGTGATGCTCAACTCGCTGAGTTATTCTCCAGCGACGTGGGACCTTCCTTTGTTGTGCTGCACCAACCACATTTTGTACCTCCTTTGTCCCTGTGTCCTGGGACTCCTGTGGGTGCTGGTTGGCATCCTAAGGACTCTCTAAAGTGCTGAGAGCCCCTCTTCCTCCTCACACAGAGTTGAGGCCCCCAGATCCCTCCTGGGTCCATCCAGTGCCATTTTGACGCAAAATGCACCTTTTTTTCATAACCAAGGCTTGTTGGAGACTTCCAATGTGAAATCATGTCTGCAACCATCTTCATGTTGTGGGACATCTTTTGCATCATGCAGGAACCCACTGGCATTTTCCTAGGGTGCATTCCTGCAATCTTTGACAAACTGGGGACTCTTCTTTTGCACCCTCTTCTGGGTTGGCAGGGGTTACTGTCCTTCCTGGAACTTCTTTCGACTTCTGGACTTGGTCCCCTTCCTTTGCAGGTCTTCAGGTCCAGGAATCCAGCGGTTTTTGTTTGCAGACTTGGTTGGTTGCTGCAAAATCCCAATCATAATGTGTAGTGTGTCCTAAGGAAACTTGTAGTACTTTACTCCTGCTTTTCTGGGCTCTGGGGTGGGGTAATTTACTTACCTTTACTGTATTCTTGCTCTCCCAGTGATTCTGCACACACTACACTTGTCTAGGGGGGAATTTGTGATTCACATTCCACTTTCTTAGTATATGGTTTGTGTTGCCCCCAGACCTATTTTTCCCATTGCATTCTATAGAATTTCCTATTGTTTGCATTGTTCTATGACTATTTACTTGTCTAATTTTGGTGTCTAGTGTATATATTGTGTATAATACTTACCTCCAGAAGGAGTATTGTCTCTAAGATATTTTTGGTACTGTGTCACCCAAATAAATACCTTGATTTTTGGTAACACTGAGTATTTTCTTTACTTGTGTATACAGTACTGTGTAACTATAAGTGGTATTGCACGAGCTTTGCATGTCTCCTAGTTCAGCCTAAGCTCCTGTGCTACAGCTACCTCTATCAGTCTAAGCTGCTATAACACTACTACTTCACTAATAAGGGATAATTGGACCTGGTATAAGGTGTAAGTACCCAATGTACCCATTACAAACCAGGCCAGCCTCCTACATTGGGGGTGCAGTGGTGGGATAAGTACTTGCAATTGCTTTACAACTTTGTTACCTGTAATTTTCACAAGAAAAGCTTGCTCCAATACTTAGAGCATATATAATATATACCTAGAAACAATTTTCTAACTTTCTAAAAGTTCAGTTTAACTTTGAAAAAGTTTTTACAAAGTTCTGAAAAGTTTTCTTTTTTTCTCTAAAAAGTTAGCTCTGTTATTCTGTTAACTCTTTACTTACTTTCCCAAACTTCTTTTTCTCTTTCAATATATCTTTTGTAGAAGCTACCCCTAGAGTTGTGAAAACAACATGTGAAAATCTTAACTTTAGAAGTTTGAGGGGTCTCTGTATTGAAGTAAGTTTGGGGATTGGGAAGAACCCCAATAAGGAGTTCCTCTTAAATCTTCTCCTCCAAGATGACCAGGGACTCAACACTGGTCCAGATCAGACCGGGGAAGAGGTAGAGTATGACTCTAACCAGGAAGGCTCAGACGAACAAGATGACAATCAAGGGGAGGGTCCTTCCACACATCTATCTGTCAATAAGCTCCCTAGTATAACTGGTAGTGGGAAGGGTTCACACACAAGTAGGGCTCCCTCCACCCCTAGAGGCTAGATCACTAGAGTGGCCCCTGTTAGAGATAGATCTGCCTCTGCACACTCTAATGTTACCTCTGTTTCAGAGGCTTCACATAATTCTAACCCTGAGGACCAGTCCCTACACAGGGAACTCAGAAAGCTGAGGTTAGAGGAGGCCAGACTGAGGCTAATGCAGCAACAGTTGGCCTTAGACAGGGAATCCCTTGCTGTGGAGAAAGAGAGGCGAGTTTTGGGGTTAGTTCCCCATGGTGGCAGCAGCAGTTTTAGAAACTCAAATGTCAGTGAACCTCCATATGATTCTAGAAATCTGCACAAAGTTGTCCCTCCTTACAAGGATGGTGATGACATCTACAAGTGGTTTGCGGCACTTGGGAGGACCTGTAAAGTTCAGAGGGTCCCTCAAGTACAGTGGGCTGCTATCCTTTGGTTATCCTTCTCTGGCAAGGGGAGAGACAGACTTCTTATTGTCAGAGAGGATGATGCATATAATTATCAAATTCTTAAAGGTGCACTCTTAGATGGTCTGGGCTTAACCACTGAACAATACAGAATTATGTTCAGAGAGACCAGAAAGGAGTCATCACAGGACTGAACAGATTTTGTGGACTGTTCTGTGAAGGCCCTAGAAGGTTGGTTAAATGGCAATAAGGTAACTGACTATGAAACCCTGTATAACTTAATTCGGAGAGAGCACATCTTGAATAATTGTGTGTCAGACTTGTTGCATCAGTATCTTGTGGACTTAGATCTGACTTCTCCCAAGAATTGGGATAAAAGGCTGACAAATGGGTCAGAACAAGGGTGAACAGAAAAGTTCATATAGGGAGTGACAAAGATTGCAAGAAGAAGGATGGTAAGTCACATGACAAGGGTGGGGACAAAGATAAAAAATCATCAGAGTTTTCATCAGGCCCACAAAAATCCACTTGGGGTGGTGGGTCCAAATCCTCTTCTCACAAAGATAAAAAACCTTGGTGTTATTTGTGTAGAGTCAAAGGCCATTGGGCAACTGACAGTCATTGTCCAAAGAAAAACACCAAACCTCCCACCACCACAACCCCAACTGCAACCACTAGTGCCTCTAGTAATAGCAGTGGTGGTGGGAAAAACACTACTAATAGCCAAACAAAGGGTGTAGCTTGGCTCACCAATGTTAATGTAGTTGGGGTTGGTCTAGTTAGGGAGATCACTGAGTCTGTTTTAGTCTCTGATGGTGGCATGACCTAGCCACTTTAGTTGCTTGCCCCCTTAACATGGATAAGTACAAGCAGCTACCCCTGATTAATGGTGTTCAGGTTGAGGTCTACAAGGACACTGGTGCCAGTGTCACAATGGTGATAGAAAAACTGGTTGCCCCTGAGCCGCACCTACTTGGTCACCAGTACCAAGTGACAGACGCTCATAGCAACACTGTAAGCCACTCCGTGGCTGTTGTGAATCCCAACTGAGGGGGGAGGGGGTTACTGGTCCAAAGAAAGTTGCGGTAGCCACTGATTTACCTGTAGAATGTCTGCTAGGCAATTATATAGAGACTTCAGCTTGGGCTGAAGTGGAGTTGGAGGCCCATGGAGCAATGCTGGGCATTTCTGGGCATATCTTTCCTCTTATCAGGGCTCAGGCCAAGAAGCAAAGAGGACAGGGAAACTTGGATCCTGGAATAATGGACCAAGTGCTCCCAAAAGCTAGGGGTAAGAAGGACAAACCCTTCTCTACTATCCCTCCCTCCACAGATGATTCCTCCTCTGAGAAAGAGGAATTCTTTCCCTGTGCAGAACCTACATAAGAGGAGCTGGAAGATGATATAGCTGAGCATTTGGGTGCAGGGGGGCCTGCCAGGGAAGAGCTGAGTGTGGCACAGCAAACCTGTCCCACATTAGAGGGCCTCAGACAGAAAGCTGTCAAGCAGCAAAATGGTGATGTCACTGACACACACAGGGTTTATTGGGAAAATAATCTCCTTCATACTGAAGCAAGGGACCCTAAACCTGGTGCCACCAGGAGACTGGTCACCCCCCTTCAGTACAGGGAATTCCCCCTAACTCTGGCTCATGATGTCCCTTTAGCTGGGCATTTAGGCCAGAATAAAACATGGGACAGACTTGTTCCACATTTTCAGTGGCCCCACATGTCAGAAGACGCAAAGGAGTTTTGTCGCTCCTGTGTCACCTGCCAAGCCAGTGACAAGTCTGGTGGCACCCTTAAGGCCCTCTTGATCCCACTGCCAGTGGTTGGGGTACCCTTTGAAAGGGTAGGGGTTGATATTGTTGGCCCCCTTGACCCTCCAACAGCTTCTGGCAATAGATTTATCCTTGTGGTGGTGGACCATGCCACAAGGTATCCAGAAGCTATCCCCTTAAGGACCACTACAGCTCCTGCAGTGGCAAAAGCCCTCCTGGGAAATTTTTCCAGGGTGGGTTTCTCTAAGGATGTGGTGTCAGACAGAGGTAGTAACTTCATGTCTGCATACCTCAAAGCAATGGGGAAGGAGTGTGGTGTTACCTACAAGTTCACCACCCCTTATCATCCACAAACTAATGGACTGGTTGAGAGGTTTAATAAAACTCTCAAAGGTATGATTATGGTACGCTCTGAAAAATGCAGAAGGAGATGGGTTATCCTATTACCATGCCTCCTTTTCGCCTACAGGGAGGTACCTCAAAAAGGAGTGGGCTACAGCCCCTTTGAACTCCTATTTGGTCACCCTGTTAGGGTCCCCTTGCTCTTGTTAAGGAGAGTTGGGAACAACCTTTAAAAGCTCCAAAACAAGACATTGTGGACTATGTTCTTGGCCTGAGAAGTAGAATGGCTGAGTATATGAAAAAGGCCAGCAAAAACCTTCAGGGCAGCCAAGAGCTCCAAAAGCAATGGCTTGACCAGAAGGCTGTCCTGACAGAGTACCACCCAGGACAGAAGGTGTGGGTATTGGAGCCTGTGGCCCGAAGAGCCCTCCAGGACAAATGGAGTGGACCCCATCTAATTGTAGAAAAGAAAGGTGAGGTCACCTACTTGGTAGACCTGGGCACTGCCAGAAGCCCCCTTAGGGTGCTTCATGTCAATTGCCTAAAGCCTTACTATGACAGGGCTGACTTAACCCTGCTCATGGCTACAGCTGAGGGACAGGAAGAAGAGAGTGACCCTCTCCCTGATCTCTTCTCCACCACTGAAGCTGATGCTTAGTGGAGGGAGTGGTTCTGGCAGACTGCCTTACTACTAAGCAGAAGGAAGACTGTAAAAATCTCCTTGACCAGTTTTCTGAACTTTTCTTACTCACACCTGGTACAACTACTTGATGTGAACATACAATTGACACTGGGGACAGTTTGCCTGTCAAAAGTAAAATTTACAGGCAACCTGACCATGTCAGAGATTGCATAAAAGCTGGAGTTCAGAAAATGTTAGACCCTGGAGTTATTGAGCCTTCTGATAGCCCCTGGGCTAGCCCAGTTGTGCTTGTCCCCAAACTGCATAGCAAAGAAGGAAAGAGAGAAATGCGGTTTTGTGTGTACTATAGGGGTCTCAATACAGTAACTAAAACAGATACTCACCCTATACCCAGGGCAGATGAGCTAATAGATACACTGGCATCTGCCAAGTATCTAAGCACTTTTGATTTGAATGCAGGGTATTGGCAGATCAAAATGTCAGAAGATGCTAAAGCAAAAACTGCATTTTCTACCTTATGAGGGCATTATCACTTCGCAGTGATGCCTTTTGGTTTGAAAAATGCACCTGCCACTTTTCAGAGGCTGGTGAATTCAGCCCTCCAAGGCTTAGAAGCTTTTAGTGCAGCGTATTTGGACAATATTGCTGTCTTTAACTCCACCTGGGATGAACACCTGGTCCACCTCTGGAACGTTTTGGAGGCCCTGCAAAAGGCAGGCCTAACTATCAAGGCTTCAAAGTGCCAGATAGGGCAGGGGAAAGTGGTTTATCTGGGCCACCTGGTAGGTGGAGAACAGACTGCACCACTTCAGGGGAAGATTCAGACCATTATGGACTTGGCTCTCCCAACTACTCAGACCGAAGTCAGAGCCTTCTTAGGTCTCACTGGGTAGTACAGGAGGTTCCTTAAGAACTATGGCTTCATTGCAGCACCTCTTAATGACCTCACCAGCAAGAAAATGCCTAAAAAGGTATTATGGACAGCTAGCTGTCAAAAATCTTTTGAGGAACTTAATCAGGCAATGTGCTCTGCACCTGTTTTGGAAAGCCCAAACTACTCCAAAAATTACATTTTTCAAACAGATGCTTCTGAATTAGGGGTAGGGGCTGTACTATCACATCTTAACTCAGAGGGGCAGGATTAACCTGTTACTTTCATTAGCAGGAGGTTGACCCCTAGAAAAAAGCGTTGGCCTGCCATAGAGAGGGAGGCCTTTGCTGTGGTCTGGGCACTGAAGAAGCAGAGACCCTACTTGTTTGGGACTTACTTCATTGTTCAGACAGACCACAAACCTCTATTATAGCTTAAACAAATGACAGGTGAAACCCCTAAATTGTTGCAGTGGTCCATTTCCCTACAGGGGATGGACTACACAGTGGAACATAGACCTGGGAGTACCCACTCCAATGCAGATGGACTCCAGATATTTCCACTTAGACAATGAAGACTCATCTGGGCAAGGTTAGCCTTATTGTTCCTCGTTTGGGAGGTTGTGTAGGAAAGTACCATCTTCTTTGGCATGTTACCCCCATTTTTACCTGCATGTCAGTATGTTTTTGCCTGTCTCACTGGGATCCTGCTGGTCAGGACCCCAGTGCTCATTGTTTATGGCCTAATGTGTGTGTCTGTATAGTGCTTGACTTTGTCACTGAGGCTCTGCTAATCAGAACCTTAGTGCTTATGCTCTCTCTGCTTTACAATTTGTCACTGTAGGCTAGTGACTTCATTTATCAATTTCAATTGGCACACTGGACCCCCCTTCTAAGTCCCTAGTATATGGTACCTAGGTACCCAGGGCATTGGGGTTCCAGGAGATCCGTAGGGGCTGCAGAATTTCTTTTGCCACCCATTGGGGGTTCAGACAAACCCTTACACAGGCCTGCCATTGCACCCTGCGTGAAATAATGCACATGTTATTTCACAGCCATTTTCACTTCACTTAAGTAACTTATAAATAACCTTTATCTCTAACCTTCACTTGCTGAAGGTTAGGTGCAAAGTTACTAAGTGTGAGGGCACCCTGGCACTAGCAAAGGTGCCCCCACATAGTTCAGGGCTATTTCCCGGGACTTTGTGAGCACGGGGATGCCATTAAACGCGTGCTTTACATATAGGTCAATACCTATATGTAGCTTAACAATGGTAACCCCAAATATGGCCATGTAACATGTCTAAGGTCATGGAATTGTCCCCCCATTCCAAATCAGGTATTGGGTAGCCAATTCCATGCATCCTGCGGGCTCCACCATTGACCCCCACTGCTGCCAAACCAAACTGAGTTTTGCACTGCAGCTACAGCTGCTGCCACCTCACAGACAGCCAGTCCCAGGAAGGCAGAACAAAGCATTTTCTCTGCGAGCAGGGTGTTACACCCTCTCTGTTTGAAAATGGTTGTTACAGGCTGGGAGAGGTAGCCTCCCCCACCCTCTGGAAATGCTTTGCAGGGCACTGATGGTGCCCTCCTTGCATAAATCAGTTTACACCGGTTTAGGGACCCCTTGTCCCCTGCTCTGGTGCGAAACTGGACAAAGGAAAGGGAGTGACCACTCCCCTGTCCATCTCACCCCAGGGGTGGTACCCAGAGCTCCTCCAGTGTGTCCCAGACTTCAGCCATCTTGCTTTGCAAGGTGTGGGGGCACTCTGGAGGGCTCTGAGTGGCCAGTGCCAGCAGGTGACATCAGAGACCCTTCCTGATAGTTCCATACCTGATAAGGTAGCCAATCCCCCTCTCAGGGCTATTTAGGGTCTCTCCTGTGGGTTCTAAACAGATTGTGTTTGCAAATTTCCTTCAGGGATCCTCTGCAACTACTACTTCATCCTCTGACCTCAGATCAACTGCAGCCTGCTCCAGGAACTGCTGTAACTGCAACAAAGTATCCACAAGGGATACTTTTCTTCTGCAACCTCAGCTCCAAGTGAGCAACTGCAACAGTTTCCACGGTGTGCATGCTCTGGGGACTCCCTGTCTTCATCCTGCACCAGAAGGACCGAAGAAATCTCCCGTGGGGTGACGGAGTCACTCCCCTGCTCAAGCAGGCACTTTCCAAGACGACGACCGGTACACTTGGACTCCTCTCACAGTGACGAGCGTGCTCCTAAGGACACAGAGGGTGGACTTCATCAACATAGACTGTCCTGAGGTCCTGCTGATGCAATTTGGAGGAGGTACCCCTGTGTACTGCATCTTCTTCACCTCCTGAGGCCTCTGTGCACTATTTGCAAAATTCCTTTGTTCACAGCCCGGCCCAGGTCCCCAACACTCCATTTTGCGACGCTCAACTCGCTGAGTTGTTCTCTGGCGGCGTGGGACCTTCCTTTGTTGTGCTGCACCAACCGCGTTTTGCACCTCCTTTGTCGCCATGTCCTGGGACTCCCGTGGGTGCTGGCTGGCATCCTGAGGACTCTTTAAAGTGCTGATAGCCCCCTCTTCCTCCTCACACAGAGTTGAGGCCCCCAGGTCCCTCCTGGGTACATCCAGCGCCATTTTGATGCCAAACTCATTTTTGTCGTAACAAAGGCTTGTTGGCGACTTCCAACATGAAATCATGTCTGTAACCATCTTCACGTTGTGGGACATCCATGGCATCATGCAGGAACCCGCTGGCATCTTCCTAGGGTGCATTCCTGCAGTCTTCGACTAACCGGGGACTCTTCTTTTGCACCCTCTTCTGGGTTGGCAGGGGCTCCTGTCCTTCCTGGAACTTCTTTCGACTTCTGGACTTGGTCCCCTTCCTTTGCAGGTCTTCAGGTCCAGGAACGCAGCAGTTGTTGTTTGCAGACTTGGTTGGTTGCTGCAAAATCCCATTCATGAGGTGTAGTGTGTCCTAAGGAAACTTGCAGTACTTTACTCCTGCTTTCCTGGGCAATGGGGTGGGGTAATTTACTTACCTTTACTGTATTCTTACTCTCCCAGCGATTCTGCACACACTACACTTGTCTAGGGGGCAATTCGTGATTCGCATTCCACTTTCTTTGTATATGGTATGTGTTGCCCCTAGACCTATTTCCTCCCATTGCATTCTATAGCATTTCTTATTGTTTGCATTGTTCTATGACTATTTACTTGTCCATTTTTCGTGTCTAGTGTATATATTGTGTATAATACTTACCTCCAGTAGGAGTATTGTCTCCAAGATATTTTTGGTACTGAGTCACCCAAATAAATATTTTTATTTTTGGTAACACTGAGTATTGTCTTTACTTGTGTATAAGTACTGAGTAACTATAAGTGGTATTGCATGAGCTTTGCATGTCTCCTAGTTCAGCCTAAGCTGCTCTGCTATAGCTACCTCTATCAGCCTAAGTTGCTAGAATACTACTACTTCACTAATAAGGGATAACTGGACCTGGTATAAGGTGTAAGCACCTAAGGTAGCCACTACAAACCAGGCCAGCCTCCTACAGATCCCAGTGCAGAGAGAGAAGAGGACCCTGGGGCAGAAGGGTTTGTAAAAATTATAGTAGACCTGGCTTGTTCAAGAGTGCTGTTGCTGGAGGAGATGGTAGAATAAACTGAGAAGGATGGAAGTCCTCATAAGGTCAAGGAAGCTCTACAGAGGCATCACTGGCAAAACTTTCTTGAAAGTATGCTGGGTCTAACTAATGAAGAAAGGGAGGACCACACTCAGCTGTGGGAGTGCAGAGAAGAGTTGAGAAAAAGCAGAGAAGGACTCATACTTAGAGGGCATCTGATAGCTGTGCCTTACAGCCTGTGGGGAAGGACTGCTGAACTTGCACACAGGGTGCATCAGGGCGTCAAAAAAACAAAGGCTTCCATCAGGACAAATGCATGGCTTCCGATGGTGGACTGGCTGGTGGAAGAGAAGGTAAAAAACTGTTGGTCCTGCCTCCTGATGAATAGTGACCCGCCAGTGGTGCCGGTAAAGACCAAAGAAGCATGTACAATCCCCTGGAATTCATTAAGTGTGTACTTTGATCAAGATCAAATCAAACCAGATCAAAGACTCACGTTAGTAATCATGGATAATCACACAAAGTTTCCCGCAGTGGAAGTGAGTAGGTCACTACTAAGTAGTGTGTGAAACCAGTTCTTGACAGAATCTTTGCTTTGTTTGGTCTGCAGTCAAGATCAAAACAGATAAGAGTCCACTGTTACAAGGGCAAGAATTCAAGGAATATCTCTAAGGCCTCAACATTCGGCACCAGAGAATAAACCCTCAATGGCCTCAGGCCAGTGGTGAGGTGGAGAGGTTCCTGAAAACCTTGAACAGGGCGCTCAGGATAGGAGTTAAAAATCAGAGAATTTGGAGAATTGCTTAAAACAGTTCTTAAGGGAACATTGCCAAACTCCCCATAGCACTACTGGTTTGTGCCCATTGATGAGAATACCTGCAAGAGGAGTTCTGCTGGTTAGTGATCAATGGAAACTTGCAGTGATAGATACTGTAGGAGCCCAAACGTAGAGAAAAGCCACAAATGAGAGAGCCAGTCGCCGCCGAAGGGCAGTGGAACCCAACATTCAGGATCAAGTTATAGTACATGATCGCTACCCCAGATGGAAGTATCGCACTCCCTTCGAGAGGAAAGGCTGGGAGTTGGTAGAAGTGATAGGTAAAATGATAGCCGCCCGGAGTGGTTTGGTAAAAGTGTCCCAGGATGTATTGTGGTTGAAGAGAATCATGGAAGGACAAGCTGGTGTGGAGGAGCAGGCTATGGATGACTATCTGGGTGTAGGAGGTGTGCCGAGTGAAGAAGAAGAAGAAATAACGACAATGATTCCAGTGGATCTCAACAGTAACCATTGCCTTGAAATGAACCACTGACAGCGCAAATCCACAGCCAAGCCAGAGACTCAAGGACTTTGTCTTCTGAGCACTAAATTCAGGGCCTTATTTATACTTTTTGGTGCAAAACTGCACTAACGCAGTTTTGCACCAAAATGTTTTGCACCGGCTTGCACCATTTTTTAGCACCAGCTGGGCACCATAGTTATGGAATGGTGCAAGCCGGTGCAAAGGGTAGGCTAGTGCAAAAACAAAATGATGTTAGGCAGATTAGAGTCAAAATAAATGACTCTAACCAGATTAGCTTTATTTTTTTATGCTAAGGGGCATATTTATTCTCTGTTTGCACCGAATTAGCGTCATTTTGTTTTACTCTAATTCAGTGCAAAACTAACTCCATATTTATACTTTGGTGCTAGACCCGTCTAGCGCCAAATTTATGGAGTTAAAGTCATTTTTTGTAAGTGGAAACCTACCTTGCCTTAATGAGATGCAAGGTAGGCGTTCCCGTGCAAAAAATGACTCTATGGCCTTAACGCCATATTTATACTACCATGTAAAAATGGTGCAAGGGAGGGAGAAGGGGTCAAAAAATGAGGCAAAGCTTGCTTTGCCCCATTTTTTAAAGACTGGGGCCCATATTTATACTTTTTGACGCAAAACTGCGCCAACGCAGTTTTGCGTCAAAAAAATTAGCGCCGGCTAACGCCATTCTGAAGCGCCATGCGGGCGCCGTATTTATTGAATGACGTTAGCCGGCGTTAGCCGCCGGCGCCGTCTGGTGTGCGTTAAAAAAAACTACGTACACCAGGCAGCGCCGGCGTAGGGGAAAATGGAGCTTGGGCGTCAAGAAATGGGGCAAGTCAGGTTGAGGCAATTTTTGCGCCTCAACCCAATTTGCGCCATTTTATTTTCACTCCCAACCCCCATAGAAATGACTCCTGTCTTAGCAAAGACAGGAGTCATGCCCCCTTGCCCAATGGCCATGCCCAGGGGACTTATGTCCCCTGGGCATGGTCATTGGGCATAGTGGCATGTAGGGGGGCACCATTCAGGCCCCCCTATGCCACAAAAAAAAATTAAAAAAATACTTACCTGAACTTACCTTAATGTCCCTGGGATGGGTCCCTCCAGCCTTGGGTGTCCTCCTGGGGTGGGCAAGGGTGACAGGGGGGGTCCCTGGGGGCATGGGAGGGCACCTCTGGGCTCCTTCAGAGCCCACAGGTCCCTTAACGCCTGCCTTTTGCAGGCGCTAAAAAACAGCGCAAAAGCAGCCGTACGTCATTTTTTTTGACCCGCCCACTCCCGGGCGTGATTTTTGCCCGGGAGTATAAATCCGACGCACATGCCTCGGAGTCGATTTTTTAGATGGGAACGCCTACCTTGCATCTCATTAACGCAAAGTAGGTGTCCACGCTAAAAAATGACGCTAACTCCATGGACTTTGGCGCTAGACGCGTCTAACGCCAAAGTATAAATATGGAGTTAGTTTTGCGTCGAAATTGCGTTAAAAAAAACGATGCAATTCCGGCGCAAACGGAGTATAAATATGCCCCTGGGTCAGGGCAGGCGTTAGGGGACCTGTGGGCCTATTTCCATGGTGGAACACTATGGAATAAGCCCACAGGTGCCCTCCCCAGGACCCAGGGGCACCCCCACCCACACCAGAGGGACTGCAGAGGATGGGGGACCCCATCCCAGGTAAGTACAAGTAAGATTGCATTTTATTTTTTAAAGTGCCATAGGGGGCCCAGAAATGGGCCTCCATACATGGCACATGGTGCAATGGCCATGCCCAGGGGACCCTTGTCCTCTGTGCTGGCCACTGGGGTGGTGGGCATGACTCCTGCCTTTTGTAAGGCAGGAGTCATGTGGCATGGTAGATTTAGCACCATAAAATGACGCTAATCTGGTTAGAGTCATTTTTTTTTACTCTAACCTGCCTAAAGTCGTTTTTTGTTGCTAAACCCTCTTCTTCTATACTGCCAGCCCCACCCAACTAAAGTCTTTTTTTTTTACTCTAGCCTACCCTTTGCACCGGCTTGGTGCACAGAATGGTGCAAGCCGGTGCTAAACTTTTTGGTGCAAAACTGAGTTAGTGCAGTTTTGCAATAAAAAGTATAAATAAGGGACAATATTTTGTAAGTTTGTGCCACTTTTGCATCAAAAATGACATTAATGCGGTGCAAAAAAAGTATAAATCAGGGCCTTGGTGCTAGACAGGTCTAGCACCGAAGTATAAATATGGAGTTAGTTTTGCACCGAATTGGAGTGAAAAAAAAATGACGCTAATTCGGTGCAAACAGAGTTTAAATATGCCGCAGAGTATAAATATGCCCCTAAATATGGCGTTAAGGCCATAGAGTCATTTTTTGCATGGGAACGCCTACCTTGCATCTCATTAAGGCAAGGTAGGTCTTCACTTCCAAAAAATGAATATAACTCCATACATTTGGCACTAGACGTGTCTAGCACCAAAGTATAAATATGGAGTTAGTTTTGCACCGAATTAGATTTAAAAAAATGACACTAATTCGGTGCAAACAGAGTATAAATATGCCCCTCAGTGTTCTAATAATGTACTGAACATGGTTTATGTTTTTTTTTAAATTAAAGGTTATTAGGGATGTAGTGAACCATCAAGCCACTACTAGGCTTTGTATGTTGCGCAAGTCTGAGGGCAAGGCGTGGCACAAGGGTATAAATAAAGGTGTGTCAGAACATGTCACCACTGTATCCTGGGTCTGGTGCGCAGTTATTATATGTATTGCTGCTATACACGATAGGGCTACAGAGGGCGTTATACAAATCTCCACAGAAACAACCTCACATGTATAAATAGTTGTAGGACGTTGCCTCTGTATATACTATCTCAAAGTGAGAGACAGTGTGCACAGAGTCCAAGGGTTCCCCTTAGAAGTTGATAGTGGCAAAATTAGGTAATGCTAATGCTCTATTTTGTGGTAGTGTGGTTGAGCAGGCTTATCAGAGGGTAGTTTTAAGCATTTGTTGTACACACACAGGCAATAAATGAGGGACACACACTCAAAGACTTAACTCCAGGCCAATAGTTTTTATACAGAAAAATATTTTTTCTTAATTTATTTTAGAACCACAAGATTCAAGATTTGAAGTAAATGCATAAAATGCAAGGTACTCCACACAGGTAAGTAAGGAACTTTGAATTAGAGCAGTAACATACACACTTTTAGTTAAAATGGTAATAAGGTATTTTAAAAGTGGACACTGCAAAAATCAACAGTTCATGGGAAGGTAAGTATTGGTTAGTTTTTCAGGTAAGTAAGACACTTACAAGTTCAGTTCCCGTCCATAGGCAGCCCACTGTTGGGGGTTCAAGGCAACCCCAAAGTCACCGCACCAGCAACACAGGGCCTGTCAGGTGCAGAGGTCAAAGGAGCGCCCAAAACACATAGGCGCCTATGAGGAACAGGGGTGCTCCGGTTCCAGTCTGCCAACAGGTAAGTACCCACATCTTCGGAGGGCAGACCAGGCGGGTTTTGTAGAGCACTGGGGGGACCCAAGTAGGAACACAAAACACACCCTCAGGGGCACAGGGGCGGCCGGGTGCAGTGTGCTTAGCAGGCATCAGGTTTTCAATAGAAGTCAATGGAGGGACCCGGGGTCACTCTAGCGGTGCAGGCAGGGCACAGGGGGGCTTCTCGGGCCAGCCACCAACTGGGCTAGGCAGAAGGTCGCCTGATAGTCACTCCTGCACTGGAGTTCGGTTCCTTTTGATCCTGAGGGCTGCGGGTGCAGTGCTTGGTCCAGGCGTCGGGTTCTTTGTTCCAGGCAGTCGGGGTTAGGGGGAGCCTCTAGATCCTCTCTGCATGCGTCGCTGTGGGGGTGCGGGGGGTCGTCTCAGGTTACTCATGAGGTCGCAGTCACCTGGGAGTCCTCTCTGAAGTGTTTGTTCTATGGAGCTCGAGTCGGGGGTGTCGGGTGCAGAGTGAGAAGTCGCACGCTTCCGGTGGGAAGAGTAAGTTCTTTGGAAGTTGTGAAGTTGTTGCTATTTTTGAACAGTGCTGCTGCTCTCAGGAGTTTCTTGGTCCTTTGGTTCAGGGCACTCCTCTGAGGCTTCATCCCTGTCAGATGTGTCGCTGTGCAGGTTCTTTGAGTCTAGAGACAGGCCGATAGGGCTGGGGCCAAAGCAGTTGTCGTCTCTGTCGTCTCTTCAGGGCTTTCAGGTCATCAGTCCTTCTTCTTTGTGTAGGTTGCAGGAATCTGATTTCCTGGGTTTTAGTTCACCCCTAAATACTAAATTTAGGGGTGTGTTTAGGTCAGAAGGGCAGTAGCCAATGGCTACTGTCCTGGAGGGTGGCTACGCCCTCTTTGTGCCTCCTCCCTGAGGGGAGGGGGGCACATCCCTAATCCTATTGAGGGAATCCTTCAATCTCAAGATGGAGGATTTCTAAAGGCAGGGGTCACCTCAGCTCAGGACACCTTAGGGGCTGTCCTGACTGGTGGGTGTCTCCTCCTTGTTTTTCTCATTATCTCCTCCAGCCTTGCCGCCAAAAGTGGGGGCAGTGGCTGGAGGAGCGGGCATCTCCACTAGCTGGGATGTCCTGGGGTGATGTAACAAAGGGCATGAGCCTTTGAGGCTCACCGCCAGGTGTTACAGTTCCTGCAGGCGGAGGTGAGAAGCACCTCCACCCAGTACAGGGTTTGTTCTTGGCCACAGAGTGACAAAGGCACTCTCCCCATGTGGCCAGAAACTCGTCTGGTTGTAGCAGGCTGGCAGAAACTGGTCAGCCTAGCACTAGGAGTCAGACTGGTATTCAGGGGGCATCTCTAAGATGCCCTCTGGGTGCATTTTACAATAAATTCCACGCTGGCATCAGTGTGCATTTATTGTGCTGAGAAGTTTGATACCAAACTTCCCAGAATTCAGTGTAGCCATTATGGAACTGTGGAGTTCATGTTTGACAAACTCCCAGACCATATACTCTTTATGGCTAGCCTGCACTTACAATGTCTAAGGTATGCTTAGGCACTGTAGGGGCATAGTGCTCATGTACATATGCCCTCACCTACAATATAGTGCACCCTGCCTTAGGGGTGTAAGGCCTGCTAGAGGGGTGACTTACCTATGCCACAGGTAGTGTGAGGTGGGCATGGCACTCTGAGGGAAGGGCCATGTCGACTTAGTCATTTTCTCCCCACCAACAAACACAAGCTGTGAGGCACTGTGCATATACTGAGTGAGGGGTCCCCAGGGTGGCATAAGACATGCTGCAGCCCTTAGAGACCTTCCCTGGCATCAGGGCCCTTGGTACCAGGGGTACCATTTACAAGGGACTTATCTGGGTGCCAGGGATGTGCCAATTGTGGGAATAAAGGTACAGTTTAGGGAAAAAACACTGGTGCTGGGGCCTGGTTAGCAGGGTCCCAGCACACTTTCAATCATAACTGTCATCAACAAAAGGCAAAAAGTCAGGAGGTAACCATGCCTAGGAAGCATTTCCTTACAATAGCTTTAGAAGTTGATCCCTATATATTTTCCTATAGATGCACATGTACTGAGGGATAAAACATGAAGTGCCTAGCAATAATTCCATAATGTTTTGTGAATATTGGTGCTTGGAGTGAAAGGCTCACTCGAACTTGTGGAATAGCCTCAAACTGGTTATACCTTATATAAATGCATTTAGGGCCTTAAATCTTTTGCTTCAAATAACATTGGGGAAAACGCAGTGCAGTCTCAGATCTTTAGATACATGTTGGGATGTACCCCTGGGCATGCCAGAAGTGTAAATTGGCTTCTGAGGTCCCGAGTCTCTAGCCAGCGTGTTACACAACTTGAGCTTGATTCACAAATATTAGTGCATGACTCGTGAATTTTAGGAGAAATCCATGTCTCCCGTCGTACTCCTAGAATTCAGGAGTACTACAAAAGTAAGACACAGTACCAGTGGCGTATCTTACTGAGACTATGCTTTTTGTTTTTCTTATCAAAGGTATTTAGACGTCCATGTTGACATGCTTTTAAATACCCTGCACATTACCTGGCTTTTAGAGACGGACCACCTATTAGGCAATTAACAAACTGTCCTTTAAGTACAGCAGACCTTTTTTAGTACTATGAGTTTTTTTTTTATGAAGAACACTTTTTAACTCTATTTATGGACTCACTAAAACGCAAGTTTTATGCATGAATCCTTGAAGATTTTTGTTTTAGATCTATTGTGATAATTGTATTTAATAGCTCAATAAAAAAACTATCTTATCTAGTTATCAAAGGTATCACACAAAGTTTCATTCTACACTTCAGTTTTGAATTACTACTTACTGAATATTGTCTATAACAATATAACCAGGAGCACTTACACTCTTTCAAGGTCCCTTCTACGCACTTCTCTTACTTTTTGAACATGGATTGATCATGAAGCCTCTCTTCAGAAATTAAGTTGATTGGGTTGCGGCTGGGATTTAACCAAGTGATTACTTCTGGGACCTGAGTATTCCTGAAATATGAATGGAGTGGCTAATATTTTCTATTTCGTTTATCCAGCATGATGGTTTTAATAAACAAGATATAATGATTTGTTTAGAATCCTCACTCTAATGTGAGCACTATTATTATGAATTTCTGTGATTAAATATAATCAATAAATGTTTAAGCGAAATGTATGACTACTGCGCAGAGTTTCATCCTTGACATGGTCGGAGCTGAAAAACCTTTTTACAAATTAGAATAAATAATGTAATATTTAAAGCCTACTAGAATATTATTCGTGGTACTCGGAATATAATCCAGTGAAAAGGTACCAATGCTAAAAGTCATAGAACTGTTAAGCCCTCTGTAAAATATGGTCATTGTTCATTAAATCTATTTTTGTTTGTTTTCTTACTTGACAAATTATTTTCTTTCCTCAATCCATGACACAACAAGCATATCAGAAATAATGCACAGTTCATATACTTAAATGGTATACAAAATATTATAAGAGGTAGATTCAACTAACACTTCTTTTGTTCGTGCCAGGTGGTGGAGTGCTCCTGGTGGAAACCATTCTAAACGAAGATAAAAGAGGACCATTGACAGCCCAATTGTATTCCTTGAATATGTTGGTACAAACAGAAGGCAAAGAGAGGACTGCATCAGAGTACAAAAAGCTCCTGTCCGCAGCTGGGTTTACGGACATTGAAGTTAAGACAACTGGAAAGATCTATGATGCAATATTAGGGAGAAAATGAAATATTGTGTTATTACTCTGTATCGCTTTGTCTGTAGGGGAGATCGGGCACTCTATCCTGTATGTCATAATTCAGCTATTAGATGAGCTTTGTATGCCATATCATTTATTGTAGGTAAACGTTGCCACATTTTACTGCTTGCTAATTTGTGAAATTGTGTTTAAATGTGATATTAACTATAAAGTGGTTCAACAAACAAGGAAAAGTGGAAACCTAAATATAATATATTATATAACGAGGGTATAACGCTGTATCTCCTCATACCAACGTCATATTTTGTGAGTGTCACTTTACATGATATGAAACAGTGCTTTAGTTGGGGAATTGACATCCTGTGAAACTGAGGTAAGATGATTTTCAAATGTAATATATAACTTATTTTCTTAGTCAACTTGAATAGAAATATAAGTATTATAGTATAATACAGTCACAACTGCTGAAAACTAAGTTGTAAACGCATTGAGTCTGCATATGCATAAAGCCATGTTAGATATCTGTAGTAATAACTGCAGTCTTATTTTGATGTAGGTTCTTTATTTAGCAGCCCCAAGCAACATTGTACAGGCAGAGGATCCTTCACCACCAGCTTCCTCCACTCCAACTGCCACCCATAGAATTCCCCACACCAAAGGTTCTAATGTTACATCATAGCACAAGACTGTGCTAATCTATCAATATACATAAGTGTAAATAATTACATACATTACCTACGTTACAACATATCTTCCCTTTTTATATTAAAAAAAAATAATAATAAAAAATAATAGTAGAACTTCCATACACGTATATCTTATCACATAAATACACTACAAGCAAGTTACACATTTTCTTTTTAAATTCATACAGGTTGATAAAAACAGAAATGTAAAAAAAAATCTAACAGAAACAAACATTATATTTTTCTATTAAACTGTATTAACACATACAAAGTCATCAAACCTCTTTGGTTTGGAAATAATCCTACCAAACCTTCCAGTGTTGATTTGACTGTCATTGTTTGTACTGTTTTGTATGTTTTGTGTACCTGTCGCTTCACTTTCACGCAGCGAATGCTGAATACTATCATGAATTGGTGTTTCAAGCGCACGCGATTTACTGTCACTCCTCACTAATCTACTGTAAAAATGTACCTCTTCACTACTCGCCTTTTCATCTGTTTCCAACCAATCATAACTCTTGACATTCTCTGTTTCAGCTTGTTTAACATTCCTACACTTGGAAACCCTGCCCAAATGCCACACTTTCCCATCACTTTCAATTCAATTCAATTCAGCTTTATTTCGGTAAAACAATACCATAAAAGCATGCCAACACAAATCATACATTTCTAAAAGAAAACAAAAGCAATTTGGTAAAAACAGTAAAACCAGACCCATCAAAAGATTATAAGAAGAAAAAAAAAAAAATCCAGGACTCCCCCTAGGTCATACAGTACAGTTAGATAAAAGAAAAGGAATAAGTAATTGATCGATTAAAACATTATAAAAATACACAGTACACATCACTTTACAAATCACCAAGAATATTATAGAGTGGTCATAAATACAATCTGTGTGCACAAAGCAAATGGGATTGATATCTGACTGTTAATAGCTATGGCTGTGTACTGGCAAGAAAGTTCACTTGGTCTCTAGGACTATAAGTAAGCACAAATAATGACCATTGTAAGAATAGAATTTCGTGCTTCTTTTGTAGGACATTTGTCCTTAGCATACCAAAGTACCTCTAAGAATCTTGGCAATGTGCCTTCCACCATCGCATGTGGTCTTGTTTTACTAGTTTTTAAGAGCTGAAAGGGAATCCCTAATGCCCAACGATTTCTTTTCCCATACATGCCTATGTTCGGCTGAAAGCCATAAAAGGCAAACAATCAAGTATTACAAAAGACACATTATTCCATTAGCAATTAACACTCATTTGGCTACTAAAAGCCGACTGTCTGGATAAAAGGGAATATTAATCTTAAAAGCTATAAAAAAGAATCAATTACAGTATTACATTTTTATAAAACCCTTAGAATTTGCCTCCAGTGCCATCAGGCACTTATTTTGCTTAGGTAGGGGAGGACTATTTAAATAAAGTGAATAAATAACTGAATCCTAGAGCCTTAGGCCCGCCTTGTCTCTAATAAATGAAATTGCTAGTAAAAACCGGCTTAAACCAAAGACAACATATGGTATCGTACTAGATCTCAAGAATCTTGCTGCTTCATTATAGTTCCTGATTCCAACGTTCCTGCAGATAGGTCGAAGCCATTTCCTCCTTGGTTTATTATAGGCATTGCAGTTTAAAAGGACATGGTCCGTCGTTTCAGGAGTCTCCATATTGCACAGCCCACAAATCACCTCTTGTGTTCTCCCATTGAAGGGGCCCCATTTAGAAGTAAAAGCCTTAACCTGGAGAGTCCCATATCGAAGCTTCATAAATAAGACTTTTGCTCGTCTAGGTTGGATAGTATCTATCCATTCCTCAGCATACGGTAATGGTTTCATATCCAGGAAACTTAAAGTGAGTCTACCTAGATCCTTGCTGTAGAGAGGGCTGTTTAGGGTAAAGTCCCAAAATACTTGTTTTAGTTGAATCTTAGATTGTTTTGTTAGTGTGTATGGTTCTTCCTAGTAAAATTTTAGGCCAAGAGTGTAAAAGCATTGTCTTATATAATGGAGCCACGGGAGGGAAATTGCCTTGTCCAAGTCTATAATCTCAATTAGCGCTTGCCTATAATGGATTAATTCAGGGGTAGACCAAAGTCTACACCAGTAAAGCAAGGGCCTCAAGGCTGCTAATTTACCTATTTGTTTCATGTTGATATCATAGGTTAAAGGAATCAGTGGAGTAGATGGAGGGAGACCGAGTACCCCCCTCATAAAATTATTTCCTGGGTAACCAATGGGGTTAGATTTATGAATCCCCAGAGTTCAGCACCATATAGAGCAGCAACCTGTGCTTTGCACCTATAAATCTCAAATACTAGTGAAACAATACTAGACCTTGAGCATTTGTAATTTTTGCTAATTGCCATGGAGCTATGCGCCAAGGAAATAGCAGCTTTATTAACATGCGGTGTCCATGACAATTTGGCATCAAGGAGTATCCCTAGATAATTGAAATTTGTTACTCGTTCCAATGCCTGCCCTCTAATCCGAATGTTTCTATTGAGTGCTTTATGAGGGTTAACAGTCAGGTATTTGGTCTTGTTTGTGTTAATTTCTAATCCCTTCAGGCTGCAGTACTCGCTAAATTTATCTAATAGAGTTTGCAAGCCCATGGGAGTTTGAGATAATAGGATAGTATCATCTGCAAAGAGGAGGGCGGGGACAGGATCACCGTTCAATCTTGGTGAGTCATGGTTGCTTTGTTTCAGAAAGTGAACCAGATCATTAATGTATAGGGAGAAGAGGGTTGGGGCAAGCACACAACCCTGTCTCACCCCCCTCTTAATAGGTATTGGGTCTGTCAACTCTCCCTTTGGCCCCCACCGAACCTTTGCAAATGTATTCTCATGTAGTCTCTCTAGCTGGCTCAAAAGGTTCCCTGGCATACCCTGTTTCCCTAACGCAGCCCATAGGGAGTCCCTTTGCACTAGATCAAAGGCTGCGCGCAGATCCACAAATGCGATAAAGAGATGGCCTTTCGTTAGTCTAGTATATTTCCACATTATCGTCAATAGCCTAAAGGCCTGATCGACTGTGCTCGTCTGGTGTCTAAAGCCGGCTTGGTATATGGTCAGTATGCTGTTTCCATCTATCCAGCTGTTAATCCTATTCAGCAGCTGTCTAGCATATACTTTTTGCGTGACATCTAAGAGGCTAATTGGTCTATAATTCCCTGGTTCATCCCTGGAACCTTTTTTGAAGACTGGGATTATTTCTGCCCCTTTCCATGTCTCGGGGACAAGACCTCCCCTTGCTATAGCGTTACTTAAAAGATTTAGATAGGGTGCCCAAATTTCTAAACTATGTTTGAACAGGTCCCCCGGGATTTTGTCCAAACCGGGGGCTTTCCCCAGCTTGATTGCTTCAATGGCGTTCACCGTCTCCTCCAGGCTAAATTGTAACTCGGGTAAGATGCCCTGAGTAGCTAGTGTTATATGTCTTGAGGGATAGAAATCAAGGCTGGGGGGGTCAGAATAAAGGTGAGTGAAATGGTTAACCCATGTATTGGGATCTATATGATGATCAGTAGAAATTATCCCCTCTTTACTACCATGGGTAACTATTTTCCAGAAGTTCCTAGCGTCACTGGTTTGTGCTGCTTCCAGGAGATCTTGCCATTTTTGATCCTCCCAGTTGCTTTGGGCAGTTGCCAGTGTTTTCTTGTAGCTGGCCCTTGCCTGTTGTATGGCCAATTGGTTCTTTTGCTTTAGAGCCTCTATCAGCTCTTTTTTCCTCTCCCTACATTTAATAGTGTACCATGGGCTGCTTGGGGTGATCTGCACCTTCTCCTTTTTGGGCTTGTACCGTGGCTGTTTGGTCAGGAAGGGTCTTAGTGCAATACTCATTGCTTGGTGGATGGCCGTGATGGGGATATCAGTAAGTTCATTTTCAACATAAGGCTCTAGGAGATTAGAATATGTATGGTAAATATTTGTCATAGTCTCCAGATTGCCTATTATTGCAGGCCATTTTATATCCCGTCTGTTGTTACTGAGGGAAGGTTGTAACTCCACCTTATTATGTTCTGCATATTCCAAATCCAAATCTAGGAGGTGGGCGCTAAGTTCAATTATTAACGGAAAGTGGTCACTTTCCCTTCTTTTATCTATTTTAAAAGTCACTAATCTTCCCCATGTACTTATACTATGTAAAATATAATCTATTTTCGAGGTAGAGTTGCCTCTCTGGAAGGTATCCAAATTAAGGCCTCCTTCACCCACTCTACCATTACATGCCCTCAGTCCATGTTTTAATGTAAGACCCATAAGTTGCAATGCAGCCACTGTGCCTGGGACGGTTTTTTCTATTGTTAAATAAGGAATTGCTCTGGCTCTATCCTCTTCTTCTGCTAGATGTTCAAATCCAGTTATGGGTTCATAATTACAGTTAAGGTCGCACCCTATCATAATTGTCTCTCCTCCTGGGATCATTTTAAGCAGATCGTCTAATAAAGTTATTTCAGGCGACTCCAAGTTTGTCCTTCTAGGTCTTATATATACATTGAATAAGTGGGATATTATCTTATTTTTTCCCCCCATTACCAACCATAAAATGTCATCTGACTCTGTGTCTTGCATACGTATCTCAACATTTAGTGAGATTTTCACCCAGACAACCAGTCCCCCCGACGGTCTCCCTCTGGCAGCTGAAATTGCACTAATAAAGTAGGTTTTATATCCTAGCTTATACGGTGGGTCTTTAAGCCAAGTTTCTTGAAAGAGACAGACATGATATTGATCAATATAGTCCTGCCATTCCGGGTCTGCAAGCTTATTTTTTAAGCCTGCTACATTCCAGGAGATCATAGTGATAGGACCCCTCCCGATTGGGGTAATAGCATTAGAAGTAGGGCTCAAATATGCTGTCGAATCTATCCTACGGGGCAGAGACTCAACTATATTCCCTGCCCCTGTTACATGAGGATCAAACCCTATGAGGGGCTCACCTACTATTGGGTCCCCAATTAGTCCCACTTGTGCCTGATCAATCTGGAGTAGTCAATCTACTCTTTCAAGATTGGAATCGGAGTTTCTATTTTGCAGTCCCTCCATGTCATTATACTTAGGCCTCGGGACTAGGGGTTTGGTAGTGTAAGGTTCCGAACTGAACCTCATGGCATTGATCGTGGGGGCGGCGGTTCTCTGTTCCATGTCGATCAGGCCTCTGGATAAGCTTCCATCCTTAAGTGTTAATGCAATAACATCATGTTGCCCCATCCCCCCTGAGATTCTTTCTGCCCTCTTAATATCTGAATGAATTATGGATAGGCAGTGTCTTTTGGTCCTAATCCAATGTGTAAGCTTATTCTTTAAGGAATCTTCGTCTTCACTACTATCTATGGCCAATTTTGGGACATTTAATAGGTATACAACATTGTTCCTAATGGGAAACCTATCCCCCACAGAATGCCGATTCCATGTAGTATAATAGTTACGGTCATGAGATGCTTGGGGATGGATGATCTGGGTAAGCTCCACATTCCCCTTTTGGGGCCCTTTTACCAAACGGGATTCTCTTCGTGGATTCCCTATTTTTTGGCATAGATCACTAGCATTACTTCTAGGGTAATTGCGTGGGCCAGTATTTTCCCCGTTTACCCCTCTCGTATATCCCTGCGGTTGCTGAAAAATCTTGGCTATAGCTGGGGTAGGGTTGGGGTTAGTAGTCAAATTTTGAGAACGTGTGGGTCTACCTTGTGGCTGAAGTGATATAGGGGGGGTCTCCTTTTCGCACTGAGCTTTGTGGGTACCCCTACCCCCCTCCTTTTCCACAATATCTGATAGGGTTTTTACTTCAAGTTTCAGGTCCTTAACTTCCTGTATTAATCCAGAGAGTAGGTCATAGAGGTCTGCTATAGTTCTTGTTGTATGTTTTGGGGGATTCACTGGTTCTAAGTTGCATGGAGAGATCCTCTCTCTAAGTACCTGTACAATTGGAATAGTTGGGTATAACTCGTTCAGCAATTCTCCCTCTTGTGTATTCTGTTCTTTATTACTATCAAGTTCTGCCAAGACTGCATATTTATTGGAACATACAACTTCACACTCCTGTATGTGGCCCTTCTTCCTAGTACTATCTATGGAGCATGGATGTCTGGATCGAGTTGTAGCATCCTTAGGGCTACCAGACCTAATATCGGGTGATACCTCCCCCTCTAGGTGACTAATAGTGTCTATCACTATATCTTCCTTTAGTTCAACTTTCTTTGTGTAGTAAGAGGTAATCTTTTTATCAGGTCCCTCCCGGACAGTGGCCCTACTACATAATAATGACTCTACCTCCTCAATAAGATCATCAATTTAGTCTATAGTGCAATTCTCGCCCGCATTCCTGAGTTTTTTTGTAGATTTCTCTTTTCCCCTTGGGGGTTCTGATGCCTTACGTTTTCCCATGCTTTGAGCCACCTATATGATACTTCAGCTCTAATGAAACCCGAGGACAAATATGTATTTATGGACAAGAGTAGAAATAAGTCTAGTGGGGGTAAGCCTAAATGATAAATACTAACAATGAATATGACAGGTATTTAAGTAAAGGTTTAACACTCAAAAATTACAAGTAAATTTCTTGTAATACAGTAGAGAGACAGCGACCCGGCCCGGACCCACTTCAAATCTAGCAGGTAATAATAAGAAAAGCACTTTGCTGGGAGAGGGTGGCTTCCAACCTAAGGCCCTCTATAAAAGGACCTTTTTGGCACAGTACCTTCAGACGGCCAGCTACTTATGAGCTGCCTAGGCCGAGTGTCTTGATGTGAAAGTTAGGGGGGTGGCCCTGCCCTGCCTCTTCCTGGCAATGACGGGCAAGGACGGGCCCGCCCTTGGCCCGGGTTTCGCCCGGGCGCCACCCGCGCGCGTCCCGCGACGGCGGGAGCGCTGTTGAAATTTAAAGGGCTCCTGCCCCTGGAAACACCTCTTGACGCGCTTCCCGCGACGGCGGGAGCGCTGTTGAAATTTAAAGGGCTCCTGCCCCTGGACACACCTCTTGACGCGCTTCCCGCGACGGCGGGAGCGCTGTTGAAATTTAAAGGGCTCCTGCCCCTGGACACACCTCTTGACGCGCTACCCAGGATTTCTGAAGTTTTTAAATAGTCATCCAGTAGAAAGAAAGACCGTAAAGTGCCCCACACCGATGCCCTGTTCCTTCTATTGTGTGCAGCGTGCTGTGGACTGGACGAGGTACGAGGAGAACGAGGACCTCTCCGACGTGGAAGAAATCACCAGCGTCAGGAGCTTCAGCCTAGAAGAAAAGCTAAACAGCGGCTCCTACAATGCGGACTTCGTGCACGTCATGGAAGGGGCAGGTAAGGCTCCTCTGCACTTTACTTTCACTGGTGTTGAGGGCTGGAGAAGATTATTTGATAAAGTGACACCGTTATGTCAGCTGGAGTCTTCTGGTTGCGGGGATATATAGGGCTTGTAGGTTCATCAAAAACTCTAGGTACCCAGAGCCAATAAATGAGCTTCACCTTGCAATGGGTTTTTATTCTATACCGGGTATACAGCAATTAATTTCTGAAAAAAGTGACGCCCGCGCCTTCCATCGTGTCCGCCAATGAGTGCTGCTGCCGAGGTTGTGTCACGTCTCCTGCCATCACTTAATTTAACTGAGTTACAGAATACTTCATATACTTTCAGAGGCTCTGTATATCTGCTTTATCCTTTTTGGACTTTTCTCTCTTTTCTCACTTTAACCCAATCTCCACATTTTACTTTGGATTCTCTCGTTCCGATTTTCTTGTCATACCACTCCTTATATGCTTGTTGAGCCTTGTTGATTTTCAACCTTACTTGATCAGGTGACCATTCGACTCGCTTACCAGACGATAGCCAACCAAGATCCTTGCTGATAGGTTCACGGCCTCTCATCAAGGAAAATGGACTTTCCTCAGTGATGCTACTGGGACTAATTCTGTAAGCCCAAATTAATTTACATAGCTCACTTTCCCAATTCAAACCATTACTCTTGGCCAACTGGATACTCCCTTTGATGACCCTGTTGAATCGTTCCACTAAACCGTTTCCATCTGGATGGTATAATGAGGTAGTGATATGGATGACACCATTTCTTTAAAACATTTTTTTGAATTTCTCAGCCACAAATTGAGGACCATTGTCAGTAATCATAGTTTTAGGTAGACCTTCTCTTGTAAATATTTGGTCTAAAAATGTAATAATTCTTTCACATTCTGCCTTATGAACTATTTCAATCTCTGGCCATTTTGAAAAATGGTCCACTGCGACCAGAATAAATTTGTATTCACCATTATTGCATTCCCCCGGTCCCACCACATCCAAACCTATCTTTTCCCAGGGCATATTGGGGCAAGCAATGGGTATTAAAGGTGGTTTAAAAGTTTTCTGACACTTATCAGAACTATTGCATTCTATGCAGTATCTTATTTTTTTTTTCAATTTGCTTATCAAGACCAGGCCACCAATACCTGCTTTTGACTCTTTGTTTAGTTTTGGATATTCCAAGATGTCCTTCATGACATAAATCTAGGATCTTTCTCCTAAGAGAAACTGGAGGTACATCTCTTCCACCTCTGTACATCATATTGTTTTCTAAATAAAGTTCATTTCTCACCTCCCAGAATTTTTTTCCATCTGTCCCAAGATTTCTTTTTTCAGGCCAACCTCCATTTATGTAATCAGCTATTCTTTTTAAACTGTCATCCTTAATCCATCCTTCCTTCCATTCCATAATATCAATACCGTCCATTCCCTCATCAAATAATCCAGCCACACAACTCTCCTCACCCATTAGTTCATCTACATTTGTAATTGGTAATGACATTCTACTTAGAAAATCAGCTACTTTGTTCTTGACTCCAAGTCAATACTGTACATCATAAGTAAAATCCAACAATTTTACTGACATCCTGCTCAATCTCAAAGATGCATTTTGTAATCCAGCAGTCGTCAAAACCTTTGTTAAAGGTTTATGATCAGACCTCAACAAGACATGCAGTCCCCACACAAATTGACGAAAATGGTTCAATGCCCACACACAAGCTAATGTTTTTCGCTCTATGACTGAGTATCTCTCTTCAGCTGGGGTCAAAGACCGTGATGCAAAGGCAACAACCCATTCATTGTTCTCATCATCACACTGTGTTAGTACCGCCCCCAACCCTTTATTACTTGCATCTGTTGTCACAATGGATTTGCATTTGGGATCAAATCCCTTCAGAAATGGTGCTTTACAAATTTCAATTTTTAAATCCTGAAACGCCCTTTGACACTCATCTGACCAAATAAATTTGGATTTGTTCTTGAGTAATTGTCGTATATGATACGTTTTTTTCAGAAAAGTTCCTAATGAACTTGGAATAAAATTCAATTAAACCTAGAAAAGCTCTCACATCCTCTTTCCCAGCAGGACAAGAGCCTCTTTGATAGCTTCCACTAAAGCTTGCTTCGGTTTAATGCCATTCTTGCTGATGCTATGACCCAAGTAAACCACTTGAGCCAATTTACATTTACTATACTCTATTGTCAAACCTTTCCTCTTAAGGATTTCTAGAACCTGTTTCAACTTATTGTCATGTTCCTCTCTATTTTTACCCATGACTAGGATGTCATCTTGGAAAAACATCACCCCAGAGATTCCACTAAATATATTACTCATAATCCTTTGAAACATCGCTGCAGCTGATGCTATTCTAAAAAGGCACTCGGGTATATTGATAACATCCAAAAGGCGTTATGAACGTTGTGTATTTCTTACTATCCTGGTGTAATGGCACCTGATGGTAAGCAGATTTTAGGTCGATAGTTGAAAACCAACACATATTCTTTGTTGCGGAAAACATTTCATTTATGTGTGGTAATGTATACTGGTCAATTAAGATGTTTTTATTCAGCTCCCTAAGGTCCACACATAATCTTACTTTATCATTGGAACGCCTTACAACTACTAATGGAGAAACCCATTCTGCTGACTCAACTTGCTCATTAATGCCACCCTCCACCAGTTTTTTCAATTCATCATGAACCTCCTCCTTAACAGAGATAGTTATGTGTCTAACCTTATAAATACATGGAATTGCAGATGATTTTAATTCTATTTTGTGCTGAAAATCATTAAACAGCCCCACGTTACCAGAAAATAATTCTGGGTAAGAATCCAATATTTCTTCCTTTCCCTCACAATTTTCTTTAATTGTCAACACTGGATCTGGACTGTTGGGGTTCAAAATTATTCCTAAATCACCCTGGTCTGTCCAACCTAAGACTGAGGGTCCCTTTTTAGAAACAAACAATTTGCACTGTGCTTTCCTTTCTTTAAACTGAAATTCTAACTCCCAGAAACCCACAAATTCAATTTTGTCTCCAGTATAGCTCTTGGCAACAACCTCAGATTTGTCAAGATGTGTGCCTAATTTTTCCACCAATTTATCCTTCCATACATCTTCATTCACTATAGTAAAGGGTGAACCTGAATCTGCAATCACCTTAATCATCACCCCTCCTACCGCCAATTCACACCATGGGTTCATCCTTTTAACTTGATCTACACCTAAAATTTCGTAATCTATACAAAACACCTGATGAACATTCGTATTCTCCAAATCATCGGAATTAGAGTCACTGTCCTCTCTAATGTATTTACCATTCACTTTTGAGTTAACAGATTTCCTCCTGCAAACCTTTGCATAGTGACCTACAACACCACAAAGAGAACACTTTTGATTCCTTGCGGGGCATTTTTTGAAAAATGCTAAGTGGTCAGCGCTCCCACACCTGTAACACTTCTTTTGTTCCACACTTATGGGTTTGCAATTATAATCTGTTGCTTCATGAAGCTTTTTTTTAGTTTCACCACCTTTCCAGTATTTTGCATTAGATATTTTGTTAACTTCTTTTATTTCTTGTACTTCATCCAATACCGCTTTGGCACATCTACCTGTAAGTTCTGCTTTCTTTACAAGAGCAATCACTTCCTTTAGAGATGCTTCACCATTGACCCACAGTTTATCATGAATATTTAGGTTGCTCGCATGCATAATAATTTGATCACGAATAAATTCTTCTTGGAGTGGACCAAAACAACATGTTAACGCCAGAGCACGAAGTGCAGCAACGTAGTCATCAATATTCTCAGTTTTTCCTTGTTTCCTCTGGAAAAACTTATACCTATCTACAGCAACACACACAATAGGTGAAAAATGTGCATCAAGATCCTCCAAAGCATGCGTAAATACACTCCCTCCTTCTCTGGGTTTCTTTTCAATCTGATTGTATGTTTTAAGCCCTCCTGGGCCTAAGCAATACAGCAGTACCTTTTTTTTTCTCCGGTGAAAAATCCTCTTCCTCAAAAGTGTCTATATAATTACAAAAGTACTCTTTCCATTCCTTCCAAGGCATAGTGGGCTCTCCTTTCGAAAGAATAAATGGTTGAGGATTGGATAAGTTCAATGAGTGTAATGCACACATGTTTCACTGCTTGTAATGAGATGGCAGAAACAAAGAAAATAACACAAGTGCACAATATATCGGGTAAATTTGATAACAAACAGCAATGTGTTAGTAATATAGATCAACTAACATGAACAGTTGATTGTAATAATACAATTGTGTAGAATGCTGTTATTACATAAAAGCCCAGTAGGTGGCGCAGTTGTATAACATTTTAATGATATTAAACTCTCCAAATTGATTCCACATTCAAAATGTTCGTGTTCGTAATCAGCTGTGATGATCAGCAGAGAATGATTGACTCATCTGTCAACAATATAAGCTGTGCTGATCAGCAAATCTTTGTAATGCTGAAATTTAACCAACAAGCTCTGTGGAACAGCAAATGTATCAGATATATGTCTGCCACGAGGAGACACTTTGGGTAAATTCACAGTACAGTTATATCATATGGTAATGAGGATACACAATCCTCGAGATCCGGCAGTTGAGGACTGGCTGGGAGACACATAAAGTAGGTAATGGATTTTAAATGTACTCACGTTCGTGCTGAATTAAGCGTATACTTGCCACAGCTGAATCCGTCCTCTGAGACTGTCGAAGTGCATTCCTTGTATGTTTAGAGGACTCATGTGGGAACAAACGAGTATTTTGTGGCTCACTAATTAACAGTTTCCTTGGTCCTCTTCAATCCTGTACTGCGTCCGATTCACCTGCCAAGCTTGATTACGGTAGGGCCTACAGTATTATTGCAACAGGCAGAGTAGTGTCACTGCCTCTCCATCAACACAATCTTCACCACGTCCAGGGCTGCGCCACTTTCGTCGCTAATTTCTGTAGTAATCACTGCAGTCTTATTTTGATGTAGGTTCTTTATTTAGCAGCCTCAGACAACATTGTACAGACAGAGGATCCTTCACCACCAGCTTCCTCCACTCCAACGTTACAACAATACTTTATTAGTTATGCGAGAACGTGAGTGTAATTGCCAGCAATTCACCTTTTCCTTCCTCCTCTCAACTTTCTAATGTGTTACACAATTTTTCCAGTGACCATGACCTGAGTACTAGGGCAAAATGAGCAAGGGACCTACTTCTGGGCATACCCATCATACGTATGGCATTTTACTAAGGAAAACCCAAAAGTGTTGGGTGGAATACCTGCAAAAAATCTCTCGTTTCCGTCTAAAGTGGCATAGTGGATGAATAACAATTGCCTAGAAAGTGTCCCAAGTGATCACAAGTAGCTGAGATTAATTAAAGCATTCTTTCCCTCACTTTGTTGTTTGTAGCAATAGACACCCTAACTATGACGATTATAACACAGGCATGGGCACTGTGCTCACTGTGGCATGGGACTCATGATATAACACTGATAATCCCCAAGTAGGCTGAAACCCATCTGGATTTGTTCGTGTTCCTGTCTTAAAGGCAACTGGTCTGGAAGTTTGGGCTAAAATTTTCTTTTTGGAGCAGGAACAAAACATATTTATATATGACTGGTATCTGTCTAGGGTGGTATACTGTGTGAAAAGCAGTAGTGTGGATTGTGGTCCTGAGTGACCACCAGTGCCTAACATTAATTCAAGCATTCCTTTCATTGTGTTGTTGTGTGCTGCAGTCATTAATTACACGTAATTAGGAAAAGAGAAGCAAAACCACAGGTACTCCATACCCAAAAGTGGTACTCAGACACACCTAGAGGAGATTCCAGCTTTCTGCCACACAGAATTTGAGACCAGGAAAGTCAGAAAGCAATAACAAAAAAAACAAAAAAAAAACACTAGAGACATGTCTCCATGCGTTTGTCCAGTCAGAACCTTGTGGAACCATCTGCAAGAACACAGGACAGGAAAAGGTGTGGAAGGTGTGGATGACTTCGTATTGGGGAGGGAACTGAGGAGGATGCGATTCTGATTTCTTTCCCTTGTGCCTGCCTAGTGTAGCGTCCTACCGAGCGATTACATCGCACACTGATATGGAGTCTTGGAGAGCCATAAAGGTTCAGTTCAAATCAATTGTTTCGCCAGCTCTTTAATATTCTTGACTGAAAACATCTTTCATAATTGACGTTTGATACTCTATTGAACTTGAGATTCAACACATTCTTAATCTGATGGTATTTGGCTTCATCGTAGGTTCTTGACATTTTCTTTATGGCTTCTTTCACACCATCACCAGCAAGATTTTTTTGAGATATTTGATAACCTTTCTGCTATCAGTCTCTTCAAGTGCATGAATGAAATCTTTAAAAGTCTCTATCCATGCAGTCCATCTCAAGACAATATTTTGCTTTTTGGCAGTGTTGAATGGTGGAGGTGCTTTAAAGAAGGCGGCAGCATCGTAAACCGGTGAGGAGCTTACTGACATTGAAAGTAGGGCTTTCTCTGGCCTCCATGACTGGGATTTAGAAGCTATTCCATTTGTGACCCAGCCCCAGCCCTGCAAAGGGCTGTCCTTGGGGATGTCCTTGATAGGCTCCATTGGCAGAATGGCCTTTCGCCAAATTTCTTGCCGCTGAAAATACAGATCGCTCTTCTAGCACAACCCCTGTGCTTATTCTTGGGCACTGCGTTGGCCGTGATGCAGCCACTCTCTTTAAAGGGCTCAATAAGCCCTTTATTTTATTCTTTATATACTTCAGTTTGTATTGTTTTACACCTGGTTGATCCGCCTGTAGTGCTATGTGATCTTTGATAACTGTCCTTAACTGTGCTTTGTAAACCTGGTTGAATCGCCCGTTGCATTACCTCTCCATATATTGCCTAACATTATTTTGCGTGGAAGCACAGTACCTTTTTGTATGATCTTGGTCGTAGTTTCTTGACTAACCATGTGTAGACTTTTCCGTGCAGATCTCTTTCTACTCACACGCTTCAAATTGGCTCGAGTTGTGCTTTGACTCCACATATGCCACCCACGACTTTGCACTTCGACGAAGGCACACGTGGCGTGCGCAAGCAGTTTGCTTGGACCATTGCACACTTCCCAGGGGCGCACTTCTTCAGATGATTTATCGCCTAACTCCTATTCTCTACCGCATCACCAGTTGTAGTGTTCTGCCCAGCCTGGTACCCGCTGAATGTCTAGGCCACAAAGGAATCTGTAAATCACATATCTTTATTCCTCTGCGTGCATCTGTGAACTTCTAACATTCTGAAGCAAATTCTCATTCATTATATTTTAGCAGTTATGTCACACTCTGATACAGAGTCCTCAGGAACCATAAGGTCCTGTTCAAGTCATGCAGGACACCACACCTAGGAGGAGGCGAATGCACCTCACATGGTTTGTAACGGGAGAGGGAAGGGGTGGAATAGTACTAATAATCTTCCATTGTTTGTTATTAACTTCTGTCATTCAATCACAAGTGCAAATCAAAGGAATATTGCATTCTATCAGCATTAGTAATCGTTTGGAGTAAAATAGTAGCTCACTTTTGTTGGACCTACACACACTTGCATAGCTTAATTGAATTAACACAATAATTAATTGGTGGACAAAATTATTAGTCCTGTAGCACTACAGCTTGAAGACCTATATTGCAGTTTACATTTCTCACACTGCTCTACATTGTATATTTTACCTTCTCAGCGTGGTGATTAACGTCCGTCAGACTCACATTCAATGTTAACTCAATCAAATGATCATAGTAATAGTGTTAGAAATATAAAATTAGGGTACACTTAATAACTGTAGGAGAGACAGCGTACAGGAAAAGTTTGAGATTTCTAGTGGCATAAATATGAGAGGTGTCGATGGTGAAGCCAATGATTATCTGAAGTCATGAGCAGAGTGAGTAAATTGGGGTGAAATAGAGTAAACTCACCATGTACTTCCTATGTGTACGTGTATCATTACTTTACATTATGTGAATGATGCTGATTCTCTATAACTGTTATGCCAGTTCGCAGCTAGGTTCTTGACTTTAGCAGAGCTTGTGAAGGAAATGGAAAGAAATTAATGAGGACTTTGAACTCACCGCTGATAAGGACCCCCACTGATGTTTACACGTGGGATCATTTTGCGTTTGGGAAAAGTGGGAGAATGATTATTCATCGTACATACAATGTTATAGGCAGTTGTATTTAATCAGCATGATGGGAGGTCATGGCCAAACAATTTAAATATTCCTGATGCTTTCCACCATTTGTGAGCACAATATGCCAGTATCATTGGTCAACTATTTTTGTTACTTACACTTAATAGAGAAAAACCACTAGGTTTCTCAAAGGATTGTTTTTTAAATGTAGTGCCAAATGTAATTCTACTGTGTATTTGTAAGTATGTGTACCATTTTAAGTGGCAACCCAGACCATTCAGGCAACAGTGGCTCTTGATATTTGCTTTGGTCTTTAGGTCACAAGTTTGAATCTCAGCAAGGCCAAATCAGCTTTCCATTATTTTTATCTTCAGTACCTTATTACCTCTCTTACTCGCCTCAACTCCACACAACATCTCACCTTATATATGGCCTCCTATGTCATCACTTGATCCCACTTAGATTGAACACCGAATAGACCTCAGAATAAGGTGTCCCGACAAACTCACTCCATCTTTCTTCTTATGAAATGCATAGTTCCTTTTAAATAAACACATTTTTGATGACAGATCGTTTTGATACACTTTGCCCCACATTATACTTTGCAGCTATTAATGAGCTGTGGTTTGATCCTAAAGACAAACCAGCTACTCCTTACACTATCTATGTCCCCTTTAGTCAATTATTGCAACAACAAAAAATATTAGAACCAGTATGGCAACTGCACCCATCATATTTCTTCATCATGTTAATTTAAGTCAGTTTCTATCTTTGCCCCCTTCAAAGCAAATATTCTATCTCTGTACTGCCCACCAAGCCTGATTGGCTCGTTATTTGCATTCTTTGATATGGCCATTTACTGTCTTTAACCCTCCACTACACTCATCCTATTTGGAAACTTCAACATTATTCTCAACATCCAACTGGGCAATGCAGTCTTCTCCCAACTGCTTTTACTTCAGTTACTACTGGAAGCACACTCAAAAATTACCCTTAAAAAGTAAAAATTACTGGGCTGCAACTTCAGCAACTGTCAATCCCTTTCTCTCTAAGCATGATCTCTATGAATAGCACCCCCAATTCTACCCTTATGTTATCTCAAAAAGAAATATACTCCAGACTGTCAGTCAAAATAACCTCACACCATTGAGGCATATTGTATAGTTTGACAAACTCAGCAAATCTATTCAACAAGCTTTTGATACCTACACATGTCCTTTCCACCACTCCAAGTCCACAACCTTGGTTCGCTCCTGTTATTTTCATGCTGAAAACCAACATGAGGGACTCCTATGCAAACCACTCCAGAAAACCTTGAGATATATACTGTTGCCATAAACTGATTTTATGTAACTGTTTACAATGCAGGCCACATATTTTCAAAGTATATTATGTCCATCACATCCTTATCCTCAATATTTCTTCTATACTTACTATCAATGATTGAATCTGCCCCACAATATCTACCTATCACTTACTACACACTCTCAGGTAACAAGTTTTGGTTAATGCTTTTCTCTCACTTCTTTACATGAAGCCTATGCCCCCCTTATCACCTGTACCGCACCACTCTTCAGCACTTCTCTTCTACTTCACTTTTTGATTTCAGCACCATTCTCAAATTAGATGATCCATCATGTACACCATCCAACCCCTTCAGCCCTCAAATTATAATTATACAACTCTTAGATCACTTGTTAAAAGTTGTTCTCTGCCTAACTTAACTGTTCAATCTCTGTCTCTTGACTAGCATTTAGCCACAAAATCTCCAATCAGCTTTGGTTAAACGTCAATTTAAAAAACCCACTGCTGACTCTTACATCCATCATTCTTTCATTTCTTCTCCAGACTATTGACTACTTCAGCACTTATATTTCCAGTGGCTCGCTAAATGTGTTTCTTCCAACAACATTCTTAACTGGTTCCAAGCAGATTTCTCTGCTCTTCATTCAACTGAAACTGTGCTCTCTTCTATGGTGCCAACGTTATTTCTTTTGTTCATTACAGTCACAAAACATACATCCTATGTTGGAAAATGGGTTATTGGTAAGGGCAGGTAAGTACCTACACTTAGCAATAGGCCACTAACCTCCACTTAGGTTTAGTCAGGTCTCAGTAAATTAAACCTAGCTCAACCCTTGGTAGCTTGGCAACGAGCGACAAGGCTTAACTTAGGAGACAAAGCGTAAAGCGTTCAAATATCACAAAACAGTAATTAAACCAAAAAACACAGGAAATAGTTTACAAATCCAAACTCAATTTATAAAAATAGGAAATATTTTTATCTTTTAAATGACACCAAAACGAACATAATCGGATAAGGGGAACCAGAGATATGAATTTTTAAAGAATTATTACTTTCTAGCGTATAGAAACAAAAAGCGCCAATCTGGTCGCTTCCTGAACGGGGCAAAGTCAAAGTTTAAGGCCAACCGCAATGGAGTCCGGCTCAGCTACTGCCCGCGGGAGGCCTTGGTCAAAAGTTTACCTTAGGACTTAGTCATTTTTCTGAAGATTTTCTTCAGAGGGACGCACCTGCCAGTCCAATTCGACCTCCTGAAACTCTTCTTCAGATATGCGTCGCAGGAGCCCTCGGTGAAGATTTTTACCTTCTGACTTAGTCGTTTTTTCGAGGTGAATATCCTTCGACCGGGGCAAACCTGGATCTTGATCCGAAGACCTTGGAGCCCTCCTCGGATACGCTGGTTGGGAAGTCCTGGTCAACTTCCTACGTTCGGACTTAGGCCCTCATTAAGACCCGCCGTGCTGAAGACCGCCAGTGCAGGCGGTTTTCTGCGCGGCGTATTATGACTGCTGGCAGCCCTCCGTCCTTTTTCAGACGGAGAGCCGCCAGCAGCCATACTGGCGGTCGGCAGGGAAGTGGAGGTTGCTCCACCTCCACCGCCCCATCATCAGAACACCGCCCACTGAATCACGGCTCATGATTCGGTGTGGCGGTGTTCTGGTGACGGGGTTCTGGTGGTGGAGCAGCCCCCATGTATCCCGTCCCCTCCCGGAGGATCAACGGACAAGGTAAGTTGATCGTACATTAGGGGAGGGGGGTGGGGGGGTGTTGTGTGCGTGCATGGGGGTGTGCGTGTGAGTATGTAGAGAGGGTGTGTGAGTGCGTGTATGCATGCGGGGTGTGTTGTGTGTTTGAAAATGTGCGCATGTCTGCCTGTTTGTATGGCTGTGAGTATCTGCTTGTATGTCTGTATGTATTTGTGCGTGTATGACTGTGTGTGTGTCTGCTGGTATGTTTGTGGGTATGTGTGCGGGTATGTGTAATGGTGGTGTCTGTATGCGTGTAGGGTGGGGGTGTCTTTCAATGTTGGGGGTAGGGGTGGGGAGGGGGTCCTGCTACCTTTGGGAGGTGGCAGAGGGGTGTGGGGGGAGGACTCGGTGGGGATGGGGGATGGGGGAGACCCCTATCAGTGCCAGGGAAGGAATTCCCTGGCACTGATAGTGCCTACCGCCATGGATTTCATGGCGGTTCCAAACCACCCGAAATCCATGGCGGTATGCAGGGTCGTGATACCGCCGGCGGTCTGGTGACGGCCACCGGGCTGGAGACCGAAGTCTCCAGCCCTGTGGTCGTCACCACCCTGGTGGTCGGAGTGGAGAAGTGGTGGATGACCATGGCGGTAACCGCCATGGTCATAATTCAATTTCTTTTTCCGCCGGCCTGTTGGCGGTATTACTGCCACTTCTCCCCCGTCCGCCAGGGTCATAATGAGGGCCTTAGTCTCTTTTTTGGAGATTTTCTTCACCGAGACGAACCTGCAAGTCAGGCCGGGTCGGGGTTGAGGCAAGCCGGCTAGAGTTGCCGCAGCGGGTCGGTCCCTTTATGGAGCTTTTTTCCAAATGTTCTCCAAAGTTCTCCAAACTTCTGGATCTTCTTCCAGATGTTCTTTTAAGGTTCTTTTGGGGTCCACAGCTCACCCCGAGGTTCCAGAAGCTCTGAGATGCTCATTGGGGGTGTGGACTACAACTCCCAGAATGCACCTGGCGCAAACTCCTTTTTGGCCACTGGACAGTGGTCAGCTGGTTGGTTTCTTCAGGAGTTGGTGCAGGGGACTCTGGTAAGCAAGTTTTCACCTGTAGCAAACAGGAAGTCCCTCCTTGAACCAGTTGAAGCCAGGCAAAGTTCTTCTTGTGGTAAAACCCAAGTGTGCAGCTGTTGCAGTCCTTCAGAGTGCAGGGTCCAGGTGCAGCCCAGAGGTCCAGCAGGGCAGTCCTTCTTCTCCTGTAGTTCTTCCTTGTTGGAATCTGATGGGGATCTGAGGTGTGGGTGCAGGTCTGCCAGTTTTATCCCTGCTCCTGGGTGAAAAACAAGGGGGTCCTGGTTCTCCATTCAGGTGCAGGGTCCTTCCCCCTGTGATGACCACTGTAAGGAAATGCCTCCATGGCATGGTTACCCCCTGACTTTTTGCCTTTGCTGATGCTAAGTTTTGATTTGAAAGTGTGCTGAGGCCTGCTAACCAGGCCCCAGCACCAGTGTTCTTTCCCTAACCTGTACTTTTGTTTCCACAAGTGGCACACCCTGGCATCCAGGTAAGTCCCTTGTAACTGGTACCCCTGGTACCAAGGGCCCTGATGCCAGGGAAGGTCTCTAAGGGATGCAGCATGTCTTATGCCACCCTGGGGACCCCTCACTCAGCACAGACACACTGCTTGCCAGCTTGTGTGTGCTAGTGAGGACGAAACGACTAAGTCGACATGGCACTGCCCTCAGGTTGCCATGCCAACCTCACACTGCCTATGCAGTATAGATAAGTCACCCCTCTAGCAGGCCTTACAGCCCTAAGGCAGGGTGCACTATACCATAGGTGAGGGCACCAATGCATGAGCACTGTGCCCCTACAGTGTCTAAGCAAAACCTCAGACATTGTAAGTGCAGGGTAGCCATAAGAGTACATGGTCTGGGAGTCTGTCATGCACGAACTCCACAGCACCATAATGGCTACACTGAAAACTGTGAAGTTTGGTATCAAACTTCTCAGCACAATAAAAGCACACTGATACCAGTATACATTTTATTGTAACATACACCCCAGAGGGCACCTGATAGGTGCCCCCTGAAACCTTAACCGATTATCTGTGTAGGCTGACTAGTTCTAGCAGCCTGCCACACACCAGACAGGTTGCTGGCCACATGGGGAGAGTGCCTTTGTCACTCTGTGGCTAGTAACAAAGCCTGTACTGCGGGGAGATGCGTATCACCTCCCCCTGCAGGAACTGTAACACCTGGCGGTGAGCCTCAAAGGCTCACCCCCTTTGTTACCGCAACCCAGGGCTTTCCAGCTAGTGGAGTTGCCCACCCCCTCCGGCCACGGCCCCATTTTTGGCGGCAAGGCTGGAGGAGATAATGAGAAAAACAAGGAGGAGTCACTGGCCAGTCAGGACAGCCCCTAAGGCATCCTGAGCTGAGGTGACTCTGACTTTTAGAAATCCTTCATCTTGCAGATGGAGGATTCCCCCAATAGGGATAGGAATGTGCCCCCCTCCCCTCGGGAGGAGGCACAAAGAGGGTGTACCCACCCTCAGGGCTAGTAGCCATTGGCTACTAACCCCCACAGACCTAAACACACCCCTAAATTGAGTATTTAGGGGCTCCCAGAACCAAGCAAGATAGATTCCTGCAACCTAAGAAGAAGAGGACTGCTAAGCTGAAAAACCCTGCAGAGAAGACGGAGAAACCAACTGCTTTGGCCCCAGCTCTACCGGCCTGTCTCCCCACTTCTAAAGACACTGCTCCAGCGACGCTTTCCACAGGGACCAGCGACCTCTGAAGCCTCAGAGGACTGCCCTGCATCTAGAAGGACCAAGAACTCCCGAGGACAGCGGCTCTGTTCACCCAAGACTGCAACTTTGCTACAAAGAAGCAACTTTGAAACAACTTGTGTTTCCCTCTGGAAGCGTGAGACTTGACACTCTGCACCCGACGCCCCCGGCTTGACTTGTGGAGAACAATCACATCATGGAGGACTCCCCGGCGACTTCGAGATCGTGAGTAGCCAGAGTTGCCCCCCCTGAGCCCCCACAATAACGCCTGCAGAGGGAATCCCGAGGCTCCCCCTGACTGCGACTGCCTGCTTCCAAGATCCAACGCCTGGTAAAGACTCTGCACCCGCAGCCCCCAGGGCCTGAAGGATCCGACCTCCAGTGCAGGAGCGACCCCCAGGTGGCCCTTTGCCTTGCCTAGGTGGTGGCTACCCCGAGGAGCCCCCCCTTGCATGCCTGCATCGCTGAAGAGACCCCTTGGTCTTCCATTGATTCCTATTGAGAACCCGACGCGTGTTTGCACACTGCACCCGGCCGCCCCGTGCTGCTGAGGGTGTACTTTCTGTGTGGACTTGCGTCCCCTCTGGTGCCTTACAAAACCCCCCTGGTCTGCTCTCTGAAGACGCGGGTACTTACCTGCTGGCATACTGGAACTGGGGGCACACCCTTCTCCATTGAAGCCTATGCGTTTTGGGCACCACTTTGACCTCTGCACCTGACCAGCCCTGAGCTGCTGGTGTGGTAACTTTGGGGTTGCTCTGAACCCCCAACGGTGGACTACCTTGGTCCCAAACTTGAACCCCGTAGGTGGTTTACTTACCTGCAAAAACTAACTAACTCTTACTCCCCCCAGGAACTGTTGAAAATTGCACTGTGTCTAGTTTTAAAATAGCTATATGTCACTTATGTGAAAACTGTATATGCTATTTTGCTAATTCAAAGTTCCTAAAGTACCTACCTGCAATACCTTTCATTTGAAGTATTACATGTAAATCTTGAACCTGTGGTTCTTAAAATAAACTAAGAAAAGTTATTTTTCTATACAAAACCTATTGGCCTGGAATTGTCTTTGACTATGTGTTCCTCATTTATTGCTTGGGTATGTACAACAAATGCCTAACACTACTCCTTTGATAAGCCTACTGCTCAACCACACTACCACAAAATAGAGCATTAGTATTATCTCTTTTTGCCACCATCTTACCTCTAAGGGGAACTCTTGGACTCTGTGCATACTATTTCTTACTTTGAAATAGTGCCTACAGAGCCAACTTCCTACAACTACTTCCTGGGAAGTGTGGCAAAAAACAATCCCAGGGAGCCACATTCCTCAAAAATCCATCATCGCTGAAAGTGATTTTTGGAGGTTACATCTGGCTGAGCCCACCCACTGGTGTGGCTAAAAATCCTAAACACACCGCTCTCCTGCCCTCTCCTAATCTAATCAAGGGGGCACCTAATTGTCTGGGTTTGCAGGATGTGAGGGTATTGCTGGGTTTCTCCAAATGTCCTTCCCTGCCTTTGAAGACCAGTTTGGAAACCCTCCCCCTTCCTGCTTCACCATCTGCTGAGGGGAGATCTCCTCCCCCAGGCACATCTCTTTGTGTGGAGCCAGGCCACTTCACACCTCATCAAGGCAGCGTGGCCAGGCTGCCAGAGGCGGGACAATCAGAGCCCAGCAGCAAAAACACTGCAGTGCTGAAGTTGGCAACTTTTCAGGTAAAGTTTAAAACTCTTTACCTGAACAAGTTATATTAAATCCCACAACTGGAAGTTGTGGGATTTATTATAACAATTAATTTGATACCAAACTTCTGGTATCTGTTACTTAAGGGTACTTTTAAAATTAAAATAGAGTCTCCCCATTCTAGCCCATGGAGGCCATTCACTACAATGAGGGAAAAAACGACTTTGGCTGTTTTACCTCACCAGGGCTTATAAAACTATTTTTATTAGGACCCTGCTTACAGTTACGTGGCACCCAGCCCTAGGGGCACATAGGGCACACCTTAGGGGTGACTTATATGTAAAGAAAATGTAGTTTAAGACCTTGGAACTACTTTTAATTCAAAAGTCGAATTTGCATGTAACTTTAACTTAAAAGCAGCCAGCAAGGCAGGCCTGCCTTTAAAATGGCACTGGGCACCTCAGCAGTGCACTTATGGGTGCACTACCTATGTTGGGGTCCCTAAACCTACATGCCCTACCATATACTAGGGACTTATAGGTAGGTTGACTTAGCCAATTATAATTAGCCTCATTTTCATATTGAGATTACACAGAGCACAGGCCCTGAGACTGGTTATCAGTACCCAGGGCACCATCAGAGTCAGGAAAACACCAGCAAAAAATGGAAAATGGGGGCAAAATTTTAGGGGGCCTCTGTAATCAGCCCTGTTCTCTCACATCCTATTTATTCTCAACCTAACTACAGCTGTTGGCACTGCTCAATCCAATTCAATTGTTCTTACAACATACCACATACACACCACATTATATGCATAAAATAGAATTTTAAAAACACGTTAAAAAAACAATAGCATACGTTTACTGTAGCAAGTTGAAATAAAGATTCAATGACAGTATTTGCAGTAACAATGTTATGCTTCAAGAAAAATTTGATTCAAACACACATTCAGCTATTTGAATCAAGCATCGACAAAAAATACAATGTATTTCATTTTGTATTTGACATAAACAAAATGGACCTTCTTAGTTAAACCCATGGAAAAGAAAGGGTTATTCTCAAGTTGAAGCCACCTTACTTAGAATAAAGATAGATACATCAACCTTACGAACCAAATTAGCACACCTATAAAACTGTGTATGATTCTTCCTTGCTGTCCTTCAAATCAGAAGCAAACGTCTTATTTGTAAGCAGTGCAGATATTCTACCTCAAAGCTTATTGAAGTAATCAAACATTTGAGCCAGCTTGTAAAGTGGTGCTCAGCTTGAGGGACATGTAACTCTAATCCTTTACTGCAAAAAACATCCATGGGATGTGTAATTAGTCATGAGAAACTCTAGCCATTGTTCCTAGGTTTAAATTCAACAGAAATACGAGCTTGATGAGACGTGAACCTAGGTAACACAATGCTATTCCAAGTCCAAATAAGAGGAGCTAAACCACCTCTTAAATGATGCCAGCCATTCCCAATTTCAACTGGTATAGTCTCAATGAGTAATATACTCAGGACAGAGGGTCCATTCACACAGCTAAGGAACAGTGGTTAAGTAGGAATCATTCAGTAGAGATTGTACCAGATGACTGCACATTCAACCTCGAACTAAATTTTAAAACAGTAGTGGATAGCTAAACAAAGTAGCTGAAAAAACATTTTGAGTAAAATTCTTGAAAACAATTTTTTTTTATGAAAGTCTTCGAGGAACACATTAATATTAAACGATCAACTCATGTTTTATTGAAATTCCAATAACACAAAGGCTATAAGTGAAAATAGTGCAGGTGGCTCATTGTTCTGTGATACATAGAATATGTACATTTAGAATACATACATATTAGGAAAAAATAGTCTCCCCAATGTTCTAAATTCGTAGTTCTGCACGAGCTACATCATTTCCAAAAATGCAGGGATGTGCTGTATTTACCAGAATACGGTGCATACTGTGTTTTCTCCTGTGCTAAATCAGCTGCCTTTGCTCCATGGTGCAAGGATGCCTGCATTGCGGGGGTGATTGTTTATGTGCAGCAAGGGACACCTTCTTGCACAAAAACAATCATTAATGGTGATTTGCTCCTTCTATGTGTGCTGCAGAATGCATCACACATAGAAAGAGCAAAATCAAGGAGAAATCAAAATATTTCTACTCGTTGCACAACTCTAACACTACCCCTGAGGAGGGATTCATTTTTGGTGCTTCCTCAGGTTTGTTTCCTTGTAAATCCGAGGCCGTTTAAAAAACCAATGGGTGTTGTGTTGTATGCCCACAGGAACACCCATTGCTTGCCCCTTTGCCACAGAAAACTGCATCGGAAGCCCCATAATTACAAGGCCGCGTTAAGCCACGCAAAGTGGCTTAACGCTGCCTTGTAAATATGGAACAGGGCACAGCACTGCCGGAGCATCAAGAAAAGTGAAGCTCCGGTGGCGCAAGGAGCTTGTAAATGAGCCCTATCGTTTTTCATTAGCACAGATAGGAAAAGCCCAATGTTGTGTTGTTGCCATTCAACCCTAGGGGTCTGAGTCATTCATATACACAGGACACAGTAGCCACCTCTCTAAAAACCTGTGAAAGTTATACTTCTCAATAGACATCGTTTTTCTCACCAGTAAATTATATTTCCATAAAGGGGTTTCTAAACTCTCGATTGATAACGCCTCATATAACAACAAACACCGTGTGCCAAGGCTAACATAGCTAGCAAATAAGCAGTGTAAAGTTTTAACAAAATATCAACTCTCAATAGTCAATAAAGTTGAAGACACTTCATAAGACTTATTAACAAGGCAGCATTGCTTTTGATATTGTTATTTTGCACTTAAAGAACATACCTAGATAAAAATGTTTCTGAATGATTTCAATTCTTCTGTTGCCTATGCTACAGGTATAATAATCCTTTTTAACAAATGATCTTATAAAGATCATAATTTTTGTACATTTTGAGATAATGCTTGCTTAATACAGTAATTACAGTAAGGCTGCCAATGTCCTCTGAAGTCCTGTGGGAGTGAGCTCTAACAGAATCATTTTGTCAGTGTGCATTAGAAAATGAATCGGTCGCTCATTCAATTTTGGCAGAAAAGACTGCATATTGTTTAGTTCAGTTGGTAAGTCAGCGAGAGACCGGGAAAACACGGAGGCCAGGGCACATCACTGAATAAGCACACTTTTAAAGGTATGGTGGAGCTACCTTCATTAAGGGCACCTATTTGGATGCTTATCCAGCTGAAGGTCCTTCACTTTTGATAAAGAAAGGTGATGGTATATCGCAATCTACCAACATAGTTGAGTGATTTACTTTATCGAAAGCTGGTTAGGATTGAAAAGAGGCTGCTTTCCATGAAACTGATATTTTTCACAAAGCAACATAAGATACATAACAATATAAAGAATTGCATAGTTTTACCCTAAAGTCACACTGCTCAAATGTACACAAGCCTATGCATGTATTGTGAGCATAATTTTCCAAATGCATGCAGTAACCCTATACGCCTTTACCTGGAAGGAGATTCACAAGATTGATGTTGGCTTATGGGTCAGACAAGGCTCCCTTTTCATGACTCCAGAATTATGCATTTAGGTATGCAGGATTTGAATAGAAGGCAAAAACGTTTGGCCCATAACTTGTGGTTTGATAGCATTACCGTACAAGGCACCCAATGTGGGACATGAGCATGTGAGGCACTGGCAGATCCAATTAACTTGACCACTAAATCTACTGTACAAAGTAAAGTGTGAACAAGACTTACATTTCGAAGAACAGGAGTCTAATTAGAGATTGGAAAGTATGGATTCACAGCATATAAAACATCATAAACAGTTTTCCAAGTTTGTTCACAAATTACAATGCACCTTTTGGGAACATTCTTACCTAATGATTTCAAGAGTGCCCAAAGTCTTAAAACGTCCACCTGGTAAGTGAATTATTAATGCAAAACCAGACTCTTGAACTTTGGTTTCCCTTTTCATGATGTAATATGCACCAACAGCTGTTGTTTGAGTTACACAATTTAGCATTTGGAGTCAGAGCATGTGTCAAGAATGTAACAGAAGAGATGCCAACTTTTACAATTCTTTTGATGAACTCCTTATGCTGATGTAAGGGCACATATGTGGATGAGAAGCAGTCAATAAATCATGTAACCATTCATCAATGAACCCTATCTGTGAGCCATTCCACCTAATTGCAGCTGTTTGAAACTGAAGAGCTCCTTTCGGGTCTATGTTTGCAATGATGCTGGAACAGTTTTCAAAGAGGGGGTGCAGCTATCAATGTTACATCACGAAAGTTATAGTGATTGTAAACTATCCAAGCATCAGACAAAGAACAAGTGTAGCAAATAAAAAATGCCCATTCAGCAGAAGGGTGGTAAGGGTGTGGTACATACACAGTGGTGCCTTTTTTAGTGCACTGCAAATACATGACTAGAGCACTGTGTGATAGCGTACTGTCATTTACAGAGAGCACATTTTCCATTTAAATGGCCACTAAATTAACACCGGCATGCAGTTTTACTGGTAACTTATATAGTGCACAAACATTATTGTGTGAAAATTATGTTTCAGCAAATATGTATCATTTGCACAACCCCCACTAATGTACCATGATTTGTTTTGATTCTATTAAAATATTTGTTTCTGTCAAACTTTGGAATTACAAAACATGTGATTCATTTGTGCTCGCCTGTTGATATATTTTGAAATATACAGTTCATTTGCAGATATTTATTATGTGTTAGAAAACATTGATATCCTACATTCTTTCTTTTTACAATTTGTACCTTAGCAAGATTATTATATAGTGCACTTTACAAAATCCTCCCACAGTGGAGTCAAAGGCAGAAAAATAAACATCAATCTCCTTATTAGAAGAATTTGCAGCAATTTGTCAGAAGGCATAGGCCCTCATAACAACCCCTGGCGGACGGTGGTAAAGCAGCGGTAATACCGTCAACAGGCCGGCAAAAAAAAAAATGGAATCATGACCATGGCAGAAACCGCCAACATAGACAGCCACTTTAACACTCCAACCGCCACGGCGGTTGAAACAAACACTGCTGCGGTAACCGCCAACAGACAGGCGGAGGACAAAGTACCACCCACCCTATCACAACAGGACGATCCGCCACCTTTTCCGGGGCGGATCCAACGCTATCAAAAGCACGGCAGAAACAGTACACAGAATAGAAACCACTCACCTCTCGACATCCAATGAGGAACCAGGACGCAATGGAGCCCGAATTACACGTCCTGCCCATGCTGGTCTTCCTCCTGCTCTATCAGGAGCAGGACAGACGCCATCGACGACCACGGTGAGTACTGCACCTACAACACAGGGGAGGGGGGAGGGAAAAGAGAGTGACACACACACGCAACACGCACTACCCCCACCCCCACCCTCACCCCCAACACCATACACACAAATACATGCAGCAACATTACATATACACCCCGTCACCCCCTGGAAGAACGCAAAGACAAAATTAAATGATTGTAACGATTGTTGAAAAATCTGATAGTGCAATTTCAAAATTCAGTATATATAAATATGTAAACCAACTACACAAGTCCGGATAGTGTACCAATCATTATCCGTGGACCAGTGGTCCCAAAATGCATGGGCGAAGCCCACACAAGATACCTGACTCGAAACGGAGAGAGCACTGCAGGGGCATCAGATCGAAAATAAACAGGCACCTCAGGGGGAATGGAAGGGGGGCACATCTGCCGAATAAACGCACAACTCCACTGCTGCACGAGGGGGCTCCATGCCCATTGCTGTATCCTGGGGAGTGCAAAGCCACAGTCTCTCAAGTCTTTCCAGTGGGTGGTTTGCCCACTGCTTTATCCTGGGGAGTGCAAAGCCACAGTCTCTCAAGTCTTTCCAGTGGGTGGTTTGCCCACTGCTTGAACCGGGGGAGTGCAAAGCTACAGTCTCTCAAGTCTTTCCAGTGGGTGGGTTGCCCACTGCTTTATCCTGGGGAGTGCAAAGCCACAGTCTCTCAAGTGGATAACAGTCTCCACTGGTTCTGGAGGGGGCATTGTGCCCAGAGTGCTTCATCCTGCCAAGGACTGAGGTAGTGGATGTGATTCTCCACTGGTTCAGGAGGGGGCCTTGTGCCCAGAGTGCTTCATCCTGCCAAGGACTGAGGTAGTGGATGTGATTCTCCACTGGTTCTGGAGCCGGCATTGTGCCCAGAGTGTTCCACATGCAGTGTGGCCGGTCCCATTGTCTTACCTGGGTTTGTGTGCCACAAGATTGCCTAGGAACAGGTAGCATGATATGCAATGGAGGCAGAGACATACCCCACACTGCTGCAGCTTTGCCTTCCACTTGCAGGTGCAAACAGTGATGGAAGTCATGCCTCATGGAAGCCTGGCAGGGTCCAGGAGGTCTCCTCCAGCCTTGGACGGCTGACCACTGGGAATGGTAGCCATGTCAGCAGTGGTGCCTACTGTCCGAGCACGTCGCAGGGCTGGTGGCGGTGCTTGCGGCGGTGTCTGTGGCGGCGGTGCTGGCGGTGGTGCATGTGTCAGCACCTGTTGAGGGACACAGCAGGACGTCTCCTGCAGCCTCGGATGGCTGCCCACTGTGGAAGATGCTGTGGACTGTTGCTGAGGCTGCAGACGTGGCGGTGCAAGTGGCAGTGCAGGTGGCAGTGCTGGTGGCGGTGCAGGTGGCGGTGCTGATGGTGGTTCAGGTGGTGGGGCAGGTTGCAGTGTTCACCGCCGTACAGGTTGGTGTAGTCGTGGACAAAAGGGGTGACACTAGTCCCTCAGTCGGTGCCACTGTGCCCTGTCCTGACCTGCTCTTCTGCTTTTGTCCCTTCCCCACCTTTGATGGTGCCGCAGGTGTCTTGCCACTGTCCCCTTTTGCTTTGGCGGAGCACTTGGTGGCTGGTAGGTGCGGCTTCTCCCTCCGGGATATGGGCACCTTCTTCACCTTGGCAGGTGGTGGAATGTCCTTGCCCTCGCTACGTGGAACACTGGCAGCCCTGATGAGTGGTGCACTCGATGACCCCGCAGTTGCTGGCACCACTGTGCTCGTGAGTTGGTGGCTGAGGTGCTGGGCTGGGACCTGGAAAGCCTGGCCCTAGGGGAAGGACAGGGGGGAGGTGAAGGGAAGAGGTTAAAGTTTGCCAGGAAAAGTTTTTTTGACACACTGGGATGGGAAAATGGAGGGGGTTTGGGAGTGGAGGAAGAGGTAGTGGTTGTAGGAGGTGTACGTTTGCTGAATTTGGGTGAAGGTGCATGGGCCGGAAGCTGTTGTGAGGTGGATGGCTGTTGGGTGGGTGTGTGCCTTCATTTGTGTACTTTGGGAGGAAGGCTCACAGACACACTGGGAGAGGACACTGGGGAAGTGTGCATGGTAGTGGGGGTGGTGATTGCATGTGAGCGGTGTGTGGTGATGGGAATGCTGGTGTTGGAGGTAGTGGCTGAGGATGTAGTGCATGCAGGTGTGAGTGGAGATGAGACAGGGAGGGAGGAGGAGGACGTGGAGGAGGGGGACACAGTGGAGGCAATGGATGTTGTTGTGTCTGCATGGGTATGGTGCTTGTGTGAGTGCTTGTGGGATGTGCGGTGCTTATGTTTGCCATGTCCACTCTTGTGTGTTGATGAGTGTGCATGCTGGTCTGATGGTGTGCTTGGGATAGGCTGAGGTACAGGGGATTGGGTCTGGGTGGAGGAAGTTGGAGGGGGGATGCTGGACACAGGTACAATGGCTGCCATCAGTGCTGAGGCCAGAGCCTGAAATGCTCCCTGTTGGGCCGCCTGCCCAGAATGAATGCCCTCCACGTATGCATTTGTTTGTTGCAAATGCCTCTCAACACCCTTGATGGCATTCAAAATGGTAGATTGCCCAACAGTGAGGGATCTCAGGAGGTCAATAGCCACCTCACTGAGGGCAGCAGGGCTGACTGGGGCAGGGACTTAGGTGCCTGGGGTGAGGGGGAGATGCCCACCCTCCTGGGTGAGCGTGCACGGGACACATGCTGAGGGGCTGCTGGGAGGGCGGTGCTGGTAGGGGAGTGGCGGCTGTACCTGTTGATGCGGTGGGCACAGAGGTGCCCGCCACCGCAAGGGAGCTCCCATCAGAGGAGGAGTCGCTGTTACTGGTGTATGCTCCTGTCCCCGTCGTGGAGCTCCCCTCGCCCTCCGTCCCACTGGGGGCTTCGGACTCCGTTGCTTCACCCTCTAGGGCCTAGTGGGTTGCAGCTCCCTCCTGCTCCGGTGCCACTGCTCCTCCGCCAGATGATGCTATTGCACACAAGAACAGGGAGACAAAACAAAAAGAGGGGGAAAGACAGAAGAAAAACAGGTTCAGTGCATGCAACACCACTACCGTCGGTGGACACAACACACAGGGAGCAGCCCTCTGGACTAAGCCATGCACTAACAGTTCCTAGCAAATTCACATGCCCATGGGGGACGAGGCCTAAGAACAATTGCTGCACACCTGGAAGTCACAGGAGCCTGACTAGGTGTAGATGGCTATTATCACAAGTGAAGTTGGGGTGCCACAGAGCCTGCCTAACAAGAGACCTTGCCTACAAAGTTTGCCCTGGCGTAGGGGAACCCACAGCCCACCTCCCCCACCCAGACACCTCGTAATGCATGTAAGTCAGCTGAATGAGAGTGTACTCACCCCTTTGTGGCTGCTGTGATGCCCTCAAGTGCCCATCCAACTCCGGATAGGTCACCGCCAGGATCCGGTACATCAGGGGGATCATGGTGCGACAGGTACCCCTTCCACATTGGGAGGCCATCCCCAGCTGGGCCTCCACCATCTTCTTGCTCCAGCGGCGCAGGTCCTCCCATCTTTTACCGCAGTGGGTGCTCCGTCTATGGTAGACCCCCAGGGTCCGGATGTTCTTGACGATGGCATGCCAAATACCCTTCTTCTGGTGGGCGCTGACCTAGAGGAAAAGTGAAGTAACAATGGATGTTTCTGTCCCGTACATTTCATCTCACTCATTGCCAAACACCTCCGACACTGGCCCTGCCATACATAGACACACAATCCGGACATGCTGGCCTGTCCCCCTCCCCATCCATGACACTCCATACACTCCGGTGCCATCCACCATACTCACAGTGTACTCACCTGTTTGTCTGAAGGACCGTACAGTTGCGTGTACTGGGGGAGGACCCCATCCACCAGTTTCTTCAATTCCTCTGAAGTGAAGGCAGGGGCCCTTTCCCCAAACACTATAGCCATCGTCGCTTCCAGACACAGGTCACAGCAGCACTTGCAGTGTAGGTCCTCTCCTATTGAAGGTCAGGTATCAAGTGAGTGAACAGTAAAAAAATGGCGGTCACGTCCGCAGCGGTGCGTATCGTCACCGCCGGCGTACATCGTTATTGGCTCCTGGGACGAGTAGGGCCCAATGTTAACCAATGCTGAATTGCGCCGCAGTCTTTGACCGCCCACCGCGATGGTGTACAACGCCAGCACAGTTACCTCATTTCCCCTTGTCACACCTTACAGGTCAGGCAGCCAGTATTTCAGGGGGCCACATGGGATGGATAAAAACTACGTCGCACCTATCTAGGCCGGGAATACAGACAGATACCGGCACATTGCGATTTACTAACGTTTCAGCAAATAACACATTTTGATACCTCAGTTTTGGATAACCCTCTGCTCGCTGTTCTCCTCCATAGGGCACGTCTGCTGGGCAGGTGATGAGATGGCAGCATCCTCCGGTGTACAGACCCCTGGTGAACCTGTCGACAGTGGAAGAGAGGCACATCATAATCACATACAGACTTGATCGTGCAACAATCCTGGAACTGTGTGCCCAGTTGGAGCCAGACCTAATGTCAGCTATCCGCCATCCCACGGGAATCCCCCCTCTAGTGCAGGTTCTGTCTGTACTCCATTTCCTGGCCAGTGGGTCTTTTCAAACAACAGTGGCCATGGCATCAAGGATGTCTCTGCCAATGTTCTCTAACGTGTTGTCCAGAGTGTTATCTGCCCTGCTGAAACACACACGCAGCTACATCGTTTTCCCTCAAGTGGAGGATTTGCCCACAGTGAAAGGTGACTTCTATGCCCTGGGACATATCCCCAACATCATTGGTGCCATTGATGGTACACATGTGGCATTTGTCCCCCCGCAGGAATGAACAGGTGGACAGAAACCGGAAAAGCTACCATTCGATGAATGTGCAGATGGTGTGTTTGGCAGACCAGTACATCTCCCATGTCAATGCCAAGTATCCTAGATCAGTGCATGACGCTTACATTTTGAGGAATAGCAGCATCCTTTATGTGATGGGGCAACTCCTGAGGCACCGTGTGTGGATAATAGGTGAGGCCAAGGTCCCAAAACAGTTGACATAGGTGTCTGGGTATGGGGTTGTCCCTAAGGGTTAGTGTGTGTCTTACAGTTGTCCCTCGACATTTGCAGGTGACTCTAGTTACCCCAACCTGTCATAGCTACTGACCCCAGAGAGGAATCCCAGGACAAGGGCAGAGGTACGCTACAATGAGGCACATGGGCGAACTACGAGGATTATAGAACGCACCTTCGGCCTCCTGAAGGCCAGATTCCGGTGCCTCCATATGACAGGTGGTCCCTATACTACTCACCGAAGAAGGTGTGCCAGATAATCGTGGCCTGCTGTATGCTGCACAACCTGGCTTTGCAACGCCAGGTGCCTTTTCTGCAGGAGGATGGGCCAGATGGTGGTCTTGTGGCAGCTGCGGAGTCTGTGGACAGTGAAGAAGAGGAGGCAGAAGAAGAAGATGTCAACAACCGAAACAACATAATCAGGCAATACTTCCAGTGAGACACAGGTAAGAAGATGTAACTGCTCATACTATTGTTGGAGCTAGCATAGGTCTGTTATTTTCACTCAGTGTATGGACCCTAACTTGTTACTTTGCCTTTCCATTTCACAGCTCTGGGTCCCACTTTGTGCCCTCTGCTATGTTTACTGCTGGCCTACAGCTATGTTATATTGGTATGTGAACAAGTACCTTGACATTGGTATATTCCAGAGGTTTTGCAATTAAAGATTTGTGAAAGCACAGACAGACTCCAGATTGTTTTGTGATTGAAGTGTGTTTATTTCTGTGCACTTTAGTGGAGGGGTGTGTGAAATGGGCTGGGGTGATGGTGGAGGAATGTCCTTGGCAGAGTCCAGTCTATTTGTTTCACAGGTGCATTGTCCAATGGGACATAGGAAGTGGAGCAATGGCAGTTTAAGGTGGACAGGGTTACAAAGTGGGACAGAAGGGTGACATTCAGGGGGGTCTTTTTTCCTGGCGGGGGTCTTGGCAATGTTCTTTGTCTTGTTCCTGGATCTCAGGGACCATTTGTGGGGTGGTTCTCCATCTGCAGGGGGTGGGGTGCTGGTGGCCTGTTGTTCCTTTGGCGGTGCCTCCTGTCCACTAGCGCCGGCGGAGGTGGAGAGCTGTTCATCATCCAGGCTAGTGTCAGGGGACCGTTGGTGTGCCACTGTGTCCCTCCTGGTGTTGAGAAGGTCTGCCAGCACCCCTGCAATGGTGACCAGGGTGGTGTTGATGGACTTCAAGTCCTCCCTGATCCCCAGGTAGTGTTCCTCCTGCAGCCACTGGGTCTCCTGAAACTTGGCCAGTACCGTGCCCTGTTCTCCTGGGAATGGCGGTAAGCTCCCATGATGTTGGAGAGTGCCTCCCGAGAATAGGTTCCCTGGGCCTGTCCTCCCCCTGTCGCACAGAAGTCCTCCCAGCTTCCCTATTATCCTGTGCCTCTGTCCTCTGAACCGTGTGCCCACTGCCCTCAGGTCCCTGATCGTCCTGTGTTAGTGGGGTTGCCTGAGTTCCCTGTAGTGGTGGACACACTGCTGATTGACGTATCCTGGGGACAGAGGGATGGGCCCGCTGGGTGGGTGCTGTGGTGGTGTTCCTGAGGGGGGAGGTTCAGTGGTGGTTTGTGACTGTGTCAGGGGAAACAACTGTCCCAAGGTCCCTGATGGGCTGGGCTGGTCATCTTGATCCAGGCGCGCAGAGCTGCTGTCGTCACTGTGGGCGTCTTCTGTGGGGGGAGTGGATATGTCTGGCACCTCCTTTCCGGTGACGTTGGGTAGGGATCCTGTTGGGGTGTAAATGCATAGTTATTGTATCTGTGTGTGCCATCTTGTGCAATGGGTGAGTGACCCTCTACTCCTGTGCTTGCATTATTTCCATGGCCCTTGTGTGATTGGTGATTTTGGGGCATGAGTTAGTCTCTCTACAGGACATGCTTTGGTGATGGGTGTCCATGCATTGGTGTTACATGCAGTGCTTGATTTCGGGATGTGTGGGTTGTGTTAGTGGGGTATCTGTGGGTTGTTGGGGTGATGGGTGTGAGGGTGAGGGTGGGAGTATGTGATGGCATGCAGATGGGGTGGGGGGGGATAAAGTAATAAAGATTTGCCTTACCAGAGCCCAGTCCTCCTGCTACTTCTGCGAGGCCCTCAGGATGCATGATCGCCAAGACTTGCTCCTCCCATGTTGTTAGTTGTGGGGGAGGAGGTTGGGGTCCACGCCAGTCCTCTGTACGGCAATCTGGTGTCTGGATACTACGGAACATACCTTCCCCCGTAGGTCGTTCCACCTCTTCCTGATGTCATCCCATGTCCTTGGATGCTGTCACACTGCGTTAACCCTGTCGACAATTCTGTGCCATAGCTCCATCTTCCTTGCAATGGATATCTGTTGCACCTGTGATCCGAATAGCTGTGGCTCTACCTGGACGATTTCCTCCACCATGACCCTGAGCTCCTCCTCAGGGAACCTGGGGTGTCTTTGAGGTGCCATGATGTGGTGTGGGTGATGTGTGAGGTGGTGTCTGTTGTGATGTGTAAGGGGATGTGTTGGTGTGTGTTGTTTGAGGTGCGTGGTTGTTGGATGAGTGATGGTGTTGTGTGTCTGTGTATGCTCGTGATGTGTTAGGTAGTCTCTCTCTCTGGCCTTCTTTCTGAATTTTGGTTGTAAGGGTTTGTGGGTGATGTGGGTGTGTGTTTTATATTGGATTGGGTGTGTGGTGTGGTGTGTGTATGTGTATCAGGTGTGTGTATTTTGAATTGTCCAATGTGATTGTGTTTTGTAAATGTGTGTGTATTTTGAGTGCGACGGTGTGTACCACCAATGGAATACCGCGGGTGAAAGACCACCACGTTGATTCGTGGGTCGTGATAGTGTGTGCGTATTCCTGTTGGTATAACAGTGTAGGTTTTGGTATCGCCAGTTTATCACTGACCTTTGGTGTGGCGGACTTGTGTGGGTGTCTGTATTTTGGTGGATTCCGAGCTGTGAGTCGTAATACAGTAGCGGAATTCCGCTGCTGCAACGGTATGTTGGCAGTTTTTTGCAGGGCGGAAAGAGGGATTTATCGCCAGGGTTGTAATGAGGGCCATAGTGTAAGAAGTTGGCTCTGTACATACTATTTCAAAGTAAGAAATAGTGTGCACAGAGTCCAAGGGTTCCCCTTAGAGGCAAGATAGTGGCAAAATTACATAATTCTCATGCTCTATTTTGTGGAAGTGTGGTCAAGCAGTAGGCTTATCAGAGGGTAGTGTTAAACATTTGTTGTACACACACAGGCAATAAATGAGGAACACACACTCAAAGACTAACTCCTGGCCAATAGGGTTTGATATTGAAAAATATATTTTCTTAGTTTATTTTAAGAACCACAGGTTCAGGATTTACATTAAACACTTTAAATATAAGGTACTTCACTTAGATACTTTAGGAACTTTGAATAAAAGCAATATCATATACAGTCTTTGTAAAAATGGCAATAAGCTATTTTTAAAGTGGACACAGTGCAAAAATCAACAGTTCCTGGGGGAGGTAAGTAAAGGTTAGATTAGGAGGTAAGTAAAACACTTACAGGTCTCAGTTCTGGTGCATAGGCAGCCCACCGTTGGAGGTTCAAGGCAACCCCAAAGTTACCACACCAGCAGCTCAGAGCCGGTCAGGTGCAGAGGTCAAAGAGGTGCCCAAAACACATAGGCGCATATGAAGGACAGGGGTGCTCTGGTTCCAGTCTGCCAGCAGGTAGGTACCTGCGTCCTCGGGGGCAGACCAGGAGGGTTTTGTAGAGCACTGGGGGGGACACAAGTAGGCACACAAAACACACCCTCAGCAGCACAGGGGCGGCCGGGTGCAGTGTGCAAAGCAGGCGTCGGGTTTCAGGTAGGAAACAATGGAGGGACCCAGGGGTCACTCGTCACTCTAGCGGTACAGTCAGGCAGGGGGGTTCTCGGGACAGCTACCAACTGGGCAAGGTAGAGGGTCGCCTGGGGGTCACTCCTGCGCTTAGGTTCGGTTCCTTCAGGTCCTGGGGGCTGCGGGTGCAGTGTTGGTTCCAGGCGTCAGGTCCCTTGTTACATGCAGTCGCGGTCAGGGGGAGCCCCTGGATTCTCTCTGCAGGTGTCGCTGTGGGGGCTCAGGGGGGGTCGTCTCTGGTTACTCACTGGCCCGAAGTCACCAGGGAGTCCTCCCTGAGGTGTTTATTCTCTGGATATTGGCCTGGGGGCGTCGGTTGAAGAGTGTGAAGTCTCACGCTTTTGGCGGGAAATGTGCAGTCTTTGAAAGTTGCTTCTTTGTTGCAAAGAAGTAGCTGGTTTTGGACAGGGCCACTGTTCACTGGAGTTTCTTGGTCCTTTAGTCCAGGGCAGTCCTCTGAGTCTTCAGAGGTCACTGGTCCCTGTCGGATGCGTCACTGGTGCAGGTTTTCGAAGCTGGAGACAGGCCGGTAGGGCTGGGGCCACAGCAGTTGTCGTTGTTCGTCTTCTTTGCAGGCTTGTAAGTCAGCAGTCCTTCTTGTTTCTTCAGATTGCAGGAATCTGATTTCCTGGGATCTGGGGGGCCCATAAATACCGAATTTAGGGGTGTGTTTAGATCTGGGAGGGCAGTAGCCAATGGCTACTGTCCTTGAGGGTGGCTACACCATCTTTGTGCCTCCTCCATGTGGGGAGGGGGGCACATCCCTAATCTTATTGGGGGAATCCTCCAAACTCAAGATGGAGGATTTCTAAAGGTAGGGGTCACCTCAGCTCAGGACACCTAAGGGGCTGTCCTGACTGGTGGGTGACTCCTTGCTTTTCTCATTATCTCCTCCAGCCTTACCGCCAAAAGTGGGGGCAGTGGCAGGAGGGACGGGCATCTCCACTAGCTAGGATGCCCTGGGGCACTGTAACAAAAGGGGTGGGCCTTTGAGGCTCAAGGCCAGGTGTTACAGTTCCTGCAGGGGGAGGTGAGAAGCACCTCCACCCAGTACAGGCTTTGTTCCTGGCCACAGAGTGACAAAGGCACTCTCCCTATGTGGTCAGCAACATGCCTGGTGTGTAGCAGGCTGGCAGAAACTGGCCAGCCTACACTAGAAGTCGGGTTGGTAGTCAGGGGACATCTCTAAGATGCCCTCTGGGTGTATGTTACAATAAATTGCACACTGGCATCAGTGTGCATTTATTGTGCTGAGAAGTTTGATACCAAACTTCCCAGTTTTCATTGTAGCCATTATGGAACTGTTAAGTTTGTGTTTGACAAACTCCCAGACCATATACTCTTATACCCTGCACTTACAATGTCTAAGGTTTTGCTAAGACACTGAAGGGGCATAGTGCTCATGCACATATGCCCTCACCTGTGATATAGTGCACCCTGCCTTAGGGCTGTAAGGCCTGCTAGAGGGGTGAATTACCTATGCCACAGGCAGTGTGAGGTTGTGTCTAAGGTTGTGCTTAGACACTGTAGGGGCATAGTGCTCATGCACATATGCCCTCACCTGTGGTATAGTGCACCCTGCCTTAGGGCTGTAAGGCCTGCTAGAGGGGTGAATTACCTATGCCACAGGCAGTGTGAGTTTGGCATAGCACTCTGAGGGGAGTGTCATGTCGACTTAGTAATTTTCTCCCCACCAGCACACACAAGCTGTGAGGCAGTGTGCATGTGCTGAGTGAGGGGTCCCCAGGGTGGCATAAGACATAATGCAGCCCTTAGAGACCTTCCCTGGCATCAGGGCCCTTGGTACCAAGGGCACCAGTTACAAGGGACTTACCTGAGTGCCAGGGTTGTGCCAATTGTGGAGACAAAGGTACAGTTAAGGGAAAGAACACTGGTGCTGGGGCCTGGTTAGCAGGGTCCCAGCACACTTTAAAATCATAACTTAGCATCAGCAAAGGCAAAAAGCTAGGGGGTAACCATGCCAAGACATTTCCTTACACATAGCCTAACATTTGACCTCTGTCTTTGAATGCACCACAAACCTGACAAGACAAAAACAAAATGTAAAGGCATCATTATTGTTCATTCACCTTCTGAACTACTGCATGATTATTTTGGGAGTTCTGAATCCCGTATTTGTGTTGGTTAGGACCTGTTCACTGTTGATTATTACTGAACCAATAAGTAGATTATGATAACTCATGTCTTTAGTTCATATTATTAGATTATGAAATTCCATGACTAAAGATATGGAAACTAAAGTATCAGCAACGGTTGATGATATGCGTTATCTACTCCAAGTGAGAAGATCTGGAGTCACCTAAGGTCCTGCCATTTAATAACAGTAGAATCAGTGAAGCTTGTTCAATATGACTGGGGTGGGGTGGGGGTGTGAGCTTCAGATTTCCCAACAATCACTCTGGGACAGCTTATTAAGACATTTTTTATGAGAAGCGGACAAGAGGGGAGCTTAAAGGGCAGTGGAAAGAGAAAGGAGTGTGGTTTGTTGAGAGGTACTTAAAACGAAAGAATTTCAAACCAACCAACGTTTTTAAGGCCTTCAAACAGATGAAAAAGAGTGTGTGTCTTTTTGTCAGTGTGAGCATGTAAACATTCCAGGTGAATTATGACAGACACTTCACATTACCCGACTGAAGGCACTTGTACCCAACTATTTACCACAGAATATATTTTTAGGGGATGTAACACCCCAAACACCCTCCTTGGAACTACGCCCTTGAAAGTATTCTAATACAAATTGCTGAAGACATGCTACCTCCTTCTCCCTGCTGGAAAGAAATATCATAGTGCCTGACCTTGTGTACCTGACAACATTTGGGTCACAGTAGGTGGGCTACTCAGTAGCAAATGGTGATTCAATCTCCAAGATGCATTAGTAAAGGTGCTTGCAAATGCTTTGTTCAAGGAACAGCAAGTTAACCTTTGGTTTTTTTTGTTAACCGTGTAAAATGTACTGACAGAGTTTGACAACAAGAATTCATGCACAGCATTAAAACGGCATTGCACAAGTATAAAGGGACAACCTGATTAAGTTTTCATTTAGAAAAGTTAATATGTCATCCTTCCTTGCAATATAACCACTCTTTCAAAGCGAGAAATGTCGTATTTCCTTCAATTATTTACAGAAAAAAACTGATATCAAAAGTGCCTAATTTGAACTGGAAGTTGCAGGTGGGATACCCTGGCACTCGTTTTTAGGGACTGGGGGCTTTCATCCGCAGGGATGAAAAAAACCCTGCAATAAATAGATAAATAGTAGGGACTGTGTGCTAGTGGCATCTGGACAAGATAGCCTTGGGATGAGTGAACCCTGCCGTTCAGCAGCACCACAGCCGAGGATCTGTGAAAAACATTGGGCACCAGCAGTTATTCTTTAACAAATTAAGCACTGCAGAAAGTCACAGACCAATGAAGAGTTCAATGGTGTTTTCCAATATTACTCTACATATTCTGAGGGAGTTACTGATCCCAGCAGCACACCATCAACAGACACATCTGTTCTGCAATGAGTAACGCACAAACCTTTGCACTTGAAGATGGCACTCTTCTTACCAGCTTACCATTACAAGCATGTCTGAGCTTCAGTGACTGTCTGCAGTGGCCTGAGTACATGGAATGCAGCATGGATCTCGCATCATAGGCATGCCCATAATTTAATGATTGCATATTATGGGTGGCAATGTCTCACCAGCTTCTGTGATCAGCCTACCTGAGGTTTAATGAGTGCCTCACAGCCCTGCGTACCCTGAGCAAGGAAATTATCTTCTGGAAATACCACACCAGGCGGGCCAGAAGAGAACATTTTCTATCAATTCCACAACCTTTCTGTGATTTCATGTCAATCATGCTGCATGCACAATCTGGTGAAGCGCTCATATCACTAGAACACTGTCACAGGCCATCCATAGTTCAATGCCTGCTCCATTGCTTTGCACTATCAGATAGCGCTGCTTTCCACCTGCTGGGGCACTGGGGGCCATAGAAAATTCCCACTCTCCTGTTCCGGGCTCAACGACCACCAACGCTCAGGGATGAGAGAGACACCAACAACAATCTCTTAACCTCTGAGTTCAACTGAATCCTTCGACTTGGCAAAGAGTGTAGTAGTCAGAATCATTCAATATTCCAAAGAAGTCAGGAATCCATCCCTAGCTATGAATTCCCAGAGCAGCAGCTTAGCTACAGTGAAACTATCAGACCTATGTATTGGATGAGCTTCCACCCATTTGGAAAACACACACATGATAACCAACACATACTTCAGTCCATTACAGGCAAGCATCTCAATAAAATCAAGTTGCATTCTGTTAAATGAACCTCCCCATTTGCCTATGTGGATCAGATTGACCACTGTGTGTTTCCCTACATTCATTGGTTGGCATGTAACACATCTGTGACAAACCGCTTCAGCAACCAATCTAAATTTGGGGTTGTACCATGTCTGTTTTAATGTGAGAATCATTGCATCTCTGCCAGGATGGACCTGACCATGATAATATCTAGCCATCAAATTCAACAAACAATCTAGCAACACAACTGTCCATTCATTTAGAATCCAACATCATTTTCCTCTCTGAACACAACCTGCTTTTATCCAACCTCTGTGTTCTTCCTCTGTGGCTTCTTCCTGAAACCTCTTAATTTCCTCACAGGTATCAACCACTGACACCAAGAAATGTTGATTTGTCTCACTGGTGTCACTTTCATTACTCCACTCTTCATAAAAGATAATACAATGGAGTGCACAGTATCTGGCAATTTGGTCAGCATAGGCATTACCCAGTGATACACAGTCATTTGATCTTACATGTGGGGTACATCTTACAAAGCAGTTTTCTCAGGTAACTGTGAATTCTTTCACCATTTGGTATGGGTGATCCAGACGAGGTCATGAAACCTCGCTGGTGCCATAACTACCAGAAGACATGGACAACACAAGATTGTGCAAACGGCATAACCTGCTCTCAGAGAACCTTCACTTTCTCTTAAACAGGAGCCATCAACAAAGACAACTTGGTCATTCTCCTCTAAAAGAGTATCCTGAAGATCAGGTCTGGTTTTGGTGCACAGTTCAGTGACATCAAGGCAGTCATGTTCCATTTCATTAACAACAGTTGAGTCATCAACAGTTACAACAGTTACAGGCATTAATGTGGCAGGATTTAAAGTTGAACACCTCTTAATCACAACATTGGAGGATCTGAGAATTAATAACTGATAACCGGTAAGACAGGCATTGTTCAAATATTGGGTTTTGAGTGTGGGACAAAGACAGTTAAAGGGTGTCCCATCACAATGCCTTTGCTTTGTCTGATATTGACACCAGCTGAAGCCACAGCTTTCAGACAGCCGGGCAAAGCAGCTGCAACAGGAACCAAAGTGGTGGAAAAATATGCCACTGTCCTGTTTGTTCCTCCATGTGACTGTGTCAAAACAGAAAGAACACAACCATCACATTTGTAACAAAACAGTGCAAAACCTTTTGTATAATCAGGCATTACCAAAGCTGGAGCTCTGCACAAACTCTCTCTCAACTTAGTGAAAGCTTACATGTACTCTTCATTAAAAGGGACTGGATCTGTGACTTTCTTATGTGTCAATTTCTGCAAAGGTTTGGAAATTCCTGAAAGAATTCGGAATCAATTTGCGGCAATAGCTCACCATGCCCAAAAACATTCTGACATCTCTTTGTTTAACTGGGGGATTTATTTGTATAATTGCTGCAACTCTCTGGTGACCCAAAAACTTTACTTCTTTCTGGCAGTACTGTAACTTGCAGGGGAAACCTTGTCTCCATTTTCACTTAAATGACTCAACAACGCTATGGTATCTGGTCTGCAAGATTCACGTGTATTGCATGCAACCATCAGATCATCATTGTACTGCACTAAAGCAGACTGAAATGGCATGTTCAAAGACCCTTTTTTAATGCAAATTTGGTGCAAAACTAACTGCATATTTATACTTTGGTGGTAGACCCATCTAGCGCCAAATTTATGGAGTTAAAGTCATTTTTTGGACGTGGAAACCTACTTTGCGTCAAAGAGATGCTAAGTAGGCGTTCCTGTGCAAAAAATGACTCTATGGCCTTAGTGCCATATTTATCCCCCTGTGCTAAAATTTGGTGCAAATCCCCCTTCTACCATACCACCAGCCCCACCCGACTAATGTCATTTTTTTTTATGACAGCCTACCCTTTGCACCGGCTTGCACCATTCCATAAATATGGTGCACAGAAATGGTGCAAGCCAGTGCTAAACATTTTGGTGCAAAACTGCATTAACGCAGTTTTGCAACAAAAAGTATAAAACAGGGCCTAAATTAATTTTCAGGATTTGATTGAAAATGGACGGCGATTCCAAAAACCCTTGTGGATTACAACATCATGAATACACACGGTTGCCAAATCGGAAACAAAAGAAGAACTGACTATCCTCATGTAATGGCACTGAGAAAAATGCTTGTGACAAATCAATAACTAAACCATTCTGCTTCACATGGAATTTGAAATAAAATCACTGCTAGATTAAGCACTACGGGACAACAGGGTACTACAATTTTGTTCACTTTTCTCAAATCCTGAACTATGCAAAATTTCCCACTAAGCTTTCGCAAGACCATAAATGGTGATTTACATTGGCTACCCATCAGTTCTTTCAACACACCCTGGCCAACAAAATCTTCAATTACTGGGGTAATATCTTCAATTACTTCTGGAGTCATGTGATACTTTGGCGTTCTGGAAAAAACTGCGTTTGGCTTCACAGTCACTTTGACTGGTTCAATACTTCAAATCAGTCCAATATCTTTTCCAGGGAGATCCCAAACATGATACTGTCTCTTGTAATTCATTAGGCAAATCGTTAACTGTCATGGTAGGAAACAATGTAATGAGAGGATACATCTCATCAGTTTGACTGAAAGGTTCACTATCGCTATTAGTCTGAATTTCTATTCCTTCTGTACAAGTAATGGAACATTTTAATTGGCATAGCAAGTTTCTTCCTAACAGTCTCACAGGACTTGAATCACAAACTACAAATCGATGAAAACCTTTCAAATGTTCCTACATTAACTGGAATGGGATCTGTAATGGGGTTTACCAAATACTGGTTTGCTACTCCTACAACCTGAACTGTCCTTCCTGAAAAGGGTACATTTGGGACTTCTGCAGATCTGACAGTAGAATGAGTTGCTCCTGTGTCAACCAGGAATGAAATATCATGACCCATAACACTTGCATTCACATAAGGACCATGCTGATCCAACTCCAACGAGGTAGCCAACACACACTCTTACTCTTCTGAACTCTCACTCATGTATTCTTCACTCATCTCATCATCACTGAAATCATTCAGTGGGTACTGTGTGATTAACTAATTTGCATTTGCATTTACTCTCTGGTTTGCGTTCTGCTGGGGAACCATCACCTGTTGCTGTGCAATCTGAGCTTGTGATATCTGCATTTGCCTTGGGACTTGAATTTGCTGTTGGGAAAATTGTACTTGTTACTGGGAAACCTGCATTAGGGACATTCATGTTTTGATTTCGGGGCCTTTGAACTCTTGCATTTTGATATTGACTGTTGTCAACCATCTGCGCAACACCACCACCGTGCACCAAGTTATTTACATTATTAAAGGGACACTCTTGTTTCCAATGTCCAACACTACTGCAGGCAAGACAAGACAGCATTTTCTTCATGTTCTGAACATCATCAACATTCGCATACAGATCTATGCAATTTCCACGACCCCTACCTCTTAAATAAGGCACCATATTGTCCTGCTGTTGTGTTCCTTGCATTCCTGCTGTTTGAGCTGGCTTAATTTGCATCACCATTGCCTTTTCTTTCAACCTTTTCTTGTTCAAATCAATCTCATCACTACAGTATTTTGCATATTGCAGCACTTCATCAATCAGCTTTCTTTGCCAGCAAATCAAATAATTCTTAATCATATTGCTAATTTCAGGGTTCAATCCTTGAATGAATCTAAACACAAAATGAATCATGTCTCTCTGTTCAATAATTTCTGTGCCACTGTATTGTCTGAATGCTTTCAGCAGTCTCTCATAATAAGCACGAACAGACTCCTTTGCCTCCTGAAACATCCTCTCAATACTTTGCCAATCACTGTCTTTAGGGGAAACGCTAGTTTGCAGAAACTCAATCACTTTGTAATCGTTTTTCATCACCTTTTCGGACGGCGCACCTGTTACTGCATCTCTCGGCGGTGCATGTGTTGGCCATTCAATGCTCCTGTTGCACTCAACCCACAAATATGCTGGAACCACAATCTCAAATAAAGTGTTCAGATCTTTCCACAAACACTTTGCAAACCCTGTTTGCTGGTACCATTCCAATGGTTTCTTCTTCAACTTTGGGTAGTCATTTGTAAATGGCAGTATGTCACTTCTGCTCCAAGGGACATGAATAAAATTCCCTCCCAGAATTTCTCACATTGGCATCATCTTCACAGCTCCTTCAGCCTGCTATACATCATTTGAAGATACGGTCTGCCTTTTCTTCTGATCTTTTTTCTTTGCCCGTCTGCCTTCCCATTTATCTAATGCTCCCCATGTTTGAATGCTTTGAATCAATTCCTTAATGTGAATTTTCATTCCAGGTGATCTCATCTTTGCAATATCTCTCAAATTAAATTCTAATCTGTAGCTCTTCTTCAACTGTTTGGATTTATTCATTTTGATTTCATATTTCTCAGCCAAATTAGCCAATTTCTAGTACACATGTCCTGCTCTAAGAGTGACATTTTCACAAATGAAGCGTAATTAATTTTCATTGTAAGAATCTAATCTATTCAATTCAAGTGTTCCCTCGATCATCTAATTTAATTCCAATTTTAATGTAGTCATGTTTAACCCCTTCGCTGCCAGGCCTTTCCCCCTCCTGTGCCAGGCCTTTTTTTGCCTATTTGGAATAGTTCTCTCTTAGGCCCTCATAACTTTTTGTCCACATAAGCTACCCTCGCCAAATTTGTGTCCTTTTTTTTCAACATCCTAGGGATTCTAGAGGTACCCAGACTTTGTGGGTTCCCCTGAAGGAGGCCAAGAAATTAGCCAAAATAGAGTGAAATTTTTATTTTATTTTTTAAATGGGAGAAAGGGGCTGAAGAAGAAGGCTTGTGGTTTTTTCCCTCAAAATGGCATCAACAAAGGGTTTGTGGTGCTAAAATCACCAGCTTACCAAATGTAACAAATTTAACAAATGTCATCCTTGACTCAGGTGAACAATCTTTGAACACAATAAAAGAATTAAAAGTTGCCAAATGAAATAAATGTAGGGCCAACTTTTTATACCACACGTAAGACTTACGAAGAGCAGTGTAAGGTTCCAACCTCTGATCTACTCTATCAACACCACCCATGTGCCTATTGTAGTCCAAAATGCATGCAGGTTTGTGCACTTCCGCAACCTGACCCCAAACAGTCACAGGGAAAGTACTCTCATCATGGATGGTAGATAGCATGTACACATCCCTCCTGTCTGAAAATTTCAGAGCTAGCAGCTCATTATTCCGCAAGGCACTGCACTGTCCCCTCTCAAGTTTTTTATAGACAATCTCCCTTGGATAGCCTTTCCGGTTAGAACGGATTGTGCACAAGCAACAGTGTCCACTCTAAACAACTCCTTGAAAAACTGCACTCCAGTGTAGAAATTATCTACGTACAAATGGTGACCTTTGTTAAACTGTCGTCTACCAAGTTCCCACACAATTTTTTCGCTAAGTTCAAAAGTGGCTGGACAACCAAGAGGGTCAATACTGGAATCCCTACCAGTGTAGACCTGGAAATTATATATATATCCTGTATTGCCTTCTGACAGCATATACAATTGAATCTCATACCGTGCCCTCTTACTAGGAATGTACTGCTTAAAAACTAAACGCCCCTTGAAAAGGACCAAAGACTCGTCCACACTTATCTCTTTGCCTGGAACATAGACCTCTGAAAACCGATCTACAAAATGATCAAGGACAGGCCTAATCTTAAAAAGACGGTCACAATCAGGGTGATCTCGTGGCAAGGCTAAAGCATTGTCTACAAAATGCAGCATACGAAGAAGAAGCAAATAGCGATTACGTGTCATAGTTGCAGGAAATATAGCCATTGCCGTCAAGGGACTAGTAGACCAATAAGAAGCCAGTGACGGCTTCCTGATCAACCCCATCAAAAAAGTAAAACCTAAAAATGTTTTCATCTCTTCCAGATATGTGGGAACCCACTGAGTAGATCTAGACTGAGGCCTAAGTCTGGCAGCATTGTCCCTTAAATATTGCTCTGCATACAAATTAGTCTGCTCCACAATCTCTTCCAAAAATACATCGTCCATAAACAAGTGAAAGAAATGGACAGGCAAAAAGTTTTCCATATTGACTCTACACCCTGGGAGACCAGTGAATGCAGGTAACTGTGGCTGCTCCATGTTTGGGTCAATCCAGGTGTCAGGTCTTCTAATCGGAAGCCCTTCAGCCCCAGGCTGCTGCACTCTTGGCACATCGATGTCCTCCTCTAAAACAGGCCCTTCATCTGCACTGAGAGTAGCTTCCTCATCAGAAGAATACTCTCGGACAGAAAACTCACTGCCAGAATCTCTCACTTCCTCCTCTGCCTCAGATGCAGAGTCAGTCTCGTAATCATGGTCTGAAGACAACTCAAAGAGCATGCCAACAACCTGCTGAGCGGTCACTCTGTGGCTAGCCATGATCCTCACTAACAACAAATGGATTGCCAACAACAACTAGATCTTAATTAAGTAATAAACAAAGTGTAGCTGTATCACAAAGAGTTATGCACTAAAAAACTATACCACTCACTTGCCTGAAAAAGCTATTCACCAGCAACTACTCTGCATAGACACAGCAATCACCAATGATATCCCACTAAAAAGAAAAAAGAAAAAAGAAAATTAGACATATGCAACACAAATATCATTGTGCTCAAATCTAAGGTCAATTTCACACACAATACTGCATTTAGTACACCACCTACAAACATGTCATTCATGCATGTCAACAATACTCCTTTGGAGGAAATGTCTTTCACTTACCTAAAACATGCAACTATGCAAACCGCAGGACAACTACTACCAAAACCGCAAAGATCCACAGCAAAGGAAGTAAAAGCTTTGAACTAGAACAAAAAGAAGAAATAAACTGTTATAATCACAAATACAAATATTTTGCCAGTTGACAAACACCCCACCACCAAGAACTTAGAAACTGTCCCTGGTGTCTAAGTGGCTTCTGCCCCACTAGGAGGCAGATGGGCCTAAAAAAATAGGCTGATCTGCCCCCAAGTGGGGCAGAAATGGCCTATAGCTCTGTACCCTGTTTGGGGGGGGGGCGGCCCTTGCCAATGGGGTTGAATGGGGGTGCCCCAGCACAAAAAAAACAGAGGGTAACAAAAAAGAAAATCTCTGACATCTTGGTGCCTTCTGCCCTCCTTGGGGGCAGATGGGCCTAAAAGAAATAGGCTGATCTGCCCCCAAGGGGGCCAAAGATGGCCAATACGAAGGTGGGCAGAAATGGCCATCACTAACGTGCCCCCTTTGGGGGGCGACCCTTGCCAAAGGTGCCACCTCCCCCCCAAAAAACACACACAGAGGATCCCTGGTGCCTAAGTGGATTCTGCCCCCCTTGGGGGCAGATGGGCGTAAAAAAAAGTGGCCGTTCTGCCCCCAAAGGGGTCAGAAATGGCCAACAGCTCTGTGCCCCCTTTAGGGGGTGACCCTTGCCAAAGGGGGAAAAAGGGGGCACCCCCAGCACTAAACAAAAAAAGGGGAACAAAAAAAGAAATCCCTGCCGTATTGGTGGTTTCTGCCCTCCTTGGGGGCAGATGGACCTACAAAAATAGGCCCATCTGCCCCCAAGGGGGGCAAAGAGGGCCAATACGACATTTCCCCCCTTTTGTGGGGGGTGCCCAGAAAACACACACACACACCACACAATCCCTGGCGCCTAGTGGGTTTCGACCCCCCCTGGGGGCCTGATCGGCCAAAAACATGGGCGATCTAGCCCCAGGAGGAGCCGATACATATAAAAAATGATTGCCCCCTGGGAAGCGACCCTTGCCTTAGGGGTCGCTACCCAAAAACAAAGAAAATAAATTCCCAGGTGTCTAGTGGTTTTCAGACCCCCCCCCCCCCCCCCGGGGGCAGATCGGCCGAAAAATCGAAATAGGAAAAAAAATAGCCCTCAATGGCAGCAACCCTTGCCCAAGGGGTCGTTCCCAAAAAACTTGACCAAAATAATTTCCCTGGTTTTCGGCCCCCTCTGGGGGCAGATCGGCCGAAAAATCGGCAGATCTGCCTCCGGGCGGGCCGAAATAGGAAGAAAATAGCCCCCAATGGGAGCGACCCTTGCCCAAGAGGTCGCTCCAAAAACGAACTAACCATTGCGCGTCCTCTGCAATACTTGATGACGTTGGCACGCTGTGAGCGCGCTGACCTCATCAGATTGCCGAAGGGGGGGGGGTCAGGGATGGAAGGGGAAGGGATTCCCCTTCCATCCACGACCGGGGGGTGTGGGTATGGGTGGGGGCCTACGGGGGGAGCTCACCTCGTCCAGGGCACCGTACCGGTTAATGTCCTTTTCTCCCTCAGGAGTATTTCCTGAAGCTGAAGTTCTGTTCAAATTATCTAACCATTCAGTCAATTGTTGGACTGTCTTTCCTTGTAAGCTAATGTTATTACAATTGTTTCGGGAGCCAACTACTGGACTCTCATAATCTGCTCTTGAGTCATCACAGATGATCCCACCGAGCACGGGGCACATGTCTTATTAATTGGTGGACCAACTCCATTATGTGTCTGTTTGAATCAAAATAATTCATAAAGGTAATGGCTGGCACTGTAGTGTCAGTCTCTCCATTTCTGCATTAGTTTCAAAAGGTGAATTCATTGCTGACACTGGATTTGAAATCTGGGGACCACTCTCATTATTACCCTGTGCATACAACGGGACTACTGGACCTATGGTTACAGGAACTGTTAATGCTTCTGGTCCTGACAAATTCAACTGATTTTGCTGGAACATTAATCCTTTACCTTGGCCAGTCAATACTTTCCCAAAAGTCTGATTTGACTGATTCGGGCTAACATTCTGTGGTGTCATTACTGGGAAATACATTGGCATTGTCTGTCTCTGATTCATGACTTGCGCAGGTGTCTTTATGTTAGGTGTGCACTCAAAGTGAGTAATTCCTGAATTCTGAATTGGCTGTGGCATAACCTGAGCTGGAATATTCTGAGCTGTGTTAACAAATGGAACTGTCGGATAAATTACTGGCACCTGTGCAACATTTGCAGTAGGCACGTTTGGAATTATCTGAATCTGGCTTTGTGCAACTAGAGCTGGGACTACATTCAGGACTACATTCTTATTTCCTGATTCAACTGCATTGTACGGTGTGGGATGATTTTTAAACAACTGAGTTATAAATGAATCATCTGAATCACTCTCAACATCTGCTATTCTTTTATTTTCACCTGAATTCTGTTCTGTATCTTCTTTAAATTTCCTCTTGGTTTTAGGCTCAACACTTTCATCACCTTCCTGAGTAATCGCTGGAAATAACTTCACTGTGTGTAATGTATCTGCTCCCCACATTTTCTGCTCTGCATCCCACCTAGCTTCTGATGGCATCTTTTCTGCCTTCCTCATTCTCCTTTCAAATTTCTGAGTTTCAATTTGTCTCGCAACTAATTCCCAAATAGCAAGTGCTTCAAACTGTGCAGGGCCATGAAGGGGCTTTAATTCACACATCACCCTCCTCACATTCTCTATAAATTTCAAATTAAAAGTTCCATAACTTGGAAAAGCTATGGTGCTCTACTTCTCAGTTATTTTGCACCATTGATTTACCCAGAGACACGCTGAAACTCCTCTCTCTTCCATTACTCCGAATGCTGGTGTACCTTCAGGTGGAGTAGGTTCACCCTCCCTAACTGGAATAAAGACAGCTCCTCTCAGCGCACTCCTTAAGGCTTTGAAAAACTTAATTTTTACACAAAACTAATTCACAAACACTAAGGGGGTCATTCTGACCCTAGTGGTAGACTACCGCCAGGGCCAACGACCGCGGATGCACCGCCAACAGGCTGGCGGTGCATCCATGGGCATTCTGACCGCAGCGGTACAGCTACGGTCAGAAACGGAAAACCGGCGGTGTCCCGCCGGTTTTCCGCTGCCCTGGGGAATCCTCCATGGCGGCGCTGCAGGCAGCGCCGCCATGGGGATTCCGACCCCCTTACCACCAGCCTGGCTCTGGCGGTTTTGACCACCAGAACCTGGCTGGCGGTAACGGGTGTCGCGGGGCCCCTGGGGGCCCCTGCAGTGCCCATGCCCATGCCCTAACAGGGCCCCACCAAGATTTTCAGTGTCTGCCAAGCAGACACTGAAAATCGCGACGGGTGCAACTGCACCCGTCGCACCCCTTCCACTCCGCCGGCTCCATTCGGAGCCGGCATCCTCATGGAAGGGGGTTTCCCGCTGGGCTGGCGGGCGGCCTTCTGGCGGTCGCCCGCCAGCCCAGCGGGAAACTCAGAATAACCGCGGCGGTCTTTTCCCGCCGCTCGCCAAGCTCAGAATGACCCCCTAAATCTACAAAACCAGGAAGTAATTTTCAATCCCACAATCCTTTTCACAAGCTGTTTTCAACCTATATTAACGCAGTCTTGTCCACCTATCTGTTCACAGCTTTTCTCACCAACCGACCGTGCTCAGCACGAACCAAATGACATCACACTCACTCCGTTCAGCAGCTGCTACTCACTTCAGAGCTGTTTCACACACCTCTCATGCTAAAACTAAACATAAACTATTGCGAGCACAAAAAACAAAAACCTGTCTGCTCACTACGGGTAGGACTCAAACACTTCGGAAGATGTAAGGAAATTTTGAATGTGGCCTTTCGTACAAACAGCTACTCTTCCGCCTGTGGCTTTCTCACAAATGCAAGTAAGATTTGACCTGCAAATCTCACTAAGATTGATACGGATCCCCCATGTGCACTCAGGATTCACATAATACCAACCAACACTTATTCGACCAACACCTTACTTGCAGACAATAAATTAACCAAGTGTCTCCATACACTTGTACAATACTCCAGAGTCTTAAGTCTTGCATGACCAGTTACCAACAACAACCACATGGGCAATTTTGAGCACAAAGTGCCACATTCACTTGGAGTACGCCAACTCTCCACTCTCTTACTTTGGGGTATGCAAACTCCCTACTCCGTTACCTTGGAGAATGCAAACTCCCTACTTCACTCATACATGACTCTTCACTGCAATTTGCCAAAGCATTGCAAGTGCAAACCCTACTCAAAATACATACCATAGACTTGTAGTACAACACTGGAATTTCATCAACACTTACACTATACCAAAAACAACTCACAATGTGGGCAAATTCTGACTCTCCTCCTCACAAGACAAAACCATAGCTCTGCTACCAAAACTGCTAGAGCCCCCAGAAAAATTCTTACTCTCCAGTTCCGGGCTCAACTACCACCAGCCCTCGGGGAGTGAGTGAGACAGCAACACCAACCTCACCCTCTGAGGTCAACTGAATCTTTGGACTTGGTGATGGAGGCAGTAGTCAGAATCATACAATTTCCAATTATTGTCATGAAGTCATAAACAAAACTAAACACCATAACAATTTGAACACTAAATCAAACTCCAAACTGAATATATTTTCAAAGCTTTATTACAATCCCAAAATCAATGTCACATAAATGGTGCACAAAATGAAGTTATAGACATGCATGAAAACCATAGGCTGACCGAAACACGTGAAAAGATTTAACCAACTAAACATCAATACTGTTAAACACTCCAAAAGAATGATATAGATTAGTAACAGTCAATATGAATATTATTACCAGACTTTAAAGCAGATGACGTTGACATCAGTAAATCATCAAAATACAGTTTTAACAATCAATTTCAGAGCTTGGCCATTCCTAATACTAACACTAACCAGAATTGGGACTTGCATGTGTGGGAACGGGCTAACACATGCGGGCAAAAGCAAAAAATAACACAAAGGCAAAAATAATTTGGAAAACATCTAACTGAGATAGCTCACTATAACAATATGCTGGAGTAAGTGGCTAAGCTAAAAGGGAAACAAGGCACCACATTTAATTATACCTCTCCTCATTGGGACAGCATACAGGATAATTCCACAAGAACGTCACCGTCTTCTGGCATCAGTTGATAGCAGCATCAGGATGGTGCAAAACATGGGCTGCACATAGGACAAATCAGCAGATCAGAATTAGAAGGCCTTATTAGTACTGAACCACATAGCAGAATAGGGCAGTTAAAACTATTATGAGGAAAAGACGAGAAGAAGAGAAGATATGTGTGAAAGCAGACTTAGAACAGGAATAGACAGCTTCCAGGCAAGAGGAGAACTAACTACTCAGAGAGGGTCTCCAGACTAACTAACTTCAAGAAGGTCAAAAAGGGATCTAACCTCCATTCAAAAATTCTTTACTAATTAAAATACGCACAATTAATTCATTGGTACTTCAGGTGGACACACTCTAGGTAAAGAATTCAGGTCAGAGGGGACAGAATAAACAAATTGCTCAATTTTAATAACAAAACTTGCTCCCTCTCACAGCACACACAAATACTTTAATTTATTGCCTGGCTCTACTTCACTGCATACACAGGGGGGCACTTCTCTCACTAGCAAGAAAGGACAGATCTCTCTGTGGTTACATGGCTGTTCTATTTCCCTGCGCATTCTGGGAGAAGCATTGCTCATACCAGGAATGCAGGCAAAGCTACATGGAATGATTAAAATGAGGGGCAGATTTTGGAGCCCCTAGTTCCTCCTTGCGCCACATTAGCATAATTTTCTTTATGCTAATGTGGCCCAAGGAGGCAAAAATTGAAACGCCAAATTTACAAAGTGGCCCAATGCATGCATTGCACCACCTTGTAACCCTTTGCCCTACATTATACCTGCACAAAGCATAATTTACGCAAAGGGGGCGTTCCCCCGTTAGGGGGATCGAAAAAATGGCACAAATAAATCTAAAAGATTTCTTTGCGTAAAATTTTCGGCACTTTTAATGCCTGCTCAGAGCACGCTTTGAAAAGAGGCACACCATTGTTTTCATTAGACCTCAATGTGCCGTGCAGGAATAGCGTCAACATTTTTGTTGCTAGTCCTGCAAAGCTCCGAACTTGCGTCAATAATTTTGACGCTATTTTCCCCAACTACCACCATGGTGTGCCGTAACTTAAATATGGAGCACACATGGTGGCATTAGGGGGGATGCTAAAGGGTGCACGAAAAGTGGTGCTGCATTGGGTGTAGCGCCACTTTTCTTAAATCAGGCCCTGATTATTTCAAAGAGCAGATGTTACCCTGGGAGGCAAGAAGCCATCAAGGCCATCAAGGCCCAAACATTCACATGGATTGGAGGAAGAGACTCAAAGCCTACATAAACATGCCAAACCCAATTCCAATATGCAGAATAAAGATAAACTTGTCTGGACTTAAAAAATCTAAAATGTTCAATGGCAAAGGTTACAGTGGAAGGCAGATCTCAAGACTTTTACAGAGTTGTGGAAGTGACTCAAAATCCTTTTTAATATGGCTAAAGCCGTTTTTGTTGTAAAGTGCCCAAAACATGCGAAGCTATCTGAAACTTATGAATTAAATCTTTCAGAGATACTGCTGATAAATAATGGTAAACATTTTATGATTCATCGTCAGATTGCTTCAGCTTTAATAAGCAAGGAACACTTACTTAACACCTTCCCTTTCAGCAGGGCACTTGCTGAAAAGCTGCCCATCAACCCTGCTCTGTCCAGGTATGAAAGATCATAGAACCTGTCCTTGTTTTCCCTATAAGTCTAGGCATTTGGCTAGCGATGGATCAAGCTAGATACATATGTGGCAAAGGGCTGGTAGATCAGTATTCAGCAGCTCATGACGACATCGTCTCCGAGGTGAGCTACTAGAGCTGCTCTGAATGTTCTGTGCCGACTGCTCATTAACCCTTGTTTGTTGTTCTGCACCTAATAGGAATGTGCTGTCATAGGGTGACACAAAACATCCTTTAAATATCAAATTTGAAAACAGGATTATGCACGCACCAAAGGTCAATCTGATTAATCTTTCTATTTCAAAAGTTAATATTTTAGAATTTGTTGTCATTTAACTGTTTGTTTTATGGGAGACACTTTGGCACCTTTTCTAGTACACTGGTGAGAGAGCTAGCTTATATAAACTATATTAAAATGAAACGTTTATATATTAATGTGTAATGATGCTGCCTAGAAACTATAATAGTAGCGATTTTGTTTAAACGTGCACCTGAATTGTGACCACAGTGAGTGGCCACCAATGTATACGCAAACTAATAATGATGAATAAAATGTTTATGTTATGTTCAATTAAGCTTATATTAACCTTTGCATTACTGAATCCGTATTGAAAATCCTCATAGGCCTTAAGTTAGCGTGAGCTGCAGATTGGCTGCTTGGCTCTCATATTAAATGCATTTCTCTGTTTTCCAGTGTGCTGACTCACGAGGGGCCATGACCCCACAATGTTCTTTTCTTCTAGCTTGGAAGATGAATGTAACCATGTTAAATCTGTTCCCAGGTGCATCTTCGGTGCCCTGGAATAATTGTTATAAATGAATTGAAACAAGTGTAGATTAATGTAATGTACAAGGTCAATCAAACCGGGACGACGAAGAACTGCTGACCAAAAGATGTACAAAGAATTGCCAAGAAACTGAAGTAATGCCGGATGTGCCACCTCTGAAGAGGTTAATTATGAAGACCAATCAAAAGATTGTAAATAATATGGGGTGAAGATTTGGGATTACCTAATGTGTTATACGATAGGTTGAAGATAGTGGGGTATAGCAAGTGTCCAATAGAATTTTGGGGGAATGTACTACGAAAAAGGGATAAAAACCCATGTCACAGAAGGGTCATCAGAATTAGGTAGGGAATGCTATTGATTTTATCCAGAAACTCTGCCACTCTGGTGACTTTAAGTCTTATTAAAACCATCCTCACCCATAGACTGCCCATTTACACTTTTCCTCCTTATGAGGGATGTGCCCCATATGCCCTTTAGTTGAGACCCGACTGATGGCGTTTTGACTGATGTCCTGAAGACGAAGACTGATCCTGTGTGCTGACCAAATCTTTGGAGGGTAATTATGACAATGCATTTGTAATTTGTCTGTTTGCTTTTCCTTTCTAGGTATCAACTGCTTGTTTTGACAGAGACCATAGCTAGATGTTTTCCAAATTGGTGTTCTAAATCTTTTGCATGAAGCCCAACATGTGGATGCTAATCAGTGGTTAGGGCAGGGGTTCACCAAAACTGACGCAAATAGACAAACGACTGACATTATGCTATGTTGAGCTGACGCGTATTTGATATTCTGCTATCTTGATCTATGTTTACGCTGTGCTATGTTCTAATGTTTGTGATTCTCGCGTTAATGAAATCTTATCACAGCTGCCATATCGTGACTATACTCCTATGTTTCTTGGTTTTGTGATTAACTCATTTATTCGTAGATTGTAATCAATAGGGAATAAAATTCATAAAATTCTACTAAACTGGTGTGGTTATTCATGACTGAAAGGTCATGGTAGCGTTGTTGAATTGATTAATGACTTTGACTAAAGTGAAATGTATTGTTGTGATAAATATTGATGACATTATTGATATATTGATTGATATATTGATCAGTTATCTCGTCCTACGGTGTCTCTCAACTGGGTCAAAAGATTCATTGGCCTAAAACAAGTCCTAATGTGTAATAAATTAACATAGAAGGACGCGTTAACAGTTCTGGTAGCAGAGCGACGGTTTGGCCCTTTTGGAGCCCTAGGACGGAAACTCATTGCTTAAATAGTTTTTCTGAAATAATGCAAATTGGAGATATGATGTGTTTCTAAATTGACCATGACTTTCCCGGGATCTCGGAGCCTGCCTAAGTGAGTTGGGCATGTTCTCGGCGTCATAGCATATGTGGTGTAGGATTTGCGCTTGCTCAGCTTATGCATTTTGCAGGTGGTTGTGAAATCTGTGTGTATTTAGGTCAGGCAAAAGTTGTTTTAGTAGGAGTGGGCATACTCTGCAGTATGAGAGTAGGGAAGTCGGCGTACTTCGTATGAGTGTGGCGCATTGTGCTAAAAAATTATCCACGTGGTTGGTTGTTTTGTACGGACCCGTCATGGTCTAAGACTCCGGAGTATATTGACAAGTGTAGGAGGCACTTTATGTTGTAATCTGTACGGTTTAATAGGTCAATCGGGCGTGGTTGACAAGTCGAGTTTGAGTCAAATTGTATGTGTGAAACCTTCGATGGAGATTTGGCAAGTTCTAAAGTGCACTAGGACGAACCATTGACAAGTCGAGAGTAGGATTTGCGGGTCAAATTTTACTTGCGTATGCGGGGACTGAGAAGGAGAGAGTAGCGGCCGAGGCTTCAAGTGAAATCTCTGTAAAGTTCTGAAGCAAATGTATTACCCTTCCTGTAGTAAACCGGCAGATTTGTGTCGTTGTTAAGGTGCTCGCAGTAAATTTTGCATTAGTTTGTGTGAATTCAGTGAGGGGCGGACGAGCCGCAAGACTTTGTCAGCTGCAGTGTGTGAGTGTGACGTCAGTGGTGCCGCGCTGAGATAGGTCAGTTGTCGAGAGGGGTCGCACACGGATTGGCTGCCGTCCGTGAAAGGCAATAGGTTGAAAAAGGTGGGTGAAGAGTGTCCTGGGAATTAAAGTCACTTTCTGATTAAAATTCAAATAAGAGAAAACGCAAAGATGAATTTTGTCAAGGCTTTTAGAGTGCTCTGAAAGGAGATATATACATTATGGTGACTGAAGGGGAGCCTACACCGCCTGAAGGTACTCCAGCCTACATGGTTATGGAGGAAAAGGGTGTTGTGCCTTGTTTATGGATGAAGCAGTGGCGCAAATTAACAGAGAAAGAGGGATGTTTAGCGTTCCCAGAACATGGGACGTTCAATCCGAAGGTGCTAGAGAATTTAAGGTGGATGTTAAGTATACAAAAACCACCTCCGAGGCCAGCTCAGTATGAGGCTTTAGCGATTTGGGATTTAATGGCCCTTAAACTCAGACAAGAAAGATTCCAAAGAAGACTAAAAAAAGCAGAAACGTCTTATGCAGAAGCCAGATGGGATAATGAGAACAAAATGTGGAGACGGGGAATAGTTGACGGACTAAAATAGTTCCCAGCAATAACACAGGGAGAAGAGACACAGGGAAAGAAAGCCTCCCGTAAAACAGACAAAGACTCTAGTAAGCTTAAAGAAACTAAGAGACCTTGGGAAGAGGAAGACGATTCAGATGACGAGGAATTCATGGACCGATTATTACATGATCGCCTGCCACCTTATGCGGTGAGCGACAGTGTTCCGAGCACTAGCATGGGTCCTGGGAACCAGACGCAGGAGAAGGGAGTTGCTGATACGGTACAGACTAGTGATACGGCTTCGATACAGAATGGTGTCAGTGTACCCACTGCACCAGACATGCAGATACAGTTGCAACCTCCACCGCAGATACAGAGAATTTATCCAGACGTCCCAGTAATTGAGACTACTACGAATCTGATAGTGCCGCCAGACCCAATATATACAAAATCGAGGTTAGTTCAGATTGAGTCAACACCAAAATTACTGTCCCAGCCGCAGCCACAATTGATACCAGGATATAACCCAGTAGCTGGTCCTCCATTAGTACCTGTCCTGGGAACTTTAGAACAGACCTATGGAGTTACTGCTCCACGAAGTTTGAGACCAGGTCAGACACCTGCTGCAATATCGTTACCAATCACTGTCGGTCCACCAGTGCCATTGTATGCACAAGGCAGATCTGGCGTATGTGATCAGGGAGTAATGACCCAAGATGCGATAAGAGGAGGGTCTATGGGAACTCCCCAGATAATGGCCCCAGGAGAACAAGCAGTTGAAAAGCTGAGGTCCTTAATAGACCTTAGCCCAGTAGGAGCACCCTTGGAAGCAATGCATCAGGCAGGGTTAGGGATACTAACCCCACGGACGATAAGTACAAATACTTCGCAGTCACCAAAGATGCATGCAGGGAATATTTCACTGCAAGGTTTTACAGTGCAAAAGTTGAGTGGCTGGAAAGGACCTATGCTTCACAAAAAACTACAGTGACTACCGTAGAACCGGAAAAGACAGGGCAAGATGAGTACCCAAATTTTGTGAGACTGGGAGTGGAAGCTGCTGAATTAGTGGAAGGAACGATGGGGGGTAAACAGACTAGAGTCCTACACGGAAGCAGAACTGAGATACCTGTGTCCTAAAACTACTAAAGAGGTGGGCAAGGTGCATCAGAGATTAGCGAATCTAGCAGACAAGTACAATATTGACATCGCGAACACCAAACATTTGAAAAGAAGCTACAGATTAGACTGTGATTCAAAAGACTTTGAGCACATGAGATCTGCTGGAATGAAAGCACATTTAAAAGAAATATTGCAAAGTGCGCAAATCTGGGGTGTGTTACAAAAATGGGAAGGCAGATGGGCAAAGAAAAGAGATAAGGAGAAAGGAGACAGCCCAGGGTTGAGTCAGGCTAAAGCTTCACCCGATACAGAGTCGGTAAAAATACTACCCATGAGAGAAACAGCTGGTGGTGTTTTAATTCATGTGCCGTGGTCCAGAGGAGACATCCTATCTTTTACAAATGATTATCCCAGTTTGAGGGTGAAACCGATCGAGTGGTATCAACAGACAGACAGGTTTGTGAAACTTGCAAAGTGTCTTTGGGAAGACTTGAATACTTTGTTTGAGATCATTGTTCCGCCTGATTTGTGCCATGAGAGGGGTAGATTGGCCGACGAAGGAGCCGGCAAGGGATAAGGTGACCGGAGCACCTTTTGAAGAGGTGATGAAGTACTATCATAAAGTGATTGAGTTTTTAAAGCAGAAAGTGTCGCCGAAGGTGACCGATTGGCAGAAAATCGACCGGACCTCGCAAGAGGTTAAGGAATCAATACATGCTTACTATGAGAGGTTGTTAAAGGCATTCACACATTACAGTGGTACTGAGACCATTGAACCAAAAGATATGAACCACCTTGTATTCAGATTTGTTGAAGGCCTGAGACCAGAAGTAAGCCAGATGATTAAGAAACATTTGATTTGTTGGCAAGCGAAGCTGATTGATGAGGTGTTGCAGTACGCGAAATACTGTAGCGACGAAATTGAGCTCAAACAGAAAAAGTTGAAAGAAAAGGTGATGGTGATGCAGATAAGGGCTGCACAGGCAGGAATACAGGGAAATGGAGTCCAACAGATGATACAGCAGCAACCGCAAATGAATGGTGTGTTTCAGGCACAACCGAGAGGTCGAGGTTTTGTGAATTGCGGTCCGGATTTAAATACTGTTGTGGTCCAAAATGATGCACAAGGGATGAAAAATATGTCACCATGTCACGTGTTGGGGGGCGTGGGGCATTGGAAACTGGAGTGCCCGAATGTGGTGCAGGATGGTGTCGTTCAACAAAGCACTAATGTCGGTACATTCCAAAACATGAAAGGACCGAAAATGAGAAACCAAAACCCAAATTTTCAAAATAACACGGTACAAATGCAAGGGGTACAGCCCATGCAGCAGATACAAATGCCACATGTTCAGCCAGTACAAATGCAACAAGTACAACAGCAGGTTCCCATGGTACCTAGACAGCAAATGCAATTACCAATGGCTCCAATGAGACAGCAACAGGTAATGCTTCCTCCGCGGGTCACAGGTCAGGTAATGAATCAAAACAACCAAGTACAGCAATTCCCATTGCGAGGTGAAGATGGAATGAATGATGAGTGGTCGGATGACAGCTCAGATAGCGAAGAGTGCAGGCTTGCAGCATCCTTAGAAGTAGATCAGAGGGGACCCTATGTAGAGGGAAAGGTAATGGGTCACAAGGTTTTATTCCTGGTTGGTACCCGAGATACACGCTCCACAGTCAGAAGTGCAGAGGTTCCGAAATTACCACTTTCAGGTTGTACCATAAGGGTGGTCGGAGTAGCAAACCAGTACCTAACAAACCCGATTACGGATCCTGTACAGGTTGAGATCTGCAACTTCCAGGGACTGCACAAGTTTGTAGTCTGTGATTCAAGTCCGGTATCCCTACTGGGAAGGGACTTACTGTGCAAGACAAAATGTTCGATTACATGTACCAATGATGGAATCGAAGTGAAAACAAACAGTGATGATGAAGGAGATGAAGGTCAGTTCTCAGAATTAGAGACAGGAATTACAAATGAGGATTACCCCTTGATTACATTGTTCCCGGTGCTTACAGTGACTGATCTACCTGCTGATCTACAAGGAACAGTGACAGAGAAAGTGTGGGATTTGACAGGAAAGGAAGTGGGACTGATAAAAGGGGTGGAACCAGTTAAAGTACTGGTGAAGCCAAATGCAGTGTTTCCCCAGGTGCCACAATATCACATGGCACAAGACGTTCTTGTTGAAGTGTCACAAATAATTGCAGATTTTATGAAACAGGGAGTCCTGAAGGAAGTGTTGAGCAGCCCATGCAATTCACCCATAATGGGTCTGAAAAAGCCTTGTAGGAAGGTTTGAATCGTGCAGGATTTGAGGAAAATAAATGAGATTGTGGTAAAATGTTGCCCCATAGTACCAAATCCAGCAGTAATCATGTTCCAGGTTCCATGTGATGCTGAATGGTTCACCGTTGTAGACTTGTCACAAGCCTTCTTTTCAATACCTCTTCACGAGGACAGACAGTTTTTGTTCAGTTTCAAATTCCTGGCTTAGGTGTACAGGTGGTGCAGAATTCCACAAGGGTTTTCTGAATCACCATCCATTTTCAATCAGATATTGAAAAAGGATTTAGAATCCTTAGTACTGCCTTTTAATTCGACTTTAGTGCAGTACATTGATGATTTGCTGATTGCATCCAAGACAAGGGACAACTGTAAATATGACACAATTGCCTTACTGAATCATTTGGGAAAGAATGAACATAAGGTGTCACCCAAGAAACTGCAATACTGCCAGAAAGAGGTGAAATATCTAGGGCATTTGATTGAAAGAGTGTCCAGGAGAATATCGAAAGAAAGAATAACAGCCATTTTGCAAATGAACCCCCCTACAACGAAGAGAGATGTCAGGATGTTTTTGGGAATGGTGGGCTACTGTCGCCAGTGGATACCCAACTTCTCGATTATATGAAAACCATTGATAAAGCTGACAGGTAAAGAGATCAAGCATGAGCCGTATACTATAGCTTTGTCCAAAGAAGAGCTTGAGGCATTCATAGAGCTAAGAGAGTGCATGTGCAGGGCACCAGCTTTAGGTATGCCTGATTACACTAAGCCTTTTCTACTGTTTTGTCATGAACGTGATGCTTGTTCCTTGTCTTTCTTGACACAGGTCCATGGAGGTGCAAATCGCCCTCTAGCATATTTCTTTGCTACTTTGGACCCTGTTGCAGCAGTCTTACTGGGTTGTTTGCGCGCAGTTGCAGCAGTTGGTCAGAGCCTTACGCAGTGTGAAGGCATAGTCATGGGATACCCCCTAACAGCAATGGTTCCACATTCAGTTTAAATTTTGTTGACTCGAACCAAAACTCAGCACATGACAAATGCTTGACATACCAAATATGAGGCAATCATACTGGGGTCACCTAATGTTTCGCTGAAACAATGTACTGTGTTGAACCCAGCAACTTTACTTCCTGCTGAAAATACTGAAGTTAGCAATGAGGAAGAGGTTGAGCATGACTGTCTTGAGGTAATGGAATTATGTACCAAGCCACGACCAGATATTCAAGACACACAGCTGAAAGAAAATGACAGCATTATATTTGTCGATGGGTCCTGTTTGAGAGACTCCATCGGAACACTGAGAGCTGGTTACGCTGTATGTACCATAGCTGGTATCATCGAAGCCTCCTGGCTCGAGAGAGTATTTTCTGCACAAGTGGCAGAGTTGATTGCCCTTACTAAGGCCTGCCACACAGCTGTAAATCTGAGAGTCACTATCTACACTGACAGCAGATACGGATTTGGGATTGTACATGATTTTGGCCAATTGTGGTCACAGAGAGGTTTTATGACCTCTTCTGGTTCTCCTGTGAAAAATGGTGAACAAATCAAAGACTTGTTAAATGCAATTCAGTTACCTCTTGAAATTGCTGTGGTAAAAAGCAATGCTCACGTTAAATCACAAGATTTTGTGTCCATGGGAAATGGTTATGCAGATCAAGTCGCAAGGTTTTGCGCATTGAACTGTATATCATTCAAGGATCAGTGGGAGTTGTTACCGCAAACCGAAAATGACACACGCTTGAACCTTGCATTAAGGGTAGTCGACACCCTAGATGAACTAAAGACACTACAGGGTCGTGCTAGTAAAGAGGAAAAAACTTTCCTGGCACAGAATGCAGTGTGTACAGAGAGCTGACGACTTGTGGGTCTCAGAGGAGGGGAAATTAGTTTTGCCAAACAGTCTTCTATCACAATTCGCTAGGCTATACCATGGACAGGCTCATCTTGGAAGGGATGCAATGATCAGGTCATTCAAAATCGATTGGTTCAACCCAAAGTTCAGACATGCCGCAGAGGTTACATGTCACAGGTGCATCATCTGTCAACAGATAAATGCGGGAAAAGGGACTGTGGTAACTTTGAGCCACATTGGGAGAGCTGGTGGTCCATTCAGCAAGATGCAAATGGATTTCATTGAAATGCCTGTTTGCGGAGGATTGAAATATGTGTTGGTGATTGTGTGTGTTTTCAGTCACTGGATTGAAGCCTACCCCACACGTAGAAATGACAGTCTCACATTTGCAAAGCTGCTGCTTAGGGAATTAATACCCAGGTTCGGGTTTCCGGTCTCTATAGAATCAGACTGGGGCAGACACTTCGACAATGAGGTGATTAAACTCCTGTGTGCGGCATTAGACATCGAACAAAAGCTGCATTGTAGCTACCGCCCTGAAGCATCAGGACTAGTTGAGCAAATGAATGGTACCTTGAAATCAAGAATGGCAAAGATGCGCGCAGCTACCAGTATGAAATGACCAGATGCATTACCCTTAGTGCTGATGTCATTGAGAAACACCCCTGATAAGAAGACAGGACTATCACCCCATGAGATACTCATAGGCAGAGCTATGAGGTTACCCGCAGTACCTGCAAATGCTCTAGTGAATATCACGGATGATATGGTGTTGGACTACTGCAAAGGTTTGGCTGATGTGATTCGCTCTTTCTCTCACCAGGTAGAAGCTAACACATTGCCACCGATTGGGGATGCAGGTCACACCCTGCAAGCCGGTGACTGGGTGGTTGTCAAGAAGCATGTGAGAAAGTCGTGTTTGGAGCCACGCTGGAAGGGGCCATTGTAGGAAAGTACCATCTTGCCTGGCATGTTACCCCCATTTTTCACTGTATATATGTTGTTTTAGTTGTATGTGTCACTGGGACCCTGGTAACCCAGGGCCCCAGTGCTCATAAGTGTGCCTGAATGTGTTACCTGTGTAGTGACTAACTGTCTCACTGAGGCTCTGCTAATCAGAACCTCAGTGGTTATGCTCTCTCATTTCTTTCCAAATTGTCACTGACAGGCTAGTGACCATTTTTACCAATTTTCATTGGCTTACTGGAACACCCTTATAATTCCCTAGTATATGGTACTGAGGTACCCAGGGTATTGGGGTTCCAGGAGATCCCTATGGGCTGCAGCATTTCTTTTGCCACCCATAGGGAGCTCTGACAATTCTTACACAGGCCTGCCACTGCAGCCTGAGTGAAATAACGTCCACGTTATTTCACAGCCATTTTACACTGCACTTAAGTAACTTATAAGTCACCTATATGTCTAACCTTTACCTGGTAAAGGTTAGGTGCAAAGTTACTTAGTGTGAGGGCACCTGGCACTAGCCAAGGTGCCCCCACATTGTTCAGAGCCAATTCCCTGAACTTTGTGAGTGCGGGGACACCATTACACGCGTGCACTACATATAGGTCACTACCTATATGTAGCTTCACAATGGTAACTCCGAATATGGCCATGTAACATGTCTATGATCATGGAATTGCCCCCTCTATGCCATCCTGGCATGGTTGGCACAATCCCATGATCCCAGTGGTCTGTAGCACAGACCCTGGTACTGCCAAACTGCACTTCCTGGGGTTTCACTGCAGCTGCTGCTGCTGCCAACCCCTCAGACAGGCATCTGCCCTACTGGGGTCCAGCCAGGCCTGGCCCAGGATGGCAGAACAAAGAACTTCCTCTGAGAGAGGGTGTTACACCCTCTCCCTTTGGAAAATGGTGTGAAGGCAGGGGAGGAGTAGCCTCCCCCAGCCTCTGGAAATGCTTTCTTGGGCACAGATGTGCCCAATTCTGCATAAGCCAGTCTACACCGGTTCAGGGGACCCCTTAGCCCTGCTCTGGCGCGAAACTGGACAAAGGAAAGGGGAGTGACCACTCCCCTGACCTGCACCTCCCCTGGGAGGTGTCCAGAGCTCCTCCAGTGTGCTCCAGAACTCTGCCATCTTGGAAACAGAGGTGCTGCTGGCACACTGGACTGCTCTGAGTGGCCAGTGCCACCAGGTGACGTCAGAGACTCCTTCTGATAGGCTCCTTCAGGTGTTGCTAGCCTATCCTCTCTCCTAGGTAGCCAAACCCTCTTTTCTGGCTATTTAGGGTCTCTGTCTCTGGGGAAACTTTAGATAACGAATGCAAGAGCTCATCCGAGTTCCTCTGCATCTCTCTCTTCACCTTCTGCCAAGGAATTGACTGCTGACCGCGCTGGAAGCCTGCAAACCTGCAACATAGTAGCAAAGACGACTACTGCAACTCTGTAACGCTGATCCTGCCACCTTCTCGACTGTTTTCCTGCTTGTGCATGCTGTGGGGGTAGTCTGCCTCCTCTCTGCACCAGAAGCTCTGAAGAAATCTCCCGTGGGTCGACGGAATCTTCCCCCTGCAACTGCAGGCACCAAAAAGCTGCATTACCGGTCCCTTGGGTCTCCTCTCAGCACAACGAGCGAGGTCCCTCGAATCCAGCGACTCTGTCCAAGTGACCCCCACAGTCCAGTGACTCTTCAGTCCAAGTTTGGTGGAGGTAAGTCCTTGCCTCACCTCGCTGGGCTGCATTGCTGGAAAACGCGACTTTTGCAGCTACTCCGGCCCCTGTGCACTTCCTTCGGAGATCCTTTGTGCACAGCCAAGCCTGGGTCCACGGCACTCTAACCTGCATTGCACGACTTTCTAAGTTGGTCTCCGGCGACGTGGGACTCCTTTGTGCGACTTTGGGTGAGCACCGTTTCATGCATCCTTGTAGTGCCTGTTTCTGGCACTTCTCCGGGTGCTACCTGCTGCTGAGAGGGCTCCTTGTCTTGCTCGACGTCCCTTCTCTCTCCTGGTCCAATTTGCGACCTCCTGGTCCCTCCAGGGCCACATCAGCATCTAAAAACGCTAACCGCATGATTTGCAGCTAGCAAGGCTTGTTGGCGTTTTTTCGGTGGGAAAATACTTTTGCACGACTCTCCACGGCGAGAGGGATCCGTCCACCAAAGGGGAAGTCTCTAGCCCTTTTCGTTCCTGCAGAAACCTCAGCTTCTTCTGTCCAGTAGAAGCTTCTTTGCATCCACAGCTGGCATTTCCTGGGCATATGCCCATCTCCGACTTGCTTGTGACTTTTGGACTTGGTCCCCTTGTTCCACAGGTACCCTAGATTGGAAATCCACAGTTGTTGCATTGTTGGTTTGTGTCTTTCCTGCATTATTCCTCTAACACGACTTCTTTGTCCTTAGGGGAACTTTAGTGCACTTTGCACTCACTTTTCAGGGTCGTGGGGAGGGTTATTTTTCTAACTCTCACTATTTTCTAATAGTCCCAGCGACCCTCTACAAGGTCACATAGGTTTGGGGTCCTTTCGTGGTTCGTATTCCACTTTTGGAGTATATGGTTTGTGTTGCCCCTATCCCTATGTTTCCCCATTGCATCCTATTGTAACTATACATTGTTTGCAGTTTTCTAAGACTATACTGCATATTTTTGCTATTGTGTATAGATATCTTGTGTATATTTCCTATCCTCTCACTGAGGGTACACTCTAAGATACTTTGGCATATTGTCATAAAAATAAAGTACCTTTATTTTTAGTATAACTGTGTATTGTGTTTTCTTATGATATTGTGCATATGACACTAAGTGGTACTGTAGTAGCTTCACCCGTCTCCTAGTTCAGCCTGAGCTGCTCTGCTAAGCTACCATTATCTATCAGCCTAAGCTGCTAGACACCCTATACACTAATAAGGGATAACTGGGCCTGGTGCAAGGTGCAAGTACCCCTTGGTACTCACTACAAGCCAGTCCAGCCTCCTACATTGGTTGTGCAGCGGTGGGATAAGTGCTTTGAGACTACTTACCACTCTTGTCATTGTACTTTTCATAAGAGAAAAATATACAAAACAAGGTCAGTGTATATACACATAGCCAAAAAGTTTTGCATTTCCTCTTTTCACTCTTTTCTAAGTGCTGAAAAGTACTTCTAAACTTTCAAAAAGTTTAAAAAGTTTTTTTCTGTCTTTCCAAAAAGTTCTGAAAACTTTTTTTTCTTTTTCTATCACTTTAACTCTCTCTAAAAATGTCTGGCACAGGCCAAAATGTTGATCTGTCCAAACTTGCATATGATCACCTTAGCTGGAAAGGAGCAAGGAGTCTCTGCATAGAGAGAGGTTTGAGTGTAGGGAAGAATCCTTCCTTGGAACTGTTACTTAACATGCTTAGAGAACAGGATAAGGCTAGAAGTGCCCCATCTGTAGAAAAAGTAGCTAATGGTTCCCAATCTGATCCAGGGACTCCCCCAGGAAAAGATTCAGGAAAGAAACTTCCTAGCCTGCCCATTACTAGACAGTCTAGCATAGTTGGTAATGATGGAGAGCCACACCATACAAATAGTGTTGTCTCACATCATAGCAAAAGCATTTATTCTCACCATACTGGTAGTGATGTTTCTGTTAGCCAAGCTGTTAGGGTGGCTTCTGTAAGGGACAGGTCTCCTTCTGTTCATTCCCATCACACCTCTGTATCTAGGAATGTCCCTCCCACCAACCCTGATGACAGAATGTTAGAGAGGGAACTCAATAAGATGAGGGTGGAACAAACCAGACTGAAGCTTAAAAAGCAACAGCTGGATTTGGATAGACAGTCTTTTGAACTAGAGAAGGAAAGACAGAAGTTGGGTTTAGAAACCCATGGTGGCAGCAGCAGTATTCCCCATAGCCATCCTGCAAAAGAGCATGATTCCAGGAATCTGCACAAGATAGTTCCCCCTTATAAGGAGGGGGATGACATTAACAAGTGGTTTGCTGCACTTGAGAGGGCCTGTGTTGTACAGGATGTCCCTCAAAGGCAGTGGGCTGCTATCCTATGGCTATCATTTAGTGGAAAAGGTAGGGATAGGCTCCTTACTGTGAAAGAAAATGATGCCAATAATTTCCAAGTTCTTAAGAATGCACTCCTGGATGGTTATGGCTTAACCACTGAACAATACAGGATAAAGTTCAGAGACCAAAAAGGAGTCTTCACAAGACTGGGTTGATTTCATTGACCATTCAGTGAAGGCCTTGGAGGGGTGGTTACATGGCAGTAAAGTTACTGATTATGACAGCCTGTATAACTTGATCCTGAGAGAGCATATTCTTAATAATTGTGTGTCTGATTTGTTGCACCAGTACTTGGTGGACTCTGATCTGACCTCTCCCCAAGAATTGGGAAAGAAGGCAGACAAATGGGTCAGAACAAGGGTGAACAGAAAAGTTCATACAGCGGGTGACAAAGATGGCAACAAATAGAAGGATGGTAAGTCTTCTGACAAGGGTGGGGACAAATCTAAAAATGAGTCTTCATCAGGCCCACAAAAACACTCTGGTGGGGGTGGTGGGCCCAAATCCTCTTTTAATCAGAACAAGGAAAAGAAACCATGGTGCTATTTATGTAAAATAAAAGGCCATTGGACAACAGATCCCAGTTGTCCAAAGAAAAGCACCAATGCTCCTACCACTACAACCCCTACTGCTACCCCTAGTGTCCCTACTAATAGCAGTGGTGGTGGGAGCAAACCTACTAATAGCCAATCCAAGGGAGTAGCTGGGCTCACTATTGGTAACTTAGTTGGGGTTGGCCTTGTTAGGGAGGCCACAGAGGCTGTGTTAGTCTCTGAGGGGGCTATTGATTTAGCCACCTTAGTTGCTTGTCCCCTTAATATGGATAAGTACAAGCAGCTACCCCTAATAAATGGTGTTGAGGTTCAGGCCTACAGGGACACTGGTGCCAGTGTGACTATGGTCATAGAGAAACTGGTCCACCCTGAACAACACCTACTTGGTCACCAGTACCAAGTAACCGATGCTCACAACAACACACTTAGCCACCCCATGGCTGTTGTTAATCTCAACTGGGGGGGGGGGTTACTGGTCCAAAGAAAGTTGTGGTAGCCACAGATTTACCTGTAGACTGTCTACTAGGAAATGATTTGGAGACATCAGCTTGGTCAGATGTGGAGTTGGAGGCCCATGCAGCAATGCTGGGCATCCCAGGGCATATTTTTGCTTTGACAAGGGCTCAGGCCAAAAAGCAAAAAGGACAGGGAAGCTTGGATCCTGGAACAATGGACCAAGTGCTCCCTAAAGCTAGGGCTAGTAGAAGCAAACCACTTCCTACTATCCCTCCCTCTACAGTGGATTCAACTTCTGAGGAAGAAGAATTCCCTCCCTGTGCAGAACCTACACCATAGGAGCTGGAAGCAGACACTGCTGAGCTTTTGGGTGAAGGGGGGCCTGCCAGAGAGGAGCTGAGTGTGGCACAGCAAACCTGTCCCACATTAGGGGGTCTCAGACAGCAAGCTGTCAAACAGGCTAATGGGGATGTCAGTGACTCTCACAGAGTTTACTGGGAGGACAACCTCTTGTACACTGAGCATAGGGATCCTAAACCTGGAGCTGCCAGGAGATTAGTGATTCCTCAGGAGTACAGAAAGTTCCTCCTAACCCTGGCACATGACATTCCCCTAGCTGGGCATCTAGGACAAATAAAAACTTGGGACAGGCTTGTTCCCCTGTTTCATTGGCCTACAATGTCTGAGGACACAAAGGAATTTTGTAAGTCCTGTGAAACCTGTCAAGCCAGTGGCAAGACAGGTGGCACCCCAAAGGCACCCCTTATTCCACTGCCTGTGGTTGGGGTTCCCTTTGAAAGGGTAGGGGTTGACATAGTTGGCCCCCTTGACCCTCCTACTGCTTCAGGCAATAGATTTATCTTGGTGGTAGTGGACCATGCCACAAGATATCCTGAAGCTATTCCTTTAAGGACCACTACTGCACCTGCAGTGGCAAAGGCCCTCCTGGGGATATTTTCCAGGGTGGGCTTCCCAAAGGAAGTAGTATCAGACAGGGGAAGCAATTTCATGTCTGCATACTTAAAGGCCATGTGGAAGGAGTGTGGTGTAACGTACAAGTTCACAACACCCTATCATCCACAAACAAATGGACTGGTGGAGAGATTTAATAAAACTCTCAAAGGCATGATTATGGGTCTCCCTGAAAAACTCCGCAGGAGATGGGATATCCTTCTACCATGCCTCCTTTTTGCCTACAGGGAGGTACCCCAGAAAGGAGTGGGCTTCAGCCCCTTTGAACTTCTTTTTGGACACCCTGTAAGGGGTCCACTCACACTTGTAAAGGAGGGTTGGGAACAACCTTTAAAAGCTCCTAAGCAGGATATTGTGGATTATGTACTTAGCCTCAGATCAAGGATGGCTGAGTACATGAAAAAGGCCAGTAAAAACCTTCAGGCCAGCCAAGAGCTCCAGAAGCAATGGCATGATCAGAAGGCTGTTTTGGTTCAGTACCAACCAGGGCAGAAAGTGTGGGTCTTGGAGCCTGTGGCCCCAAGAGCACTCCAAGATAAATGGAGTGGACCCCACACAATTGTTGAAAAGAAGGGAGAAGTCACCTATTTAGTTGACTTAGGCACTGCCAGGAGTCCCCTTAGGGTGCTCCATGTCAACCGCCTGAAACCCTACTATGACAGGGCTGATCTCACCCTGCTCATGGCAACAGATGAGGGACAGGAAGAAGACAGTGATCCTCTACCTGATCTCTTCTCTTCCACAGAACAAGATGCTCTGGTGGAAGGTGTAGTTTTGGCTGATTGTCTTACTGCTGAGCAGAAAGACAATTGCATAAATCTCCTAGATCAATTCTCTGAACTCTTCTCTACTGTGCCAGGTACCACTTCTTGGTGTGAGCACACTATAGATACTGGAGACAGCTTGCCTGTCAAAAGTAAGATCTATAGGCAGCCTGACCATGTCAGGGACTGCATAAAGCAAGAGGTCCAGAAAATGTTAGAACTAGGAGTGGTTGAGCACTCTGACAGTCCATGGGCTTCTCCTGTGGTACTGGTACCAAAACCCCATTGCAAAGATGGAAAGAAGGAAATGCGGTTTTGTGTAGACTATAGAGGTCTCAACTTGGTAACCAAAACTGATGCTCAACCTATACCCAGGGCAGATGAGCTCATAGATACACTGGCATCTGCCAAGTATCTAAGCACTTTTGACTTGACTGCAGGGTATTGGCAGATCAAATTGTCAGAAGATGCTAAACCTAAGACTTCATTTTCAACCATTGGAGGACATTACCAGTTTACTGTAATGCCTTTTGGTTTGAAAAATGCACCTGCCACTTTTCAGAGGTTGGTGAACACAATCCTGCAAGGGCTGGAAGCTTTCAGTGCAGCATATTTGGACGATATAGCTGTCTTTAGCTCCAGCTAGGATGATCACCTGGTCCACCTATGGAAAGTTTTGGAGGCCCTGCAAAAGGCAGGCCTCACTATCAAGGCTTCAAAGTGCCAGATAGGGCAGGGTAAGGTGGTTTATCTGGGACACCTTGTTGGTGGGGAACAGATTGCACCACTACAGGGGAAAATCCAAACAATTATTGATTGGGTTCCCCCTACTACACAGACTCAGGTGAGAGCCTTCCTAGGCCTCACTGGGTATTACAGGAGGTTCATTAAGAACTATGGCTCCATTGCAGCCCCTCTTAATGACCTCACATCCAAGAAAATGCCTAAAAAGGTATTATAGACAGCAAACTGTCAGAAAGCTTTTGAGGAGCTGAAGCAGGCCATGTGCTCTGCACCTGTCCTGAAAAGCCCTTGTTACTCTAAAAAATTCTATGTCCAAACTGATGCATCTGAATTAGGAGTAGGGGCAGTCCTATCACAACTTAATTCTGAGGGCCAGGATCAACCTGTTGCTTTTATTAGTAGGAGGTTGACCCCTAGAGAAAAGCGTTGGTCTGCCATTGAGAGGGAGGCCTTTGCTGTGGTCTGGGCACTGAAGAAGTTGAGGCCATACCTGTTTGGCACTCACTTCATTGTTCAGACAGACCACAAACCTCTACTTTGGCTAAAACAAATGAAAGGTGAAAATCCTAAATTGTTGAGGTGGTCCATATCCCTACAGGGAATGGACTATACAGTGGAACATAGACCTGGGAGTAGCCACTCCAATGCAGATGGACTCTCCAGATATTTCCACTTAGACAATGAAGACTCATCAGGTCATGGCTAGTCTTATTGTCCTTCGTTTGAGGGGGGTTGTGTAGGAAAGTACCATCTTGCCTGGCATGTTACCCCCATTTTTCACTGTATATATGTTGTTTTAGTTGTATGTGTCACTGGGACCCTGGTAACCCAGGGCCCCAGTGCTCATAAGTGTGCCTGAATGTGTTACCTGTGTAGTGACTAACTGTCTCACTGAGGCTCTGCTAATCAGAACCTCAGTGGTTATGCTCTCTCATTTCTTTCCAAATTGTCACTGACAGGCTAGTGACCATTTTTACCAATTTTCATTGGCTTACTGGAACACCCTTATAATTCCCTAGTATATGGTACTGAGGTACCCAGGGTATTGGGGTTCCAGGAGATCCCTATGGGCTGCAGCATTTCTTTTGCCACCCATAGGGAGCTCTGACAATTCTTACACAGGCCTGCCACTGCAGCCTGAGTGAAATAACGTCCACGTTATTTCACAGCCATTTTACACTGCACTTAAGTAACTTATAAGTCACCTATATGTCTAACCTTTACCTGGTAAAGGTTAGGTGCAAAGTTACTTAGTGTGAGGGCACCCTGGCACTAGCCAAGGTGCCCCCACATTGTTCAGAGCCAATTCCCTGAACTTTGTGAGTGCGGGGACACCATTACACGCGTGCACTACATATAGGTCACTATCTATATGTAGCTTCACAATGGTAACTCCGAATATGGCCATGTAACATGTCTATGATCATGGAATTGCCCCCTCTATGCCATCCTGGCATGGTTGGCACAATCCCATGATCCCAGTGGTCTGTAGCACAGACCCTGGTACTGCCAAACTGCCCTTCCTGGGGTTTCACTGCAGCTGCTGCCAACCCCTCAGACAGGCATCTGCCCTCCTGGGGTCCAGCCAGGCCTGGCCCAGGATGGCAGAACAAAGAACTTCCTCTGAGAGAGGGTGTTACACCCTCTCCCTTTGGAAAATGGTGTGAAGGCAGGGGAGGAGTAGCCTCCCCCAGCCTCTGGAAATGCTTTCTTGGGCACAGATGTGCCCAATTCTGCATAAGCCAGTCTACACCAGTTCAGGGGACCCCTTAGCCCTGCTCTGGCGCGAAACTGGACAAAGGAAAGGGGAGTGACCACTCCCCTGACCTGCACCTCCCCTGGGAGGTGTCCAGAGCTCCTCCAGTGTGCTCCAGACCTCTGCCATCTTGGAAACAGAGGTGCTGCTGGCACACTGGACTGCTCTGAGTGGCCAGTGCCACCAGGTGACGTCAGAGACTCCTTCTGATAGGCTCCTTCAGGTGTTGCTAGCCTATCCTCTCTCCTAGGTAGCCAAACCCTCTTTTCTGGCTATTTAGGGTCTCTGTCTCTGGGGAACCTTTAGATAACGAATGCAAGAGCTCAACCGAGTTCCTCTGCATCTCTCTCTTCACCTTCTGCCAAGGAATCGACTGCTGACCGCGCTGGAAGCCTGCAAACCTGCAACATAGTAGCAAAGACGACTACTGCAACTCTGTAACGCTGATCCTGCCGCCTTCTCGACTGTTTTCCTGCTTGTGCATGCTGTGGGGGTAGTCTCCCTTCTCTCTGCACCAGAAGCTCCGAAGAAATCTCCCGTGGGTCGACGGAATCTTCCCCCTGCAACCGCAGGCACCAAAAAGCTGCATTACCGGTCCCTTGGGTCTCCTCTCAGCACGACGAGCGAGGTCCCTCGAATCCAGCGACTCTGTCCAAGTGACCCCCACAGTCCAGTGACTCTTCAGTCCAAGTTTGGTGGAGGTAAGTCCTTGCCTCACCTCGCTGGGCTGCATTGCTGGGAACCGTGACTTTTGCAGCTACTCCGGCCCCTGTGCACTTCCGGTGGAAATCCTTTGTGCACAGCCAAGCCTAGGTCCACGGCACTCTAACCTGCATTGCACAACTTTCTAAGTTGGTCTCTGGCGACGTGGGACTCCTTTGTGCGACTTCGGGTGAGCACTGTTTCACGCATCCTTGTAGTGCCTGTTTCTGGCACTTCTCCGGGTGCTACCTGCTGCTGAGAGGGCTCCTTGTCTTGCTCGACGTCCCTTCTCTCTCCTGGTCCAATTTGCGACCTCCTGGTCCCTCCAGAGCCACAGCAGCGTCCAAAAATGCTAACCGCACGATTTGCAGCTAGCAAGGCTTGTTGGCATTTTTTCGGTGGGAAAATACTTCTGCACGACTCTCCACGGCAAGTGGGATCCGTCCACCAAAGGGGAAGTCTCTAGCCCTTTTCGTTCTTGCAGAAACCTCAGCTTCTTCTGTCCAGTAGAAGCTTCTTTGCATCCACAGCTGGCATTTCCTGGGCATATGCCCATCTCCGACTTGCTTGTGACTTTTGGACTTGGTCCCCTTGTTCCACAGGTACCCTAGATTGGAAATCCACAGTTCTTGCATTGTTGGTTTGTGTCTTTCCTGCATTATTCCTCTAACACGACTTCTTTGTCCTTAGGGGAACTTTAGTGCACTTTGCACTCACTTTTCAGGGTCGTGGGGAGGGTTATTTTTCTAACTCTCACTATTTTCTAATAGTCCCAGCGACCCTCTACAAGGTCACATAGGTTTGGGGTCCATTCGTGGTTCGTATTCCACTTTTGGAGTATATGGTTTGTGTTGCCCCTATCCCTATGTTTCCCCATTGCATCCTATTGTAACTATACATTGTTTGCACTGTTTTCTAAGACTATACTGCATATTTTTGCTATTGTGTATAGATATCTTGTGTATATTTCCTATCCTCTCACTGAGGGTACACTCTAAGATACTTTGGCATATTGTCATAAAAATAAAGTACCTTTATTTTTAGTATAACTGTGTATTGTGTTTTCTTATGATATTGTGCATATGATACTAAGTGGTACTGTAGTAGCTTCACCCGTCTCCTAGTTCAGCCTGAGCTGCTCTGCTAAGCTACCATTATCTATCAGCCTAAGCTGCTAGACACCCTATACACTAATAAGGGATAACTGGGCCTGGTGCAAGGTGCAAGTACCCCTTGGTACTCACTACAAGCCAATCCAGCCTCCTACAGCCATATCAAGTAATCTTAACAACAACCACTGCTGTGAAAAGTGCAGGCATTCCGAATTGTATACATGCCAGTCACACAAAGAAGGTAATGTGTCCAACTGATGAGGAACTTGAAGTTTCCGGCACAACAGTTCCAGAAAGGGAAGTCTCAGGGCCAGAAAACGGCCAAGAGAGAGCTGAAACTGCAGGAGAGCGCACTGAGAACAGCCTAGTCCCTCAAACAGTGAATGAGTTCGAGAGAGGTGACAGTGTGCCTATCTCAGTAGAGGCAGCCGGAGAACTAAATCAAGGAGAAGTAGACGGATACGGGTTAGAACTTGAACCCGTTACAGATCAAGAAGAAGAAGAAGAAGAAGAAGGGAAAATAGTAGAAAGAGACCAAAGTGTACCGGCATCCCCTGAACCAGTCGCAGGTCCATCAAGTGAAAACACCATACTACAAGAGGAGGGTGCTGTTCAGCGTTCTGAAAAGACAAATCGGAAGAAGATGCATAAAGGTGATAATTGGCCAGAAAAACCAATTCTAAGGATAAGAAGCATACCAGGTGAAACGATCACAGAAAAACTGATGCATCCCGAGTGGGAGATCTAAGTGAAGGAGAACTGCAAGGTGAACACAGATTGAAAAGGATGAGAGTCGCAAATAGAAGGTACACAGGTCCTGAATGGGCGTATGCTACAACATCTGAATGGCAACAAGAATTCTTAGCGTTCTGTTTTGATTGAGAAGTACTAGGCCAATACTACGGTACCTGAACTAATTCAAAGAAAAAACGTTGTTAAAAAATCAAAACTGAAAACTAAAGAAAGAGACTTATAAATTACCGGATGCGTCATTAGAACCTGATTTGACTTTGAGAAACCTGATTATGACAAGCTGCTAACCTGATTTGACAAAGGGGTCCTGGAGTGAATGAAAACGCTGTAAATACACGCAGAGAGAGAGAGGAAGAAGAAGAAAGTTTTATATCGTCCTCAAGTTGATTGTTATTCTGCTATTTGATTCTATACAGATATGGCTTATAATAGAGGTAGTAACAAGAAGGGTAAGGTGTGTGGTTGTTTAAGCCTTATAATAGGTATTGTGTGTGCAGTCATAATTGTGGGAGTGATTGTGGGAATGCAGTGGTTAGATAAGAAAACAACTAACGCTGTTTCAAAGCCAGAGACTACCACATTAACACCGTGGGAAAGATTTGAGCAAGATGCAAGACACTTGCATGAGGGGACTAATTCAAAGGGGGAGCTTTCTACTAATGTCTTCTATCGCTTGCTGAATGAGTATGTTGAGACCATGGATGTGAAAGACTGTTATGTGTGTACGAAGATTTCTTCATCAGTGCAAGAAGGGTTCACTTATCACAGCCTTCCGTTGACTTACGGAATAAGCTGTAGCTTGCTACTAACACGATTCTATAATCAAGAGCATGTGCAATACTTGTATTCAAATCTGGATGTTGTGTTTTCTTTTGTGCCTGTGATTGAGTTTCTGAACAAGCTAGCTAAAGAGTATAATATAAAAATAGTTAGAGGTTTCTTTGAACCGACGCTTACATTTGGAACAGCTTATGCACACCGCAACAATTTGACTTGTTTATTATCCCCTGTAGAGAAAAGCTTCTTAGATCACACTGATGATAGACGCAAAGCATTAAAGGAAAGATTAGAAAAAGGGTTAGAAAAACTCACATATGCAAATGAATATGCTTGTACCGCAATCAAAATGCAAGATAATTTAGCTATAGATGCATTGCATGTAGGGAGGCTTTGTGTATATAGGCCTAAATCTGACCAGGACAATTTGTTTGTGGGAACGAGTGAATGCAGACATGTGTTTTTGTTTCAGAGTAAATGGACATTTATGTTGAATGGACAGGATCCAGCAATCCCTGGGATCTATTACATCTGTGGACTTAATGCTTATTACCGTCTCCCTAAGGGATGGTATGGGACATGTTATTTGGGAATAGTTTTCCCAAAGATTTACCAGATTGATTACTTAAAACAAATACCTAAAACGTCTGAATTACAACATACTAAACAGAAACGAGAATAAGTGGCGGCTTTCATTGGTGATATACTTGGAGCTATAATCCCTTCAGTAGGGGTTATCTTGAACTCCATGAAAATTCAAAAGTTGTCTACTATTGTGGATAACATGCTGACAAATTGTACGGGGACAATACTCCTGATGGATACTGAACTTGCTGCGGAAAGAGCTATGACTCTTCAAAATCGGCTTGCTTTAGACATCCTTTTGGCAAAGAGTGGAGGGGTCTGTAAGATGCTCAACGAGTGTCATTGTTGCTCGTACATTCCAGATAATAGTAAAAAGATTAGAAATATGATTACTAACCTAACTAGAGATAGTACAGATTTGAAGGATTTGAAGGAACCTGGAGTTTGGGAAAAATGTGGAAAGGGAATTGCAAGAGTAGGGAGCTGGTTTACCAACATTTGGAATGGGGTACTTGCAAAAATACTAATGGGTCTATTAATTGTTCTGACCTGTCTATTAGGATTGTGGGGAGCATGCAAAATTAATGATAAAAATAAAAGAAATTGGACAAAATGAACCATGAGAAATAAAGAAAGTGAAAGAGAAAAGATGTTCAATGAAATTTGGGAAAGTTCGCATATGCGCATCATGCATAAAGTGAAAAATTAAAATGAAAGGTCAAAAGGGAAAGGTTTGTGTGATGACAAGCGTCATCAGAGGAGGGACTGAGAGAGTGTAGCTTATATAAACTATATTAACATGAAACGTTTATATATTAATGTGTAATGATGCCGCCTAGAAACTATAATAGTAGCGATTTTGCTTAAACGTGCACCTGAATTGTGACCACAGTGAGTGGCCACCAATGTATACGCAAACTAATAATGATGAATAAAATGTTCATGTTATGTTCAATTAAGCTTATATTAACCTTTGCATTACTGAATCCGTATTGAAAATCCTCATACGCCTTAAGTTAGCGTGAGCTGCAGATTGGCTGCTCGGCTCTCATATTAAATGCATTTCTCTGTTTTCCAGTGTGCTGACTCACGAGGGGCCATGACCCCACAATGTTCTTTTCTTCTAGCTTGGAAGATGAATGTAACCATGTTAAATCCATTCCCAGGCGCATCTTCGGTGCCCTGGAATAATTGTTATAAATGAATTGAAACAAGTGTAGATTAATGAAATGTACAAGGTCTTTCAAACCGGGACGACGAAGAGCTGCTGACCAAAAGATGTACAAAGAATTACCAAGAAACTGAAGTAATGCCGGATGTGCCACCTCTGAAGAGGTTAATTATGAAGACCAATCAAAAGGTTGTAAATAATATGGGGTGAAGATTTGGGATTACCTAATGTGTTATACGATAGGTTGAAGATAGTGGGGTATAGCAAGTATCCAATAGAATTTTGGGGGAATGTACTACGAAAAAGGGATAAAAACCCATGTCACAGAAGGGTCATCAGAAATAGGTAGGGAATGCTATTGATTTTATCCAGAAACTCTGTCACTCTGTTTGGTGACTTTAAGACTTATTAAAACCATCCTCACCCATAGACTGCCCATTTACACTTTTCCTCCTTATGAGGGATGTGCCCACCTATGCCCTTTAGTTGAGACCCAACTGATGGCGTTTTGACTGATGTCCTGAAGATGAAGACTGATCCTGTGTGCTGACCAAATCTTTGGAGGGTAATTATGACAATGCATTTGTAATTTGTCTGTTTGCTTTTCCTTTAGAGGTACCAACTGCTTGTTTTGACAGAAACCATAGCTAGATGTTTTCCAAATTGGTGTTCTAAATCTTTTGCATGAAGCCCAACATGCGGATGCTAATCAGTGGTTAGGGCAGGGGTTCACCAAAACTGACGCAAATAGACAAACGACTGACATTATGCTAGGTTGAGCTGACGCGTATTTGATATTCTGCTATCTTGATCTATGTTTACGCCGTGCTATGTTCTAATGTTTGTGATTCTGGCGTTAATTAAATCTTATCACAGCTGCCATATCGTGACTATACTCCTATGTTTCTTGGTTTTGAGATTAACTCATTTATTCGTAGATTATAATCAATTGGGAATAAAATTCATAAAATTCTACTAAACTGGTGTGGTTATTCATGACTGAAAGGTCATGGTAGCGTTGTTGAATTGATTAATGACTTTGACTAAAGTGAAATGTATTGTTGTGATAAATATTGATGACATTATTGATATATTGATTGATATATTGATCATTTATCTCGTTCTACGGTGTCTCTCAACTGGGTCAAAAGATTCATTGGCCTAAAACGAGTCCTAATGTGTAATAAATTAACATAGAAGGACGTGTTAACACTGGTAATCAACCAATGCCAACCAGTGCTTCAATTATTTGCAGAAATGAACCTCATGGTGTAAGGAAAAAAGCCAAACGTGAGGTCTGCGTATCTTGAGTAGGGCGCTGCTCTCCCAATCACACCGTGACAGACCTACATATGTCAATAGCTGTCCCTTAAGCCCTCCCTCCATGGGTATAGATATTTCCCCACAGCACACCCAAATAGGCATCTCTGAGTGTTGTAATTTAGTAGCGATTAGATTAAGCATTAGCAGAAGACATCTTGTATTTAGCAACTATTGTGAACATTTCGCGGAATCCATTTTGTATTCATGGCAGCCATTTTTTCTGCCACATGCTGCCATGTGCTCGCCATGTGCTCTGTCCTACCTTCCTGTTAACTACTCTTGAAAATCTGTCTAGTGACAAGTTATATTTAGCATCTCCCACTTTCGCACATGCCCAGTAAGATCTGCAGCTGTTAGTAATTAGTAACAGACAGTAATGTGTCAACTAGTCCTTGAAAACTGTTGGCCCCTCCTACCTGTTGACTGTGCATTTCCATATGACCTTATATGTATATGTCTTGCTTCTATAACTGTACCACCTTCTTTTAGCCCCTGCATGAGTATAAAAGGACCATGCTCTTTTAGTTCAGTGTGCTACTTCAAACATTACCGAAGGATGCTGTTTGAACTGTAGTACCACTTCATGAGGTTTAATAAACTTTGGGGGTCATTCTGACTTTGACGGGCGGCGGAGGCCGCCCGCCAAACTCCCGCCGGCAGAATACCGCTGCGCGGTCAAAAGACCGCCGCGGTAATTCTGAGTTTCCCGCTGGGCTGGCGGGCGACCGCCAGAAGGCCGCCTGCCAGCCCAGCTTGAAACCCCCTTCCATGAGGATGCCGGCTCCGAATGGAGCCGGCGGAGTGGAAGGGGTGCGACGGGTGCAGTTGCACCCGTCGCGATTTTCAGTGTCTGCTTGGCAGACACTGAAAATCTTGGTGGGGCCCTGTTAGGGGGCCCCTGCAGTGCCCATGCCATTGGCATGGGCACTGCAGGGGCCCCCAGGGGCCCCACGACACCCGTTACCGCCAGCCAGGTTCTGGCAGTCAAAACCGCCAGAACCAGGCTGGCGGTAAGGGGGTCGGAATCCCCATGGCGGCGCTGCTTGCAGCGCCGCCATGGAGGATTCCCTTGGGCAGCGGGAAACCGGTGGGACACCGCCGGTTTCGCATATCTGACCGCGGCTGTACCGCCGCGGTCAGAATGCCCATGGGAGCACTGCCAGCCTGTTGGCGGTGCTCCCGCGGTCGTTGGCCCTGGCGGTCCATGACCGCCAGGGTCAGAATGACCCCCTTTGTCTTTTATTTCAGTTTCTGTGCCAACTCCTTCCTATATGGTCTGAGGACTTTGTGAAGAGAAGGGAGAACCCCTGGCACTAGTAGGCCTTGCTGAGGCTTACTTTGACAAATTGGCGCCCGAACAGGGACTCATCGGCGACTCGGGCGCCCAACGGATTGGTCACGACGAAGGATTGGGATCTCGCTGCGGATGATCAATGCCTGAGGAGACCTGAGTCTTGGCAACCACTGCGTTTTTCCCTTCTTTCTGATTTGACCATCCAGGTGGCGCCGGTCCTCGACTGAGATCCTTTTTGTTCATTCGTCGTGCAGTGACCATTTGGTCGATTTTAGAACTTGGCAGTTGGAACCTGGATGCCCTGTGATTGGTAAGAGCCGTTTTACGGCACTTGCTGTGGGTTTTGATGCCTTTGTTTCACCACTTACTGTGGCTCTCGTGTTTTGGGCGACTAGTCAATTTGTGTCCTTTGAATTGATATATAAATTGCAATTTATATAGGCAGGTAATGAGGAGAATTTTCTCCAATTAGATTTTGATTTGAACGGCATCTTAAGTGCTACTTTGATTATAATACTGCATACTCTGCACTATTTTTGGCATGCCTGTTTTTAGCGCACTTCGTAGGATGTGTTGCTTTTGTAATGGTACCAATTTGAGACTGGAAGAATCGCAACCGGCACCCCCAGAGGGAACGCCCAATAGAGAAATGCATGTTAAACATGGTCTTTCTTCTGTAATGCACAGCACATTATGAAATAAATACACTTGTGCGGATCCTGAGTTACGTTGGCCTATGCACGGGTCATTTGATTTACGAAAGATTGAGTATGTGGAACAATGTATGTGTAAGCAAAGGTCTAGGCAAGATATGTTTGACTGTGTACGAATGTGGGAGAAAGAAGTGCGTGGACGAGTGAAGCGTGAGCAAGCCTTGCTTGAGAAAGAGCAGCAAAGAATATATATGTGAAAGCAGTGGAAATGAGAAAGAAAGAAATAAATGACTTAAAGGAGACAGAAGAGAAAGAACGTAAATTACAGGTTACTGGCCAATACACTGTTCGGCAACCTCTCTATCCTATCCTTAATAAACCGCACAATGATTTTTTGTTACTAGATCGCCCTCCACCTCTGTATGTCGTTCCTTCTGCCCCTCATGAGTTGGCTGAGGTCTCCGGTATGGAGCAACAGAAGATATGAGACAGTCGCTCTATGTTGCCTGCTGACCGTGCGTCTGAGCTTAGATCTACTGCTCGTAAAACAATTCGTAGCATTGTCTCTGCTTCTGAACTTTTAGACAACATGAAAGGGTGGACGGAAAAGGAGCAGCTATATTTTACTGAGGCATTTGGCACTGAAGTTATTGAACTATTTCGGAAATATTCTGATGAGTTAGAGCCGGATGATGTAGCAGCTGATCATAAGCAAATGCGTGATGGTCTTTTTGTTTTCTCCCAGGTGGCTGATGCAATCAGGCATTTGGTGAAATTATGTGTTGCAGCAGTCCGTTTTCAAGAGGAGAAAAGGGCCGTGGACGTAGTTGCATGGACATCTCAGACTGACGGGGTGCAAGCTTCCATCTTAGGAACAGATAAGACTATGATAGTTCACACGAAACCAATGCAGGAGGCCGCGCCTTTGTATGTTCCCCCTAAAGGATTGGGTACAAGTGATGATAAAACTTCTGTTGTTATTTTATTTATAATTAGGGGTATACTCCTTGGAATAGGGCAGATGTAATGGCACTTAAAACAACATTACCTGACCCGCTGAAAAATCCAGCCGCCTTTAATGAGGAAGCTGAAGGAGCAATTAGTTATTGTACTATGACTTTGGCTGACATTGATTTATTTTTCGGATTGATATTACCGCCAAATATGTGGAGAACTGTTCGTAAAGTTGATGATCGTGTAGTTTTTGGGGCGTCATGGAAAGAATTAGAACAGATCGACGGGGATAGGGAACCTGCGAAAAAGCCGTATCAGTTGATTCTAGATCTTCATGCAACCATATTAGTTAAGTTAAAAATGATTGTTTCTCCTAAAAAGATAGATTGGACTATTTTAGCGTCTTGTAAGCAAAAGGCAGATGAATCGGTCTCTGATTTCTTCACACGCTTTGAAGAAGCATTTCATGATTTTAGCGGCCAGTTATTGTCAGATGATACGGGCAGACATTTGTTCGTCAACAAATATGTCGCAAATCTGTTACCAGGAATAGCTAGTCATCTAAAAGCTAGTGAAAGTTCATGGACTACCTCTACTCCTGTTTCTCTTTTGACTATGGCTCAATATTATGAACGTCAGGAACTAGAAGCAAAAGGTAGCGAGGATAAAATGATTAAAGAATTAAAGACGAAGGTTATGTTGGCTCAAGCTTATGGTCCGCCTTTTAGAGGTAGTGATAGAGGTGGACGTGGATCTTATGGTTCTTCTTACACTCGTTCGAATTTGTCTGTTGATCAGTGTGCATATTGTAAGAAATGTGGGCATTGGGCTGACGATTGTCCAGCACTACGTGTTCAGCAGTGTTCACGGTGGGGGGGACAAATGAGAAATCGCTCAGGATATTCAGGGCCTAGAAGAAGCACGAATGATCATGCTAGGGTTGATGCGAATGTATGAAGGCAGGATGGGTTTAACACTTTTGATACACGGAACCAATACCAGATATCTAACTATGTGCAGCCTGATTTCCAAGATTCTGCTTATGCATAGGATTGCCTAGGATGGGGTAAGGAATCAGTTGAAGTTCCAGTAGATCAGAGGGGTCCCTATGTTACAGCACATGTTTTGGGTTCTACTGATCTTTTCTGGTTGATACAGGAGCTACTTGTAGCACCTTGTCTAAATAATTGATTCCAAGGGCTCCCCTGTCTGGCTTAACCATTACATCGATAGGTTTCGATGGAACACCTTCCCCTAGCCCATTGTCACAACCACTTGCATTCCATGTTGATAAATTTACTGCTCCATGTCCTTTTTTGCTTTCTCCAAATACAACAGACAATATTGAGGGTCTTGATATGCTTAAGTATTTCCTGGCTCGACAACTTGATTCTTTTTATTTGCCTGAAGGTGTGGGTCTCATACAATATGTCGATGATATTTTGTTGGCAGCTGATAACCCTGAGCAATGTGAAAAGTGCACTTTGTCCTTACTTTCTTTTCGTGCTTCACACCATCATAAAGTGTCACAAAAGAAATCGCAATATTGTAGACCAAAGGTAACCTATTTAGGTCACCTTTTGTCTAAGGAGGGCCGTGCACTTACATCAGATCGTATTCAAGCAATTTTAGACACACCAGTACCCTCTACTCAGAAAGATGTTCGTGTATTCCTTGGTCTTACTTCTTTTTGTAGGCAATGGATATTATGGTTTTCACACATCGTCAAACCTTTGCTAGCACTTTTGACTAAAGATACTCCAATGCCCCTCCCATGGACAGATGAATGTGAGACTGCTTTCCGGCAGCTACGATAAGCCCTTTGTTCAGCACCAGTGTTAGGTACTCCAGATTACACAAAGCCTTTTCCACTTTATGTATATGAGAAAGATGGATGTGCATTGTCAGTTTTAGTACAGACACATGGCAATAAGCAGCGTCCCTGTGCATATTTTTCAGCAGTACTTGATCCTGTCGCTCGAGCGTTGCCTGGGTGTTTTCGTTCAGTTGCAGCAGCAGCTGTGTCAATACGTTAGAGTGAAGGGATAGTTTTGTCACATAAGCTGTTGGTGTTAGTAACCCATGTGGTTGATGCTCTTTTGAATCAAACAAAGACGCAACATTTAACTAGCGCTCACCTGACAGGATATGAATTGACGTTGCTGGCTCCTCACATTACACTGAAGAGATGTGCAACACTAAATCCAGTCACTTTGTTGCCATTTCCAGTGACTCAGCCTCAGTCACAAGAAACACATGACTGGATATTCCTTACCGAAGAACAGACAGAGGGTTGTATTGATTTGCAAGATACGCCCCTTCCAGATGTAGACGGGGAATTATGGGTTGACGGGTCTTGTTTGAAGTTGCCAGACGGTAAGACCTCAGCTGCATTTGCAATCACCACAATACACATGGTAGTGGAGACAGCTCGTATACCACAGAAGTCAGCTCAAGCAGCTGAACTAATAGCTTTGACACGAGCATGTGAGCTTAGTACTGACTTATGTGTGAATATTTATACAGACAGCCGCTAAGCTTTTGGAGTGGCTCATGGTTTTGGTTTGCTTTGGAAGGAGAGAGGCTTTCTCACATCCCACAGGATGCAGATAATGCACGGAGAATTAGTGCATAACCTCTTGACTGCATTGACATATCCAAAGAAAATAGCTATTGTGAAATGTAGTGCACACAAAAGAGTGACTGATAAGATAGGACAAGGTAATACCCTTGCGGACCACGTAGCACATGAGACTGCGATGCAGCGAAGTACTACTTCTATGTATGTAGTAAAGTCACAAGCTGAACGTTGACATAATGCTAGACAAGACGTATTAGATATACAGAAATCTGCTTCTGTGAAAGAACGTGAGCAATGGTCTGAAGAAGGAGAATTGGATGATGAGGGCTGTTGGCAGAATAAGCAGATGGATAAATGGAAATTGCCCATAGCTTTTGTACAACCTATGGTTCAGATGGCACATGGGCTGGCACTTGTTGGAGCTTCAACAATAACGAAGTTGCTCACGCCAGTTTGGGAGCATCCAGAAATGTCCAGTACATCTAAGAGAGTAGTACAGTCTTGTTTGATCTGTTTACAATACAATCCTGGAAAAGGGACACAAACTCCTGTGGGAGGGTTAGCTACACCAACTGCACCTTTCAAAGTTCTACAAATGGATTATATTCAGCTTGAACACTGCAACAATTTAAAGTATGTCTTGGTGGTGGTATGTGCCCTCAGTAAATGGATAGAGGCGTACCATACAAAGGATAATACTGCCATTACCACAACGAAGGTGCTTTTGAAATAATTTTTCCCTAGGTTTGGTGTTTGCAGACTTTTATGGAATGATAACGGACCTCATTTTGTTGGGGAAGTGATCAGTATAGGGAAAGGTGCGGAAGACATTGTGACGCAAAGGGTTAATTAGCTTGAACAGTGTAGATGAGCGTGATGCCTGCCGAAGCCAGAGCAACGTGGAAGAAATTCACGATGTTCGCTTTCAAGCTTGTTTTCTTTTGACATTCCCTAGATAAACTTATTCGCAGCTGCATGTGTGTGAAAAAAGGCTGTGAAGGAGATTCAGTCTCAACCTTGAGAACGAGACCATAGTAAAAGATGGAATGAAAACAATAGCCAAGGAATGGCAAGGCAGCCAAGAGACATGTACTGATAACATTGCTAGAAAATACTGGAAGGGGATAGAATCCAAGCTTCAGGTTACTTAAACACTGAAAGGTGGGTGAGGGAATTGAAGTTCACAGATGGAGTTGTGAAACTGTCATCTTCAGACCCAGAGCTGCCTCCCTGTTTTGATGTTCCAAGACCGTGACGCTCGAGGGGGAGAGAGGTCCAAGCGGGCGGTAGAGGGCTTCCCAGCATTTCGTGGGCTAAGTTAAGTTCCACCCAGGGATAAAAGGCTTTATTTCTCTGCTCTATTATTATGATTGATTATTATGCTTGCACTGTGTTTATAATCTGAGAAATTCAGCCCGTTTCTAGTTTTTTTTCTTACTTAACATCGTAGTGTGAGTCTGCTACAGTAATTGAAGTATGCATTTTAGTGTGCAGTAAATCAAAACTTATCTGAAGTATTCGACTCGTTTATATTCTGCTCCCTGAACATCGTAGTGTATCACATTTTGGTATACAGTTATTCCAAGTTTATATCTGTCAATGAACTCTTTGCTCAGATGTATATATAGATGCTCTTTGTAGTGTACTTATATGTAAATAGAGACTTTTTTAAAAATTGCTGTTCTTATTCTGTCAATGAACTCTTTGCTCATACGTATACATAGATGCTCTTTGTAGTGTACTTTTATATGAATAGATGCTTTTCATTGCTATTCTTATTCCACTATTGTTGATGTGCTAAATGCCTGCATTTACCTGAAATTCTAGTAAAGCTAAATTGTATTCATAATTGGCGTGTGGTCCTCCATTGAGCGTCCTTATTGACTTATACCGAACAGGTGTCAACCAGCCACCTGGATAAGACATTTGGTACCAGAAGTAGGGTATAAGTCAATAATGCTTCTTTGGGGACGTAAGAAAAGTGAGGCAGAGAGCGGAAGACAGCATGGGGCAGAAGCCAGATCCATTCCCGGGTGGCTAGCAACTGACCCGTTCTCTGGTGTGGCAGGGCTCCTGAACCGGTGGGCAGCGCCGGTGTTATGGGAGGCATTAGATGAGAAAGTGACTCCCCTTTTAGTGGAAGATGCGGTTGAGAGTGTGAAGCTAAGAGGGGCGAAGCTGGAGCTGAACGCAGCAGGGCAAGTGGGATGGCTTTTCCTGTCTGCGCTCCGTACGGTATACAGGAAAACATTAACACAAGATGCAGAGATAAGAAAACTGCGGGATGAGGTTGCAACCTTGCAGGAAAGGCAGTTACTTATGAAAGAAACTATAGAAAGTGCAGTGACTAGGGGTGATCAAATGGAGGCAAGGTGCACCGCATTAGCAGTACGAGTAGCAAAACAGAAGAGTAGGCAGAAGCCTAAAATACCCACAGCTGTGCAAGTGAGGGCATTGGTACGCAAAGAAAACTGGGATCCTTAAACTTGGGATAGAACAGTCTCGGATAATGATGATGACTGGAATTGGGAGGATGAGGTGGAAGTACGTGTAGCAGAACTAGATGGAGTTGAAAGTGGAGAAGGATGTGTAGGTGAAGTTGAAGGTGAAAGGGGAAGTGTAATGGAGGTTCGCCCACTCGTGCAGAATAAATCAAAGGGAGTGAATGGTGGGCAAATACAGAATTCACGTTTGGTAAGAGATTATACACAGAGTGAATTGTTAAAGATAACTCGTATGTTTAGGCAGATGCCTGCAGAGCCCTTGTTTAAATGGTTGGTGAGATTGTGGGACACTGGAGCAGATGGTACATATTTGTCGCCAACCGAACTTTTGAAAATGGGATCAGTAACTACACATGCTATGTTAGGGCAACGGTTACGAGGTGCACAGGGGCACCAAGCTTTCTCTCTAATGGGTTGGTTGACTGAAGGGGTGAAGCAATTGTACCCAACTGCTATAGATGTGGAGGAGAGTTGGGGTCCTTGGCATACGATTTCAGAGGCAAATGAACGACTGCGAGAAATGGGAATGCAGAACGCAGTGTACTCCCAACAGTTTTTAGGACCTGATGTTGAACCCGTGACAGCAGGGATCAGGGCACGGTTAATCAGAAATGCCCCTCCGCATATGAAAGGTGCCTTGTTGGCCCTTTTAGGACCCGCTCAGGGAAGACCAGTGGGGGATGTGGTATTATTAATGGCACAATTAGAAGGGCTTGATAGACAAAAATCAGCAAGAGCAGTGGGGCAGGACAATAAGTATAAGGGAGGAGAATCTACAATAAAAGTGACCAGACGACAAATGTGGATAGATTTGTTGAATGCTGGGGTGAAGAAAGAGGAGATAGATGGAAAGCCTCTCCCTTATCTGCTTAATAAATGGAAAGCATTGCATCGTAGACAGAAAGAGGCATTTGATGAGAAACAGACCTCAGCACCACCCGTGGAAGAGTCTGAGAAGGAAAAAACTGAATCAGGGAAAAATAGGAAGGTGCCTGTCTCAACTCTATATCCTGACTTGTCCAGCGATGGCTGGGAATTCCCAGACCCCTTATTATGAAGGTCAGGCCAAACCCCGGGGGTCAGAGCAGTGCAAGAGGCAAGCCCCGGGGACAGGCGGCCATATGTAGCTCTCATCATTTATTGGCACAAAGGAACACAACGTGTTATGGCACTGCTCGATACAGGTGCGGAAGTAACTTTGATAAATGGAAACCCTAAGAGGCTGCCAGGGAAGGGTGTGATCATTAATGGTTACGGGGGTGCAGAGACAGAGGCCAAACCTGTTAAGCTTAAATTGTCAATTGGTAAAGGACCCCCGTTCACAGTAGAAGTATTAATAGCTGAAGTACCAGAATACATTATTGGCATGGATTTGTTACTAGGCAAAACTATTGATACGCAATCGGGAACATTTACTTTTGGTGTGAGGAGCGTACACATAAAGAAATCTAGGACAGTTCTGGTTGGGCATGCAAAGTGGAGTCCATTACATGTGCCTCCTCCAAAGGAGCCGGTGTGCATTAAACAGTACCGCATACACAGAGGTCATAAAGAGATTTCAGAAACCATACAGGGGTTGCTAGATGTAGGTGTGTTAAGGCCGGCTGTGTGCCCAATTAACTCTCCTATATGGCCCGTGAAGAAACCAGATGATATCTATTGAATGACTGTCGACTATCGACAACTGAATAAAGTGGCTCCACCCTTGGCCACCACCGTCCCAGACATCATCACACTGGTGGAACAGTTGAGTAAAGATGTGGGGGAATGGCATGCTGTGATTGATCTAGCAAACGCCTTCTTTTCAATTGATATTGATGAGGCCGGTCAAGACCAATTTGCAATAAGCTGTCAGGACAGACAATTCACATTCAGGAAGTTGCCCCAGGGGTACGTGCATAGTCCCACATTGTGTCATGGGCTAATAGCCAGAGATTTAGCCAACTTCTCGGCTGGAAACACCCGACTTGCACATTACATTGATGACATTATGATCACTGGGGACACTAAAGAGCAAGTCTCAGACACGCTGGAAAGATTAATTGAATACTTACAGCAGAGGGGATGGACTATTAACCCAAAAAAGGTCCAAGGCCCGGCACAAGAGGTGAAATTCCTGGGCCCTATTTGGTCAGGACCAGTAAAAAGAATATCACAGAAAGTGATTGATACGGTACAGCAGCTAAAGATTCCTTCAACTAAGGCAGAAGCACAACGATTTATTGGTTTGATGGGATTCTGGAGACAACATATCCCTCACTTAGGAATAATATTGAGACCATTATATCAAGTTACACGAAAAAAGCACCCTTTCCAAGGAGGACCTGAACAGTAAGAGGCCTTTGAGGGAGCAAAAGATGCATTACAGAATTATTTTGCGTTAGGTCCCATCACAGAAGGAGACCCGTTTGAGCTGGAAATGATAGCACAGGATGATGTAGTGATGTGGAGTTTATGGCAGAGGCAAGGAAAAAAGAGAGTGGCACAAGGATTTTGGTCAAAGAGATTAACCCCATCCATGAGCAATTATACCCTGTTAGAAAAAGAACTAGCAGGAGCATATTGAGCGTTAGTAGAAACAGAGCGCATAACTGGTGACCGGCCGGTTAACTTAAGAACACGGGTCCCCTTACTAGGCTGGATAAGAGAAGGAGGGGTTGGCACTAAAGTAGGTAGGGTGCAGGAGTCTAGCATCGTAAAGTGGAAATGGTATCTGCAGCAGAGGGCAAAACCGGGGCCAGAAGGAGTATCGAAGTTACAAGAAGATATGCTGGGGACAGTGGACTTACAAGCAATGGTCCCCTCGTCAGAGCCATCTGAGATGGAGTCCTCACCATTTAAAACAGTCCCACCTTTTGAACAGCTCACAGAAGAAGAATAGCAAAATGCATAGTTCACAGATGGTACCGCCCGGTACCATCAAGGAAAAAGACAATGGCAAACAGTCGCATTCCAGCCTGCTACAGAAACGCTGTTGCTGCGAGGAGGAAATAATGGATCAAGTCAGCTTGCAGAACTGCAGGGGGTAGCAGCAGTGATCGAACAGGCCCCCATCGGAGAGAAAACGTTTGTGTACACTGACAGCTGGGCCACCTACCAAAGACTAGTAAGCTGGTCCCCGACTTCGCGCAAGGATGGATAGAAAATCAAAGGCACCCCCATTTGGGGAGGCGAGCAGCTATGGGAAGAGATGTGGGAGAAAGGGCAAAATGTCAAATCTATGTGGGACATGTTGATGCCCATTGCCCATCAGACACCTCACTTGCATCTCTATTCAACAACACCGCAGATCAGATGGCCAAAACACGAACAGTGATCATCAATGAGGAGGCAGAAGCTGCTCTGGCAAACTGGGCCCATGCAACATCGGGACATCTAGGAGAGAATGGCACTTATGCATGGGCACAGCAACGACAGATTCCAGTTACTAAAGAACAGGTCCAACAAGCAGTAAAAGAGTGCCCCACATGCAACCAGATAAGACAAATGCCTCTGCAAAAGAAGCGTAGCGGCCATATCAGAAGAGGAACCGCAGCCGCTGCAGTGTGGCAATTGGACTATATCGGGCCGCTACCAAAGGTAGGAAGAAAAAGCTACATATTGACCATGGTGGACACCTACTCTGGCCTTATGTTGGGTATGCCAGGTAAGTCTGCAGATCAAAAGTCCACTTTGCGAGGGCTAAACTACCTGATAAAACATTATGGGGTACCTGATTAAATCCAAACAGATAGGGGCACTCACTTTTCAGGGAAAACAGTGCAGGATTGGGCGCAGGAACAGGGAATTCTGTGGATTTTACACCTTAGTTATTATCCACAAGCTGCAGGCATGATTGAGAGATATAACGGATTGTTGAAAGAACAGCTAAAAAAGTTATCAGCACATCAGACTCTAAAAGGTTGGAGTAGTAATTTAGACAAAGCCTTGTTCGAATTAAACAATAGACCAGTTGGGCAGCAGACTCCCTTCATTCGGAAGACAGGGCATGATAAAGAAATCACCCACACAATGATTGCCTGGAAAACAGACCCTCGAACTCGATTACCTTTACAGGCTACTTCTGGCAGTATAAGACTGGACCTGTTTGCTACAGAGGATGGAGAAATACCCGTAGGACAGGTGAAGACTGTTTCCCTAGGAATAGGAGTGAGAGTACTACCTGGAACATATGGTAGAATTGCCCCTCGATCCAGCCTAACCATCAAGGAAGTGTCGGTGCTAGGGGGAGTCATAGACCCAGATTTTAGAGGAGAGGTTAAAGTAGTATTACTGAACCAAGGAGATGCTACTTTATCGTATCAAGCACATGACAGACTTGCCCAATTGATTTGTGAACAAGCGTATACCCCCCACATTGAAGAAAGATCTGCCCCCACCGATAACACTCAGAGAGGTGAAGGAGGATTTGGAAGCACAGGAAGAAGAGTATGGGTGCATCATCCAGGGAAAAAGCCAGAGGCAGGAGAGATATTGAGTCAAGTGGTGGGGAGTACGTATATTGTACTTTTAAAGAATTCTAATGTACCTGTATTTGTATATGCAGTGAGACTTACCCCACGGTCGTAAATGATGATATCTGCATCGATGACGTGGTTCCTGTTTGCGGTCATGATTATAACCGGAAAAAGTATATTAGTCCGACCGAATGTAGCAGAGAATGTCATCACGGACCTTCATGTCACTTGTGCACCTCAAGCCGATAATGTAACTGATGACCAGGGAAATGATTCACTTTGCAACGTGAAGGTACCTGGAGGCAAGTGGATGGCTGCCAAAGCTGTAACCTGGAAGGTAACTGGACAGCAAATCCGACATGCCAACGGACTGAACGAGTTGCAGGGAATGCCCGCAGCGGTACAGGCTTTGAATTATATGCTAAACATGATATGTAAATATTGTGATACCATTGTACCTTTTACACCAGTACAGACATATCCGTGTAGATCTTATGATTGATCAAACAAACAAGATATTTTACCAGGACATATGGTGGTTGTTACAATGACTAATAGAACTAAAGGAGTTCTATACTCCAAACCACCTGCCTTTATGTTTTATGTAGCCGAAAGACGCATGGTCAGCAATTGAGGCAACGTTTCCATAGTTCGATATAGAATAGGATGTAAGCAAGCTTTGCATGCAAGCATAATTAACGATATTGTGTTACAGATAACTATTGCCAAGGGGAATGTTTCTAAGTATGATCCATTATGCACACCATGGACACTACAGTTATGGCCCTTGCCGAAGTTACGCATCAGAAGAGATCTAGGATCCATGATAGCCGGGGCCACCGGAATTGGGGTAGGGGCCCTGAACGCTTTTGATATTGAAGCCATCAGGAATAAGCTATCTTCTACAGGATTTAGTACAGGGGAGGCCATAAAAGTAATTTCACAATGGGGGCCCACACACTCACAAGAAGTATGGAAGGTTCTGTGTGGGTTGTATCGTGATTGGCAATGGCATAATTTCACTTATGAACAATTTGGAAAAAGCTTTCAAAGCACACAAACAATGTCCAAAGGAATTCAGTGCATACTATGTCAAAGCATTGTTAATCAACAGTATGTAGACTTCAAAGCGGAATGGGGACAGCTTCAAGGTGAATATTGGAGACAACAATTGCATTTGCCTGAGGAAATATGGGTAAAGCCCATACAATTTCATTGTGAGGGAGAGATGTGTTATGCTCATTTTGATATAGCTAGAAGTGATCTTCCTCCTGAAATATGGTGCCCCTTTATATTGCTCCCTGTAGTAATAGGTGAAGAATGGTGGATACCTCACACTGACAAAAAATGGATTGATCAAATAAATCACACCGTAGATCCCACTAGATGTGCAGATTGGTCTAAGGGGTGGGTATGTACCCACACTGGAAGGGCGCTAGATCCATGCCTTCACCCAATACCAGGAGAATGTGAATGGTTACCTTATCCTATTAATGCCACAAACTTATATCAGATAGGAACAGAGAGTATATGTTACGTTAATAATCATCCCTTACTTATTAATGGATTTGTACAAACCACCGGAGAGTAGGTAATGTGTATGTGCAATATTACCAGCATTATTGACATAAGTACTCACATCCTATACCGACCGACTAAGTTCATCACAACCACATTACAGACACAAATGCAAGCACAGTTAGAATGTAACATCCTGCTTGTTGTGAAGCTACCTAGACTAGAGGCAATCAGGCGCTACACACAAATCACATTTGCTAAATTCAACATGGCAGCTAAATATACCAAGGATACCGCCATACAGATGACCATAGACGCCAAACAGCTTATGCACACTGCTTCACGCATCCAGCAAGTAACTGAGCACCATAGGTATGACATCTTCTTAGGTTGGGCACCAGGAGCTACAAAGACGCTAAATATAGTGTTACATCCGCTAATCTGGTTATTGATTGTCTGTGTCACGCTAATGATTATACTATGTAGACTATATGTACGCACAAACCAGCTTTATACTAAAATGCAGGCGCTTAGAATAATGCTAACAAGTATTCGTGGCAATCTAGCTAGCGAAGTGTTACAATAAATACTTCTGGTTTCACAAGCATTGCGTTCATCTAAGGGATGGAGTGATCAGTATAGGGAAAGGTGCGGAAGATATTGTGACGCAAAGGGTTAATTAGCTTGAACAGTGTAGATGAGCATGATGCCTGCCGAAGCCAGAGCAACGTGGAAGAAATTCACGATGTTCGCTTTCAAGCTTGTTTTCTTTTGACATTCCGTAGATAAACTTATTCGCAGCTGCATGTGTGAGAAACAGGCTGTGAAGGAGATTTAGTCTCAACCTTGAGAATGAGACCACAGTAAAAGATGGAATGAAAACAATGGCCAGGGAATGGCAAGGCAGCCAAGAGACATGTACTGATAACATTGATAGAAAATACTGGAAGGGGATAGAATCCAAGTTTCAGGTTACTTAAACACTGAAAGGTGGGTGAGGGAATTGAAGCTCGCAGATGGAGTTGTGAAACTGTCATCTTCAGACCCAGAGCTGCCTCCCTGTTTTGCTGTTCCAAGACCGTGACGCTCGAGGGGGAGAGAGGTCCAAGCGGGCGGTAGAGGGCTTCCCAGCATTTCGTGGACTAAGTTAAGTTCCACCCAGGGATGAAAGGCTTTTGTTTCTCTGCTCTATTATTATGATTGATTATTATGAATGCACTGTGTTTATAATATGAGAAATTCAGCTCATTTATAGTTTTTTTTCTTACTAAACATCGTAGTGTGAGTCTGCTACAGTAATTGAAATATGCATTTTAGTGTGCAGTAAATCAAAGCTTATCTGAAGTATTCAACTCATTTATATTCTGCTCCCTGAACATCGTAGTGTATCACATTTTGGTATACAGTTATTTCAAGTTTATATCTGTCAATGAACTCTTTGCTCAGATGTATACATAGATGCTCTTTGTAGTGTACTTATATACAGTATAAATAGATGCTTTTTTTTAATTGCTGTTCTTATTCTGTCAATGAACTCTTTGCTCATACGTATACATAGATGCTCTTTGTAGTGTACTTATATATGAATAGATGCTTTTCATTGCTATTCTTATTCCACTATTGTTGATGTGCTAAATGCCTTCATTTATCTGAAATTCTAGTAAAGCTAAATTGTATTCATAATTGGCGTGTGGTCCTTCATTGAGCGTCCTTATTGACTTATACCGAACAGGTGTCAACCAGACACCTGGATAAGACAGGAAGTTATTAAGTATGTCCTGAAAGGATTAGGGATCAAACAGAAGTTCCATGCGGTTTTCCACCCACAATCAGCAGGGTTGGTGGAAAGGTATAATGCTACTTTGAAGCTGAAGTTAGCGAAGATACCGGCCTCCACAACTTTAACTTGGCCGGATGCATTACTGTTGGCATTATTATCTATTAGGTCAGTGCCACACTCTCGAACAGGCTTTACCCCCTATGAAATAGTATTTGGAAGGCCAATGAACATTTGGGGAGTTCCTAAGACAAATTCTGTATATGATGTACCTTGTGTCCTGATGAATGATTATTTGGCACAGTTAACTGACAATTTGGTTTCTATTCATCAACAGGTGCAAGAAGCACTTCCTGACAAATCTACATGTGAAGGCCATGAACTGCGACCTGGTGACCAGGTGATGATTAAGTCCTTTGAAAGATCAAGCAACTTGGAACCAAGGTGGCGAGGCCCAGAGCAGGTGCTCCTTGCGACAAGGACAGCAGTTCGAGTGACGAACTGTAAGAATTGGGTCCATAGTACTCACTTCAAGAGAGTGCTACCTACCTTAGTGGAACCTGCTGTGCTGACTGATCATCGAGAGATCTTGACTACTGAGAAAGGCTGTGCTATATCACCTGACGAATCTGCTGAGTTCTTCCCGGACCATACGATTTCTGGAGTATCGCGATATAATTTGAGACCGAGGAAAAAATCTATAGTGCTGGAGAAAACTGGTTGAGCTACTGCCCTGGGTTAGTGAAACGGAGAGCCAATGTGGCAGGGGGGGATCAGCCATGCATTAGAGTAGTGACACCCGTCTTGGCCCGTGGTGAAGAAATCAGCGGCTGCCTAGGGATAAGAACTCCAACTATTGTTTTTAATTAATTTCTGGAAGGGTCGATTATCACTGTTGCTAAAATGAATAACAAAGTGATCATTAGTACTATGGGGTTTGTTGTTGTTTTGGTGGTTACAGCAATAATCACCTGGTTTGTTGAAAAGAAGACTCCTGCTCGTGAGTTTTTTGTTGCCACTACTCCAGTACCAGATGATCACTATTACTTTACGCTTCCCTATCCTGAACAGAAGCACCGTCAATCGTACTTCAATAATACTTTCATTCAGATGTTGCATCATACTCATAATGCTACAAATACTACTAACTGTTGGGTATGTGGAATGATACCTGCGCATCAAAAGAAAGGAGGAACACCTTTCATTCCTCTTCCTTTTTCACACAATGGTTCTTGTCAAGCTTGGTATACGCTTTTGTTTGCATCTGGAAAACGTAGAGAGGGCGGACTTCTTTTTTGCCTTAATAAAGTATGTTACCAAGACAAAGATGGGTATCCCTAAGCCAAAGGAACTAAATGGGAATGGGAAGAGTATCAACCGGACAATGTTTCAGTACCATATGTCTTCACAAATATAAGAGACTCTGACAAGAAAGAACAATTTGTGATTTCTGTTACAAAAACTAAAGCAGATTTATGTATACATAGCATTGGGCGAATTCCAGTGGGGATAAGCGATTGTACCTTGATTTTAACTATTGAGGGTGTAAATCATAGTAGTTTTACAGCTTCACATAATACATATTTTGTTTGTGGTAACTATGGATATTACCAACTACCTGTTGGGTGGTCAGGTGTGTGTTGTGTATCGTTTCTATTACCCCCTGTGTTTTTGGCACCTGCATCATATCACCGAGATTTTAAACTGTTCAATGACATCATTAAAAATAGATATAAAAGGACAATAAGTACAAATGAGGTAGACCAAACGGACACTAGCCTGCAACTATATGTTGATTTTAATTTAGGGTTGTTCTCCTTTGTGGGTGCTGCGTTAAACAGTAGGAAAGTGAGACGATTGACTAGGGTTGTGGAAGCTGTTACCAATCAGACAGCTCTGGCACTTGGGAATAATACAGAGGAGCTCCAAATTGTATGATTGTAGCGCTCCAAAATCGTATGGTACTAGATGTGATATTAGCTGATCGAGGTGGTGCATGTCGCATCATCGGTAGTAGTTGCTGCATTTTCATTCTAGATCACTCACCTTCAGTATATGATGCAATATCTAAATTGCATAAAATTGCTGCAGAAATTCACACAGAGACTGGTACTTGGACTTTTTCTGGGTGGTTTTGGGCTCTTGTTTCTGCTTGGGGCTGGAAACTATTGACTATCCTGTGTGTAATGATTCCAATATTTTTCACACGCTGTATCTGTATTCAGTGTGGTCCAATGTTCTGCTCCATGTGTATTACTGCTTGTATGCCTACCAAAAGAAATATTACAGAAATGAAAGCACAACACATGTTAGATAAGGAAATAGCTGAACTGATGAGCAAAAATATACAAGATGAATATTTAGATTATCCCAGAAAGTAGAATGTCTTCAGCTAATGCTGAAAGGGTCGTCTGTTGTAATTTAGTAGTGATTAGATTAAGCATTAGCAGAAGACATCTTGTATTTAGCAACTATTGTGAACATTTCACGGAAACCATTTTGTATTCATGGCAGCCATTTTCTCTGCCACATGCTGCCATGTGCTCGCCATGTGCTCTGTCCTACCTTCTTGTTAACTACTCTTGAAAATCTGTCTAGTGACAAGTTATATTTAGCATCTCCCACTTTCGCACATGCCCAGTAAGATCTGCAGCTGTTAGTAATTAGTAACAGACAGTAATGTGTCAACTAGTCCTTAAAAACTGTCAGCCCTTCCTACCTGTTGACTGTGCATCTCCATATGACCTTATATGTATATAAGTCTTGCTTCTATAAATGTACCACCACCACCTTCTTTTAGCCCCTGCGTGGGTATAAAAGGACCATGCTCTCTTAGTTCAGTGTGCTACTTCAAACATTACCGAAGGGTGCTGTTTGAACTGTAGTACCACCTCATGAGGTTAAATAAACTTTGTCTTTTATTTCAGTTTCTGTGCCAACTTCTTCCTATATGGTCTGAGGACTTAGTGCAGAGAAGGGCAAACCCCTTGCACTAGTAGGCCTTGCTGAGGCTTACTTCGACATGAGATTCAATGTCTATCCCATTAAGCTTTGCACCTCAGGAAGACCTACTCTTACCAGCCCACTCTTACAAGCAAATGCAAGTTTAATTTTGTGTGTGTAACTTATTTTGTATTGTTGCCCATCATGCACCCACCAATCTCTCATGTCTTGTCAGTCACTATATTGCCCTGGTTTTGTTGGGTCGTAAAAATGCACAAAATATGCATGCATTTTATTGTCGGTGTTTGGCATATTATGATAGTGTGCGTTTGGCTCAAATATTCAATTAGAAAAGTGTAGAGCTCAGATTATGTCTACTGAGTTACATATGTGTATTGACATAAGTGTATGTTTAACACTGTATTGGGACTGTTAGAATTCCAATGAAATTTTTCACACGTTTTGTCACATTAGTTCCTCAACAGGAGAGTAAAATAGGGCTCCTTTATCTATCTCTTCGCCAGAGAGGCACACATGCTTGCTTCCAGGGAGTCTGTTTCGCACAAGGACTCTGGCTGACAACCAGCTGGGCTTTAACAGACAAAACCTGGCTTTATGAGCAGAGGGCGGCATGCCATTACCGAACGTTTTGTGGGATTATGTTATCTTTGGTTCGAATAGGGAGATTATCTGCTCAATTTCTGGGATTTAAGCCCAGACCTTATTTAGAAGAGTTTCTGGATGACCCCCCAAGCTAATCTGGCCAAGACCCTGTATATAAAGTTCTGTTATGATATTTTAGAAACTGGGGGCTCATTTACAAGTGCAGCAAGTCACTTTGCTGCACTGCCCTGCATCAAAAGGAAAGGGCAGGAATGCACTGTATTAATGAAATATGGCACATTCCTGTCCCTTCTGCCTGCTCTGGCACACATTGGTGCCTGGCGCCAACGCAGGCACCCTTGCACAATGGTGCAAGGGTGTCTGCGTTTTTGCCATGATTGTTTTTGTGCAGGAAGGGATGCCTTCCTGCACAAAAACAGTTAATGGAGGCATTTTCCTCTTTCTATGTGTGGTGCAGAATGCCCATGGAACGCCTCCTTGATGTAGAGCAAGGCAACTGCGCTGTCTTGCCTTACTTCATATCTATGAGGCCATGCAAAGCCACACAGGGTGTTTTTGTGTCACCACATAGACATGGTTGAGAGGCCTGAACCACGGGAGTATCATGAAAAGTGACACTCCGGCGGTGCAGGCCTCTTGCAAATGAGGCCCTGGGTCTTTAATGTAGAAATGGAATAAGGGCATAGTTAATGCTGAAGATTGCATTTGCACTATGTGTCACATGAGTACTAAAGAAAATCTTTCACGTGTTCTGTTTTTTGCCCAGTCTATGCAAGGCCAAGAAGTAAATGGCTACGTCCACTTTGTATTCACGTGGGTTTTAGGCAATACTTCAAAGCATTAAGGGTTTTTAAAAGTGATACCTCTCCTTATACACTGACAAGTTTGAGTTGCTACTTATTTGCTGTAGGGCTTATGCAGAAGCAGAAGGGTTTAAAATGTTTTTGTGTAATTGACATTTTAATGCTGATTTTACACTGTGACTTGGTTAAATATAATTACATGCAATAAGCTCGAGTGTGTAATCTGATCAGCTGACACAAGAAGCAGGTTCTCATAAGAGCAAGCGAGCCTGATAAAATGAATAATGAAGGGCCAATTAAAAGAGGTAGTCCAGTGAGTTAATTGCTTTGCCCCTTGTTTGTCTATTTGACTGTAATACCATTTGGTCTTTATGATTGCACAGTTTATTTTAAACGTTTTAAAGAAGCACTTTTACTTTAAATGTGTACATTTTCTACATCATTAACTTTAAAGTTCTAAATATTTGTTCACCTTGAATCCTAGCTAATAATATTAAACAATGTCCTTTGTGTTGTAAAAAGTACTGCCATGTGACTGCTTTTATTATTGTGTTGTATGAAGCAAATGTTTTTAATTGTATGTTTTAAGGAATAAACTTCAGTTATATATAGAGAACTGTTAGAATTCCAATGAGATTCTTCACACGTTTTGTCACACATCACAAGGACACTTTTCATATGGTTCCTCAACAGGCAGTAAAACTAGGACTCCTTTATCTCTCTACGCCAGAGAGGCACACATGCTTCCTTCCAGGGAGTTTGCTTCGGCAAGAACACTGACTGACAACCAGCTGGGCTTTCACAGACAGAACTTGGCCTTACGAGCAGAGGGTAGCAATCCGTTACCGAACATGTGTGCGATGATGGTCAAAATAAATTATAATTAGCAGGCACTAAATGTAGACTCTCCAGAATACCATCTCTTTTAATGTCTTTTATGTTATTTTCATTTCACATATTCCGTTTTACTACAGTGTTATTATATTTTCTATATTCAGTAAGTGTTATATTTGCTATATTTATTTTCAATTTATTTCATACTAGTTCGGCTTCCAATAAAATCATCTAATGACCTTAAGACAGAGAGAGAAAGAGAGATTGAGAGAAAGAGAGAGAAATAGAGGAGGTTTGTGTGTGTGCAGGGGTGGCCCCTCCATGAGAGCAGAGGAGCGTCGCCCCGCTAAATAAAATGCTCTCAGAACAGAAAAATAAAATGATAATAAACTTTGTTTATTACCATTTTATTTTTCAGCACCCCGTCCTGAACTGAGTGTTTGGATTGGACAGGGCAATTGCTGTTGAGTAGCAGCAGTGAGCTCTGCACTTGTTTAAAGTGTGCATCTCCCTTTGGCCGGGCCATTTTGCGACAGCCAGCCTGAAATGCGCACTTTAAACTGCTCTAACCCAACTGCCCTGAGGCAGCTGAGTTAGAGAAAGCCCTGGCCTCCAGCGCTCTTGTGAGAGCTGAGAGAGGCAGCTCCCACCAATCCTGACGCTGCTTTCATGCTGGTTGCCAGCATGAAAGCAGCGCGAGGATTGGCTTGTGCAATTTCCTGGGTCCCGTCGCGCGTTGGAGCCAGGATAGACGATAGAGGAGAGAAGATCATCCTCAGGTAAGTGCATATTTAAAAAATATTTCATTAATATTGTACCCCCCTCCTGACTCCCATTGTAAACCTGTGTGTGTGTGGCCCATAAAAAATATACGCGTCTCCGGAAGGTTTAGTTTGTTTCTAATGAGGATCCCTTCCAGGTAAGTCTGAGAGAGGTTTATAGGACACCTGTCCATTTTCCCTGGTCCCGATGGTAAGTTAGTACACAGGCACTGCCTGGGGCCCAAGGGAAAGCTACTGGGTATGTTCAAGATATGCTTGGCAGCATGACAGTTCAATGACTGTTTCACTGCCCTGTATACACTGAAGGCAGTATTGATCTCACAACTACCAACAATAGGCATGCCCATAGTTTAATGACTGCTGCCACTGTTCTTCATACACTGGGGATGGCATTGCTCTCACCAACCCACATTATTGGCCTGTCTGAGGTTTAATGGCTACGACACTGCCCTGTATACTCTGTGTAAAGCACCACTCATATCAGCATACCATGTCAAGGACGCCTGCAGTTCAACAACTAACCAGGGGTGGCCGCTTCACTATGGCAGAGGAACGTTGCCCCACTCCTGAACGGCAGCAGAAGAATAAAATGATAATGCAACTTGTTAGAAATGTGGTCTCTAGTTGTAGGAAAGTACCATCATGCCTGGCATGTTACCCCAGTTTTACATGTATGTAAGTTTGTTTTTGCCTGTCTCACTGGGATCCTGCTAGCCAGGACCCCAGTGCTCATAGTTCGTGGCCTGAATGTGTATACCTGTGTAGTGACTAACTGTGTCACTGAGGCTCTGCAAACCAGAACCTCAGTGCTTATGCTCTCTCTGCCTTTAAATTTGTCACTATCGGCTAGTGACCACTTTAACCAATTTCAATTGGCACACTGGATACCCTTATAATTCCCTAGTATATGGTACCTAGGTACCAGGGGTATTGGGGCTCCAGGAGATCCCTATGGGCTGCAGCATTTCTTTTGCCACCCATAGGGAGCTCAGATAAATCTTACACAGGACTGCCACTGCAGCCTGAGTGAAATAAGGCACATGTTATTTCACAGCCATTTGTCACTGCACTTAAGCAACCTATATGTCTTACCTTCACTTGCTGAAGGTTAGGTGCAAAGTTTCTAAATGTGAGGGCACCCTTGCACTAGCAAAGGTGCCCCCACATAGTTCAGGGCCATTTCCCCAGACTTTGTGAGTGCGGGACACCATTACACACGTGCACTATATATAGGTCAATACCTATATGTAGCTTCACAATGGTAACTCTGAATATGGCCATGTAACATGTCTAAGATCATGAAATTGTCCCCTCATGCCAAATCTGGTATTGGAGCCAATCCCATGCATCCCTGGGGCTCCACTATGGACCCTGGGTAGTGCCAAACTAGCTCTCTGGGGTTTTCTCTGCAGCTACCGCTGCAGCCACCCCACAGACAGGGTTCTGCCCTCCTGGGGTCTGGGAAGGCAGAACAAAGAATTTCCTCTGAGAGAGAGTGTTACACCCTCTCACTTTGGAAATAGGTGTTAAAGGCTGGGGAGGGGTAGCATCTCCCAGCCTCTGGAAATGATTTGAAGGGCACAGACGGTGCCCTCCTTGCATAAGCCAGTCTACACTGGTTCAGGGATCCCCCAGTCCCTGCTCTGGCACGTAACTGGACAAAGGAAATGGGAGTGACTACTCCCCTGTCCATCACCACCCCATGGGTGGTGCCCAGAGATCCTCATGTGTGTCCCAGACCTCTGTCATCTTGGATCCAGAGGTGTGAGGGCACTCTGGAGGCCTCTGAGTGGTCAGTGCCAGCAGGTGACATCAGAGACCCCTCCTGACAGGTGCTTACCTGACTAGGTGGCAAATCCTCCTCTGACGGCTATTTAGGGTCTCTCCAGTGGGCTTTTCCTCAGATAACGACTTGCAAGAGTTCCTCTGAACATCTCTCTTCGACTTCTGCCAAGGATCGACTGCTGACTGCTTCAGGATGCCTGCAAAACTGCAACAAAGTAGCAAGAAGACTACCAGCGACATTGTAGCGCCTAATCCTGCTGGCTTTCTCAACTGTTTCCTGCTGGTGCATGCTTTGGGGGCTGCCTGCCTTCATCCTGCCCTGGAAGCCACAAAGAAATCTCCCGTTGGTTGATGGAGTCTTCCCCCTGCTTTAGCAAGCACCAAACTTCGGCTTCACCAGTCCTCTGGGTCCCCTCTCATCGTGACGAGCGTGGCCCCTTGAACACAGGTGGTGGACCCAAGTGACCCAGACTGTCCAGTGGTCCATCTGTCCAAATTTGGAGGAGGTAAATCCTTGCCTCCCCTCTCCAGACAGTAATCCTGTGTACCATGTGGACTGCAGCTATTTGGGCTTCAGTGAACATTTCCACAAAGTCCTTTGTGCACAGCCTAGCCCAGGTCCCCAGCACTCTGTCCTGCAATGCTCAGCTCCCTGAGTTGATCTCCGGCTTCATGGGACCCTCTTTTGCAGTGTTGAGACGACCGCTGTGTTCAGACGTCTTGAACCCATGTTTAGGTGCTTCTGTGGGTGCTACCTTCTTGGGCGTGGGCTCTCTACGTTGCTGAGGGCCCCCTCTGTCTCCTCTCCCAAGTGGCGACATCCTGGTCCTTCCTGGGCCCAGGCAACACCCTTTTTCTTCAACCACAACCCTTGCAGCTAGAAAGGCTTGTTTGTGATCTTTTGCCAAAGAAACAACACTGTATCCTCCAGCACGCCGTGGGACATCTTCTGCACAAAGGAGAGGTTCCTAGCACCTTTCGTTGTTGCAGAATCTTCAGCTTCTTCTATCCAGAGGCAGCCATGTTGCAACTTCATCTGGGGTTCAGTGGGCTCCTGCACCCCCTGGACAATTTAGCGACTCTTGGACTTGGTCCCCTTCCTTTACAGGTCTTCAGGTCCAGGAATCCGTCTTCAGTGCTTTGCAGTCTGTTGTGGTCTTTGCAAAGTCCCCATGGCAAGCCCAACATACCCAGTGCCAGGTAGGTAGTGCCTCTGGCGTTAAATTTGGCACTGGAGGGCTAGCATAATTTTTAGGAAGGGAACGCCTCTCATTGATGCAAGGTGGGTTGGCGCTTTCTATAAATGGTGCTTAACTCCAATATTTTGATGCTAGATGGGTCTAGCGTCAAAATATAAATATGGAGTTAAGTTAAAAATAAATAAAAATAAATGACGTTAAGGCGACGCTAACTTTCCATAAATCTAAATTTCATCTTTTTTAGTCCCAAAAGTGAAAAAATCAAATTTCTATTTTTTTCTTCAAAAAGTGACAAAGTCCCGTTCTGAGAGGGCACTTAGAAAAAATTTCAACTTTTTTCATCCAAAAAGTGAAAAATCCAAATGTCATCTTTTTTAGTCCCAAAACTGAAAAAATCAAATTTCAATTTTTTTCTTCAAAAAAGTGAAAAAGTCTCATTCTGAGTGGGCACTTGAAAAAAATTTCAACTTTGTTCATCCAAAAAGTGAAAAATTCCACATTTCATCTTTTTTAGTCCCAAAAGTGAAAAAAACTAATTTCAATTTTTTTCTTTAAAAAAGTGGCAAAGTCCTGTTCTGAGTGGGCACTTAGAAAAAAATTCATTTTTTTTCATCCAAAAAGTGAAAAAATCCATATTTCATCTTTTTTTGTCCCAAAAGGGAAAAAATCTAATTTCAATTTTTTTTTTAAAAAAATGGCCCATTCTGAGAGGGCACTTAAAAAAAAAATCAACTTTTTTCATCCAAAAAGTGAAAAAATCCAAATTTCATATTTTTTAGTCCCAAAAGTGAACAAATCAAATTTAATTTTTTTTCTTCAAAAATGTGAAAAAAGTCCCATTCTGAGAGGGCACTTAAAAAAATTTCAACTTTTTTCATCCAAAAAGTGAAAAAATCTAAATTTAATCTTTTTTAGTCCCAAAAGTGAAAAAATCAAGGGGCATATTTATACTCCGTTTGCGCTGGAATTGCGTCGATTTTTTTGACGCAATTTCGACGCAAAACTAACTCCATATTTATTCTTTGGCGTTAGACGCGTCTAGCGCCAAAGTCCATGGAGTTAGCGTCATTTTTTAGCGTGGACACCTACTTTGCGTTAATTATATGCAAGGTAGGCGTTCCCGTCTAAAAAATCGACTCTGAGGCATGTGCGTCGGATTTATACTCCCGGGCCAAAATCACGCCCGGGAGTGGGCGGGTCAAAAAAAATTACGTACGGCTGCTTTAGCGCAGTTTTTTAGCGCCTGCAAAAGGCAGGCGTTAAGGGACCTGTGGGCTCTGAAGGAGCCCAGAGGTGCCCTCCCAAGCCCCCAGAGACACCCCCTGTCACCCTTGCCCACCCCAGGAGGACACCCAAGGCTGGAGGGACCCATCCCAGGGACATTAAGGTAAGTTCAGGTAAGTGTTTTTTTTTAAAAAAAATTGTGGCATAGGGGGGCCTGATTTGTGCCCCCCTACATGCCACTATGCCCAATGACCATGCCCAGGGGACAGAAGACCCCTGGGCATGGCCATTGGGCAAGGGGGCATGACTCCTGTCTTTGCTAAGACAGGAGTCATTTCTATGGGGGTTGGGAGTGAAAAAAAATGGCGCAAATCGGGTTGAGGCAAAAAAATTGCCTCAACCTGACTTGCCCCATTTCTTGACGCCCAAGCCCCATATCCCCCTACGCCGGCGCTGCCTGGTGTACGTCGTTTTTTTTAACGCACACCAGACGGCGCCGGCGGCTAACGCCGGATAACGTCATTCAATAAATACGGCGCCCGCATGGCGCTTCAGAATGGCGTTAGCCGGCGCTAATTTTTTTGACGCAAAACTGCGTTAGCGCAGTTTTGCATCAAAAAGTATAAATATGGGCCCAAATTTCAATTTTTTTCTTTAAAAAAGTGACAAAGTCCCATTCTGAGTGGGCACTTGGAAAAAATTTCAACTTTTTTCATTCAGAAAGTGAAAAAATCCAAATTTCATCTTTTTTAGTCCCAAAAGTGAAAAAATCAAATCTCAATTTTTTTCTTCAAAAATGTGCAAAAAAGTCCCATTCTGAGAGGGCACTTAAAAACATTTCAACTTTTTTCATCCAAAAAGTGAAAAAATCAAAATTTCATCTTTTTTAGTCCCAAAAGTGAAAAAAATCAAATTTAAATTTTTTACTTCAAAAAAATGACAAAGTCCCATTCTGAGTGGGCACTTAGAAAAAAATTCTAATTTTTTTATCCAAAAAGTGATAAAACCAAATTCAATACATTTCTTCAGAAAAGTCACAAAGTCCAATTCTGAATGGGGACTTGGAAAAAATTTCAACCTTTAACGTCCAAAAAGTGAAAACAACCAAATTTCATTTTCTTCATCAAAGAAGTGACAAATTCACATTCTGACAAGGGACTTGGAAACTCTTTTGACTTTTTTCAAAAGTTGAATTTTTTTCTAAGTCCTATCTCATTATGCGATGGGACTTAGAAAAATATTCAACTTTTGTCTAAGTTGACATGTGTGCCGCTTCCCATGTCAGAATGGGACATTTTGACTTGATGGATGGAAAGATAAACTTTTTTGATCCAAAGTGCAAATTCAGAATTTTTTTCAAAAAAGTGACAAAGTCCCATTCTGAGTGGGAATTTGAAAACATTTCACTTTTTTTCATCCAAAAAGTGAAAAAATCTAAATTTCATCTTTTTAAGTCCCAAAAGTGAAAAAATCAAATTTCAAATTTTTTCTTCAAAAAAGTGACAAAGTCCCTTTCTGAGTGGGCACTTGGAAAAAATTTCAACTTTTTTCATCCAGAAAGTGAAAAAATCCAAATTTCATCTTTTTTAGTCCCAAAAGTGAAAAAATCAAATTTCAATTTTTTTCTTCAAAAATGTGAAAAAAGTCCCATTCTGAGAGGGCACTTAAAATTTTTTCAACTTTTTTCATCCAGAAAGTGAAAAAATCCAAATTTCATATTTTTTAGTCCCAAAAGTGAAAAAATCAAATCTCAATTTTTTTCATCAAAAATGTACAAAAAAGTCCCATTCTGAGAGGGCACTTAAAACACTTTCAACTTTTTTCATCCAAAAAGTGAAAAAATCAAAATGTCATCTTTTTTAGTCCCAAAAGTGAAAAAAATCAAATTTCAATTTTTTACTTCATAAAAATGACAAAGTCCCATTCTGAGTGGGCACTTAGAAAAAATGTCTACTTTTTTCATCCAAAAAGTGATAAAACCAAATTCAATACATTTCTTCAGAAAAGTCACAAAGTCCCATTCTGAATGGGGACTTAGAAAAAATTTCAACCTTTATCGTCCAAAAAGTGAAAACATCCAAATGCAATTTTCTTCATCAAAGAAGTGACAAATTCCCATTCTGACAAGGGACTTGGAAGCTCTTTAAACTTTTTTCAAAAGTTGCATTTTTTTCTAAGTCCCATCTCTTTATGAGATGGGACTTAGAAAAATATACAACTTTTGTCTAAGTTGACATGTGTGCCGCTTCCTATGTCAGAATGGGACATTTTGACTTATTGGATGGAAAGTTAAACTTTTTTGATCCAAATAGTGAAAAAGTGGAAATTCATAGTTTTTCTTCAAAAAAGTGACAAAGTCCCATTCTGAATGGGGACTTAGAAAAAATTTCAACCTTTATCGTCCAAAAAGTGAAAACAACCAAATTTAATTTTCTTCATCAAAGAAGTGACAAATTCACATTCTGACAAGGGACTTGGAAACTCTTTTGACTTTTTTCAAAAGTTGAATTTTTTTCTAAGTCCTATCTCATTATGAGATCGGACTTAGAAAAATATTCAACTTTGGTCTAAGTTGACATGTGTGCCGCTTCCCATGTCAGAATGGGACATTTTGACTTAATGGATGGAAAGATAAACTTTTTTGATCCAAAGTGCAAATTCAGAGTTTTTGTCAAAAAAGTGACAAAGTCCCATTCTGAGTGGGAATTTGAAAACATTTCACTTTTTTTCATCCAAAAAGTGAAAAAATCCAAATTTCATCTTTTTAAGTCCCAAAAGTGAAAAAATCAAATTTCAATTTTTTTCTTCAAAAAAGTGACAAAGTCCCTTTCTGAGTGGGCACTTAGAAAAAATTTCAACTTTTTTCATCCAAAATGTGAAAAAATCAAAATTTGAACATTTTTAGTCCCACAATTGAAAAAATCTAATTTCAATTTTTTTCTTTCAAAAAGTGGCTAAGTCCCATACTGAGTGGGCACTTGGAAAAAAGTTCAATTTTTTTCACCCAGAAAGTGAAAAAATCCAAATTTCATCTTTTTTAGTCCCAAAAGTGAAAAAATCAAATCTCAATTTTTTTCTTCAAAAATGTGCAAAAAAGTCCTATTCTGAGAGGGCACTTAAAAAAAATTCTACTTTTTTCATCCAAAAAGTGAAAAAATCAAAATTTCTTCTTTTTTAGTCCCAAAAGTGAAAAAAATCAAATTTCAATTTTTTACTTCAAAAAATTGACAAAGTCCCATTCTGAGTGGGCACTTAGAAAACATTTCTACTTTTTTCATCCAAAAAGTGATAAAACCAAATTCAATACATTTCTTCAGAAAAGTCCCAAAGTCCCATTCTGAATGGGGACTTAGAAAAAATTTCAACCTTTATCGTCCAAAAAGTGAAAACATCCAAATGTAATTTTCTTCATCAAAGAAGTGACAAATTCCTATTCTGACAAGGGACTTGGAAGCTCTTTAGACTTTTTTCAAAAGTTGAAATTTTTTATAAGTCCCATCTTATTATGAGATGGGACTTAGAAAAATATACAACTTTTGTCTGAGTTGACATGTGTGCCGCTTCCCATGTCAGAATGGGACATTTTGACTTATTGGATGGAAAGTTAAACTTTTTTGATCCAAATAGTGAAAAAGTGGAAATTCATAGTTTTTCTTCAAAAAAGTGACAAAGTCCCATTCTGAGTGGGCACTTAGAAAAAAAATCTACTTTTTTCATCCAATAAGTGATAAAAACCAAATTCAATACATTTCTTCAGAAAAGTCACAAAGTCCCATTCTGAATGGGGACTTAGAAAAAATTATAACCTTTATCGTCCAAAAAGTGAAAACATCCAAATGTAATTTTCTTCATCAAAGAAGTGACAAATTCCCATCCTGACAAGGGACTTGGAAGCTCTTTTGACTTTTTTCAAAAGTTGAAAGTTTTTCTAAGTCCCATCTCATTATGAGATGAGACTTAGAAAAATATACAACTTTTGTCTAAGTTGACAGATGTGCCTCTTCCCATGTCAGAATGGGACATTTTGACTTATTGGATGGAAAGATAAACTTTTTTGATCCAAAGTGCAAATTCAGAGTTTTTGTCAAAAAAGTGACAAAGTCCCATTCTGAGTGGGAATTTGAAAACATTTCACTTTTTTTCATCCAAAAAGTGAAAAAATCCAAATTTCATCTTTTTAAGTCCCAAAAGTGAAAAAATCAAATTTCAATTTTTTTCTTCAAAAAAGTGACAAAGTCCCTTTCTGAGTGGGCACTTAGAAAAAATTTCAACTTTTTTCATCCAAAATGTGAAAAAATCAAAATTTGAACATTTTTAGTCCCACAATTGAAAAAATCTAATTTCAATTTTTTTCTTTCAAAAAGTGGCTAAGTCCCATACTGAGTGGGCACTTGGAAAAAAGTTCAACTTTTTTCATCCAGAAAGTGAAAAAATCCAAATTTCATCTTTTTTAGTCCCAAAAGTGAAAAAATCAAATCTCAATTTTTTTCTTCAAAAATGTGCAAAAAAGTCCTATTCTGAGAGGGCACTTAAAAAAAATTCTACTTTTTTCATCCAAAAAGTGAAAAAATCTAAATTTCATCTTTTTTAGTCCCAAAAGTGAAAAAAATCAAATTTCAATTTTTTACTTCAAAAAATTGACAAAGTCCCATTCTGAGTGGGCACTTAGAAAACATTTCTACTTTTTTCATCCAAAAAGTGATAAAACCAAATTCAATACATTTCTTCAGAAAAGTCCCAAAATCCCATTCTGAATGGGGACTTAGAAAAAATTTCAACCTTTATCGTCCAAAAAGTGAAAACATCCAAATGTAATTTTCTTCATCAAAGAAGTGACAAATTCCTATTCTGACAAGGGACTTGGAAGCTCTTTAGACTTTTTTCAAAAGTTGAAATTTTTTATAAGTCCCATCTTATTATGAGATGGGACTTAGAAAAATATACAACTTTTGTCTGAGTTGACATGTGTGCCGCTTCCCATGTCAGAATGGGACATTTTGACTTATTGGATGGAAAGCTAAACTTTTTTGATCCAAATAGTGAAAAAGTGGAAATTCATAGTTTTTCTTCAAAAAAGTGACAAAGTCCTATTCTGAGTGGGAATTTGAAAACATTTCAATTTTTTTCATCCAAAAAGTGAAAAAATCAAAATTTCATCTTTTTAAGTCCCAAAAGTGAAAAAATAAAATTTCAATTTTTTTCTTCAAAAAAGTGACAAAGTCACGTTCTGAGTGGGCACTTGGAAAAAAATTAAACTTTTTTCATCCAAAAAGTGAGAAAATCCAAATTTGAACTTTTTTAGCCCCAAAATTAAAAAATAAAATTTCTTTTTTTTTTCCTCAAAAAAGTGACAAAGTCCCATTCTGAGTGGGCACTTGGAAAAAAATTCAACTTTTTTCATCCAAAAAGTGAAAAATCTAAAAAAAAAAAATTTTTGTCCCAAAAGTGAAAAAATCTAATTTCAATTTTTTTCTTCAAAAATGTGCTAAAAAGTCCCATTCTGAGAGGGCACTTAAAAAAAATTCAACTTTTTTCATCCAAAAAGTGAAAAAATCTAAATTTAATCTTTTTTAGTCCCAAAAGTGAAAAAAACTCATTTCAAATTTTTTCTTCAAAAAAGTGACAAAGTCCCATTCTGAGTGGGCACTTAGAAAGAAATTCTACTTGTTTCATCCAAAAAGTGAAAAAATCTAAATTCAATACATTTCTTCAAAAAAGTGACAAAGTCCCATTCTGAATGGGGACTTGGAAAAAATTTCAACCTTTATCGTCCAAAAAGTGAAACCATCCAAATTTAATTTTCTTCTACAAAGAAGTGACAAATTCCAATTCTGACAAGGGACTTGGAAGCTCTTTTGACTTTTTCAAAAAGTTGAATTTTTTTCTAAGTCCCCTCTCATTATGAGATGGGACTTAGAAAAATATTCAACTTTTGTCTAAGTTGACATGTGCGCCGCTTCCCATGTCAGAATGGGACATTTTGACTTATTGGATGGAAAGATAAACTTTTTTGATCCAAAGTGCAAATTCTGAGTTTTTGTCAAAAAAGTGACAAAGTCCCATTCTGAGTGGGAATTTGAAAACATTTCAATTTTTTTCATCCAAAAAGTGAAAAAATCAAAATTTAATCTTTTTAAGTCCCAAAAGTGAAAAAATAAAATTTCAATTTTTTTCTTCAAAAAAGTGACAAAGTCACGTTCTGAGTGGGCACTTGGAAAAAAATTCAACTTTTTTCATCCAAAAAGTGAGAAAATCCAAATTTGAACTTTTTTAGCCCCAAAATTAAAAAATAAAATTTCTTTTTTTTCCTCAAAAAAGTGACAAAGTCCCATTCTGAGTGGGCACTTGGAAAAAAATTCAACTTTTTTCATCCAAAAAGTGAAAAATCTAAATTTATTTTTTTTTAGTCCCAAAAGTGAAAAAATCTAATTTCAATTTTTTTCTTCAAAAATGTGCAAAAAAGTCCCATTCTGAGAGGGCACTTAAAAAAAATTGAACTTTTTTCATCCAGAAAGTGAAAAAATCCAAATTTCATCTTTTTAGTCCCAAAAGTGAAAAAATCAAATTTCAATTTTTTTCTTCTGTGCCCGTTCTGAGTGGGCACTTAAATAAAATTTCAACTTTTTTCATCCAAAAAGTGAAAACATCAAAATTTCACCTTTTTTAGTCCCAAAAGTGAAAAAATCAAATTTCAATTTTTTTCTTCAAAAAAGTGACAAAGTCCCATTCTGAGTGGGCACTTAGAAAGAATTCTACTTTTTTCATCCAAAAAGTGAAAAAATCAAAATTCAATACATTTCTTGAAAAAAGTCACAAAGTCCCATTCTGAATGGGGACTTGGAAAAAATGTCAACCTTTATCGTCCAAAAAGTGAAACCATCCAAATTTAATTTTCTTCTTCAAAGAAGTGACAAATTCCAATTCTGACAAGGGACTTGGAAGCTCTTTTGACTTTTTCCAAAAGTTGAATTTTTTTCTAAGTCCCATCTCGTTATGAGATGGGACTTGGAAAAATATTCAACTTTTGTCTAAGTTGACATGTGTGCCGCTTCCCATGTCAGAATGGGGCATTTTGACTTATTGGATGGAAAGATAAACTTTTTTGATCCAAAGTGCAAATTCAGAGTTTTTGTCAAAAAAGTGACAAAGTCCCATTCTGAGTGGGAATTTGAAAACATTTCACTTTTTTTCATCCAAAAAGTGAAAAAATCAAAATTTCATCTTTTTAAGTCCAAAAAGTGAAAAAAACTAATTTTAATTTTTTTCTTCAAAAAAGTGACAAAGTCCCATACTGAGTGGGCACATGGACAAAAATTCAACTTTTTTCATCCAGAAAGTGAAAAAATCCAAATTTCATCTTTTTTAGTCCCAAAAGTGAAAAAATCAAATTTCAATTTTTTTCTTCAAAAATGTGAAAAAAAGTCCCATTCTGAGGGCACTTAAAAAAAATTCAACTTTTTTCATCCAAAAAGTGAAAAAATCAAAATTTCATCTTTTTTAGTCCCAAAAGTGAAAAAAACAAATTTCAATTTTTTTCTTCAAAAAGGTGAAAAAAGTCCCATTCTGAGAGGGCACCTAAAAAAAATTCACCTTTTTTCATCCAAAAAGTGAAAAAATCTAAATTTCATCTTTTTTAGTCCCAAAAGTGAAAAAATCAAATCTCAATTTTTTTCTTCAAAAATGTGCAAAAAAGTCCCATTCTGAGAGGGCACTTAAAAACATTTCAACTTTTTTCATCCAAAAAGTGAAAAAATCTAAATTTCATCTTTTTTAGTCCAAAAAGTGAAAAAAATCAAATTTCAATTTTTTACTTCAAAAAAATGACAAAGTCCCATTCTGAGTGGGCACTTAGAAAAAAATTCTACTTTTTTTATCCAAAAAGTGCTAAAACCAAATTCAATACATTTCTTCAGAAAAGTCACAAAGTCCCATTCTGAATGGGGACTTGGAAAAAATTTCAACCTTTAACGTCCAAAAAGTGAAAACAACCAAATTTAATTTTCTTCATCAAAGAAGTGACAAATTCACATTCTGACAAGGGACTTGGAAACTCTTTTGACTTTTTTCAAAAGTTGATTTTTTTTCTAAGTCCTATCTCATTATGAGATGGGACTTAGAAAAATATTCAACTTTTGTCTAAGTTGACATGTGTGCCGCTTCCCATGTCAGAATGGGACATTTTGACTTGATGGATGGAAAGATAAACTTTTTTGATCCAAAGTGCAAATTCAGAGTTTTTGTCAAAAAAGTGACAAAGTCCCATTCTGAGTGGGAATTTGAAAACATTTCACTTTTTTTCATCCAAAAAGTGAAAAAATCCAAATTTCATCTTTTTAAGTCCCAAAAGTGAAAAAATCAAATTTCAATTTTTTTCTTCAAAAAAGTGACAATGTCCCTTTCTGAGTGGGCACTTAGAAAAAATTTCAACTTTTTTCATTCAAAATGTGAAAAAATCCAAATTTTAACTTTTTTAGTCCCAAAATTGAAAAAATCTAATTTCAATTTTTTTCTTTCAAAAAGTGACAAAGTCCCATACTGAGTGGGCACTTGGAAAAAATTTCAACTTTTTTCATCCAGAAAGTGAAAAAATCCAAATTTCATCTTTTTTAGTCCCAAAAGTGAAAAAATCTAATTTCAATTTTTTTCTTCAAAAATGTGAAAAAAGTCCCATTCTGAGAGGGCACTTAAAATTGTTTCAACTTTTTTCATCCAAAAAGTGAAAAAATCAAAATTTCATCTTTTTTAGTCCCAAAAGTGAAAAAAACAAATTTCAATTTTTTTCCTAAAAAGAGTGACAAAGTCCAATTCTGAGTGGGCAATTAGAAAAAAAATCAACTTTTTTCATCCAGAAAGTGAAAAAATCCAAATTTCATCTTTTTTTAGTCCCAAAAGTGAAAAAATCTAATCTCAATTTTTTTCTTCAAAAATGTGCAAAAAAGTCCCATTCTGAGAGGGCACTTAAAACAATTTCAACTTTTTTCATCCAAAAAGTAAAAAAATCAAAATGTCATCTTTTTTAGTCCCAAAAGTGAAAAAAATCAAATTTCAATTTTTTACTTCAAAAAAATGACAAAGTCCAATTCTGAGTGGGCACTTAGAAAAAATGTCTACTTTTTTCATCCAAAAAGTGATAAAACCAAATTCAATACATTTCTTCAGAAAAGTCACAAAGTCCCATTCTGAATGGGGACTTAGAAAAAATTTCAACCTTTATCGTCCAAAAAGTGAAAACATCCAAATGTAATTTTCTTCATCAAAGAAGTGACAAATTCCCATTCTGACAAGGGACTTGGAAGCTCTTTTGACTTTTTTCAAAAGTTGAATTATTTTCTAAGTCCCATCTCATTATGAGATGGGACTTAGAAAAATATACTACTTTTGTCTAAGTTGACATGTGTACCGCTTCCCATGTCAGAATGGGACATTTTGACTTTTTGGATGGAAAGTTAAACTTTTTTGATCCAAATAGTGAAAAAGTGGAAATTCATAGTTTTTCTTCAAAAAAGTGACAAAGTCCTATTCTGAGTGGGAATTTGAAAACATTTCAATTTTTTTCATCCAAAAAGTGAAAAAATCAAAATTTCATCTTTTTAAGTCCCAAAAGTGAAAAAATAAAATTTCAATTTTTTTCTTCAAAAAAGTGACAAAGTCACGTTCTGAGTGGGCACTTGGAAAAAAATTAAACTTTTTTCATCCAAAAAGTGAGAAAATCCAAATTTGAACTTTTTTAGCCCCAAAATTAAAAAATAAAATTTCTTTTTTTTCCTCAAAAAAGTGACAAAGTCCCATTCTGAGTGGGCACTTGGAAAAAAATTCAACTTTTTTCATCCAAAAAGTGAAAAATCTAAAAAAAAAAAATTTTAGTCCCAAAAGTGAAAAAATCTAATTTCAATTTTTTTCTTCAAAAATGTGCAAAAAAGTCCCATTCTGAGAGGGCACTTAAAAAAAATTCAACTTTTTTCATCCAAAAAGTGAAAAAATCTAAATTTAATCTTTTTTAGTCCCAAAAGTGAAAAAAACTCATTTCAAATTTTTTCTTCAAAAAAGTGACAAAGTCCCATTCTGAGTGGGCACTTAGAAAGAAATTCTACTTGTTTCATCCAAAAAGTGAAAAAATCAAAATTCAATACATTTCTTCAAAAAAGTGACAAAGTCCCATTCTGAATGGGGACTTGGAAAAAATTTCAACCTTTATCGTCCAAAAAGTGAAACCATCCAAATTTAATTTTCTTCTACAAAGAAGTGACAAATTCCAATTCTGACAAGGGACTTGGAAGCTCTTTTGACTTTTTCAAAAAGTTGAATTTTTTTCTAAGTCCCATCTCATTATGAGATGGGACTTAGAAAAATATTCAACTTTTGTCTAAGTTGACATGTGCGCCGCTTCCCATGTCAGAATGGGACATTTTGACTTATTGGATGGAAAGATAAACTTTTTTGATCCAAAGTGCAAATTCTGAGTTTTTGTCAAAAAAGTGACAAAGTCCCATTCTGAGTGGGAATTTGAAAACATTTCAATTTTTTTCATCCAAAAAGTGAAAAAATCAAAATTTCATCTTTTTAAGTCCCAAAAGTGAAAAAATAAAATTTCAATTTTTTTCTTCAAAAAAGTGACAAAGTCACGTTCTGAGTGGGCACTTGGAAAAAAATTCAACTTTTTTCATCCAAAAAGTGAGAAAATCCAAATTTGAACTTTTTTAGCCCCAAAATTAAAAAATAAAATTTCTTTTTTTTCCTCAAAAAAGTGACAAAGTCCAATTCTGAGTGGGCACTTGGAAAAAAATTCAACTTTTTTCATCCAAAAAGTGAAAAATCTAAATTAATTTTTTTTTAGTCCCAAAAGTGAAAAAATCTAATTTAAATTTTTTTCTTCAAAAATGTGCAAAAAAGTCCCATTCTGAGAGGGCACTTAAAAAAAATTCAACTTTTTTCATCCAGAAAGTGAAAAAATCCAAATTTCATCTTTTTAGTCCCAAAAGTGAAAAAATCAAATTTCAATTTTTTTCTTCTGTGCCCGTTCTGAGTGGGCACTTAAATAAAATTTCAACTTTTTTCATCCAAAAAGTGAAAACATCAAAATTTCACCTTTTTTAGTCCCAAAAGTGAAAAAATCAAATTTCAATTTTTTTCTTCAAAAAAGTGACAAAGTCCCATTCTGAGTGGGCAGTTGGAAACAATTTCAACTTTTTTCATCCAAAAAGTGAAAAATCTAAATTTAATCTTTTTTAGTCCCAAAAGTGAAAAAATCTAATTTCAATTTTCTTCTTCAAAAATGTGCAAAAAAGTCTCATTCTGAGTGGGCACTTAGAAACAATTTCTACTTTTTTCATCCAAAAAGTGAAAAAATCAAAATTCAATACATTTCTTCAAAAAAGTCACAAAGTCCCATTCTGAATGGGGACTTGGAAAAAATTTCAACCTTTATTGTCCAAAAAGTGAAACCATCCAAATTTAATTGTCTTCTTCAAAGAAGTGACAAATTCGAATTCTGACAAGGGACTTGGAAGCTCTTTTGACTTTTTCCAAAAGTTGAATTTTTTTCTAAGTCCCATCTCATTATGAGATGGGACTTAGAAAAATATTCAACTTTTGTCTAAGTTGACATGTGCGCCGCGTCCCTTGTCAGAATGGGACATTTTGACTTATTGGATGGAAAGATAAACTTTTTTGATCCAAAGTGCAAATTCAGAGTTTTTGTCAAAAAAGTGAAAAAGTGCCATTCTGAGTGGGAATTTGAAAACATTTCACATTTTTTCATCCAAAAGGTGAAGAAATACAAATTTCATCTTTTTAAGTCCCAAAAGTGAAAAAATGAAATTTCAATTTTTTTCTTCAAAAAAGTGACAAAGTCCCATTCTGAGAGGTCACTTAAATTTTTTTTAAACTTTTTTCATCCACAAAGTGAAAAAATCTAAATTTTATCTTTTTTAGTCCCAAAAGTGAAAAAAAAAAATTCAATTTTTTTCTTCAAAAAGTGACAAAGTCCCATTCTGAGTGGGCACTTAGAAAGAAATTCTACTTTTTTCATCCAAAAAGTGAAAAAATCAAAATTCAATACATTTCTTCAAAAAAGTCACAAAGTCCCATTCTGAATGGGGACTTGGAAAAAATGTCAACCTGTATCGTCCAAAAAGTGAAACCATCCTAATTTAATTTTCTTCTTCAAAGATGTGACAAATTCCAATTCTGACAAGGGACTTGGAAGCTCTTTTTACTTTTTCCAAAAGGTGAATTTTTTTCTAAGTCCCATCTCATTATGAGATGGGACTTAGAAAAATATTCAACTTTTGTCTAAGTTGACATGTGTGCCGCTTCCCATGTCAGAATGGGGCATTTTGACTTATTGGATGGAAAGATAAACTTTTTTGATCCAAAGTGCAAATTCAGAGTTTTTGTCAAAAAAGTGAAAAAGTGCCATTCTGAGTGGGAATTTGAAAACATTTCACATTTTTTCATCCAAAAGGTGAAGAAATACAAATTTCATCTTTTTAAGTCCCAAAAGTGAAAAAATGAAATTTCAATTTTTTTCTTCAAAAAAGTGGCAAAGTCCCGTTCTGAGTGGGCACTTAGAAAAATTTTCAACTTTTTTCATCCAAAAAGTGAAAAAAATCCAAATTTGAACTTTTTTAGTCCCATAATTAAAAAATCAAATTTCAATTTTTTTCATCCAAAAAAGTGAAAAATCTAAATTTAATCTTTTTTAGTCCCAAAAGTGAAAAAATCTAATTTCAATTTTTTTCTCTAAAAATGTGCAAAAAAGTCCCATTCTGAGAGGTCACTTACATTTTTTTAAACTTTTTTCATCCAAAAAGGGAAAAAATCTAAATTTTATCTTTTTTAGTCCCAAAAGTGAAAAAAAAAAAATTCAAATTTTTTCTTCAAAAAAGTGACAAAGTCCCATTCTGAGTGGGCACTTAGAAAGAAATTCTAGTTTTTTTCATCCAAAAAGTGAAAAAATCAAAATTCAATACATTTCTTCAAAAATGTCACAAAGTCCCATTCTGAATGGGGACTTGGAAAAAATGTCAACCTTTATCGTCCAAAAAGTGAAACTATCCTAATTTAATTTTCTTCTTCAAAGATGTGACAAATTCCAATTTTGACAAGGGACTTGGAAGCTCTTTTGACTTTTTCCAAAAGTTGAATTTTTTTCTAAGTCCCATCTCATTATGAGATGGGACTTAGAAAATATTCAACTTTTGTCTAAGTTGACATATGCGCCGCTTCCCATGTCAGAATGGGACATTTTGACTTATTGGATGGAAAGATAAACTTTTTTGATCCAAAGTGCAAAATCTGAGTTTTTGTCAAAAAAGTGACAAAGTCCCATTCTGAGTGGGAATTTGAAAACATTTCAATTTTTTTCATCCAAAAAGTGAAACAATCAAAATTTCATCTTTTTAAGTCCCAAAAGTGAAAAAATAAAATTTCAATTTTTTTCTTCAAAAAAGTGACAAAGTCACGTTCTGAGTGGGCACTTGGAAAAAAATTAAACTTTTTTCATCCAAAAAGTGAGAAAATCCAAATTTGAACTTTTTTAGCCCCAAAATTAAAAAATAATTTTTTTTTTTTTTCTCAAAAAAGTGACAAAGTCCCATTGTGAGTGGGCACTTGGAAAAAAATTCAACTTTTTTCATCCAAAAAGTGAAAAATCTAAATTTTTTTTTTTTGTCCCAAAAGTGAAAAAATCTAATTTCAATTTTTTTCTTCAAAAATGTGCAAAAAAGTCCCATTCTGAGAGGGCACTTAAAAAAAATTCAACTTTTTTCATCCAAAAAGTGAAAAAATCTAAATTTAATCTTTTTTAGTCCCAAAAGTGAAAAAAACTCATTTCAAATTTTTTCTTCAAAAAAGTGACAAAGTCCCATTCTGAGTGGGCAGTTGGAAACAATTTCTACTTGTTTCATCCAAAAAGTGAAAAAATCAAAATTCAATACATTTCTTCAAAAAAGTGACAAAGTCCCATTCTGAATGGGGACTTGGAAAAATTTTCAACCTTTATCGTCCAAAAAGTGAAACCATCCAAATTTAATTTTCTTCTACAAAGAAGTGACAAATTCCAATTCTGACAAGGGACTTGGAAGCTCTTTTGACTTTTTCAAAAAGTTGAATTTTTTTCTAAGTCCCATCTCATTATGAGATGGGACTTAGAAAAATATTCAACTTTTGTCTAAGTTGACATGTGCGCCGCTTCCCATGTCAGAATGGGACATTTTGACTTATTGGATGGAAAGATAAACTTTTTTGATCCAAAGTGCAAATTCTGAGTTTTTGTCAAAAAAGTGACAAAGTCCCATTCTGAGTGGGAATTTGAAAACATTTCAATTTTTTTCATCCAAAAAGTGAAAAAATCAAAATTTCATCTTTTTAAGTCCCAAAAGTGAAAAAATAAAATTTCAATTTTTTTCTTCAAAAAAGTGACAAAGTCACGTTCTGAGTGGGCACTTGGAAAAAAATTCAACTTTTTTCATCCAAAAAGTGAGAAAATCCAAATTTGAACTTTTTTAGCCCCAAAATTAAAAAATAAAATTTCTTTTTTTTCCTCAAAAAAGTGACAAAGTCCCATTCTGAGTGGGCACTTGGAAAAGAATTCAACTTTTTTCATCCAAAAAGTGAAAAATCTAAATTTATTTTTTTTTAGTCCCAAAAGTGAAAAAATCTAATTTCAATTTTTTTCTTCAAAAATGTGCAAAAAAGTCCCATTCTGAGAGGGCACTTAAAAAAAATTCAACTTTTTTCATCCAGAAAGTGAAAAAATCCAAATTTCATCTTTTTAGTCCCAAAAGTGAAAAAATCAAATTTCAATATTTTTCTTCTGTGCCCGTTCTGAGTGGGCACTTAAATAAAATTTCAACTTTTTTCATCCAAAAAGTGAAAACATCAAAATTTCACCTTTTTTAGTCCCAAAAGTGAAAAAATCAAATTTCAATTTTTTTCTTCAAAAAAGTGACAAAGTCCCATTCTGAGTGGGCACTTAGAAAGAATTCTACTTTTTTCATCCAAAAAGTGAAAAAATCAAAATTCAATACATTTCTTGAAAAAAGTCACAAAGTCCCATTCTGAATGGGGACTTGGAAAAAATGTCAACCTTTATCGTCCAAAAAGTGAAACCATCCAAATTTAATTTTCTTCTTCAAAGAAGTGACAAATTCCAATTCTGACAAGGGACTTGGAAGCTCTTTTGACTTTTTCCAAAAGTTGAATTTTTTTCTAAGTCCCATCTCGTTATGAGATGGGACTTGGAAAAATATTCAACTTTTGTCTAAGTTGACATGTGTGCCGCTTCCCATGTCAGAATGGGGCATTTTGACTTATTGGATGGAAAGATAAACTTTTTTGATCCAAAGTGCAAATTCAGAGTTTTTGTCAAAAAAGTGACAAAGTCCCATTCTGAGTGGGAATTTGAAAACATTTCAAATTTTTTCATCCAAAAGGTGAAGAAATACAAATTTCATCTTTTTAAGTCCCAAAAGTGAAAAAATCAAATTTCAATTTTTTTCTTCAAAAAAGTGACAAAGTCCCGTTCTGAGTGGGCACTTAGAAAAAATTTCAACTTTTTTCATCCAAAAAGTGAAAAAATCCAAATTTGAACTTTTTTAGTCCCAAAATTAAAAAATCAAATTTCAATTTTTTTCTTCAAAAAAGTGACAAAGTCCCATTCTGAGTGGGCAGTTGGAAACAATTTCAACTTTTTTCATCCAAAAAGTGAAAAATCTAAATTTCATCTTTTTAGTCCCAAAAGTGAAAAAATCTAATTTCAATTTTCTTCTTCAAAAATGTGCAAAAAAGTCTCATTCTGAGTGTGCACTTAGAAACAATTTCTACTTTTTTCATCCAAAAAGTGAAAAAATCAAAATTCAATACATTTCTTCAAAAAAGTCACAAAGTCCCATTCTGAATGGGGACTTGGAAAAAATGTCAACCTTTATCGTCCAAAAAGTGAAACCATCCAAATTTAATTGTCTTCTTCAAAGAAGTGACAAATTCGAATTCTGACAAGGGACTTGGAAGCTCTTTTGACTTTTTCCAAAAGTTGAATTTTTTTCTAAGTCCCATCTCATTATGAGATGGGACTTAGAAAAATATACTACTTTTGTCTAAGTTGACATGTGTACCACTTCCCATGTCAGAATGGGACATTTTGACTTTTTGGATGGAAAGTTAAACTTTTTTGATCCAAATAGTGAAAAAGTGGAAATTCATAGTTTTTCTTCAAAAAAGTGACAAAGTCCTATTCTGAGTGGGAATTTGAAAACATTTCAATTTTTTTCATCCAAAAAGTGAAAAAATCAAAATTTCATCTTTTTAAGTCCCAAAAGTGAAAAAATAAAATTTCAATTTTTTTCTTCAAAAAAGTGACAAAGTCACGTTCTGAGTGGGCACTTGGAAAAAAATTAAACTTTTTTCATCCAAAAAGTGAGAAAATCCAAATTTGAACTTTTTTAGCCCCAAAATTAAAAAATAAAATTTCTTTTTTTTTCCTCAAAAAAGTGACAAAGTCCCATTCTGAGTGGGCACTTGGAAAAAAATTCAACTTTTTTCATCCAAAAAGTGAAAAATCTAAAAAAAAAAAAATTTTGTCCCAAAAGTGAAAAAATCTAATTTCAATTTTTTTCTTCAAAAATGTGCTAAAAAGTCCCATTCTGAGAGGGCACTTAAAAAAAATTCAACTTTTTTCATCCAAAAAGTGAAAAAATCTAAATTTAATCTTTTTTAGTCCCAAAAGTGAAAAAAACTCATTTCAAATTTTTTCTTCAAAAAAGTGACAAAGTCCCATTCTGAGTGGGCACTTAGAAAGAAATTCTACTTGTTTCATCCAAAAAGTGAAAAAATCAAAATTCAATACATTTCTTCAAAAAAGTGACAAAGTCCCATTCTGAATGGGGACTTGGAAAAAATTTCAACCTTTATCGTCCAAAAAGTGAAACCATCCAAATTTAATTTTCTTCTACAAAGAAGTGACAAATTCCAATTCTGACAAGGGACTTGGAAGCTCTTTTGACTTTTTCAAAAAGTTGAATTTTTTTCTAAGTCCCATCTCATTATGAGATGGGACTTAGAAAAATATTCAACTTTTGTCTAAGTTGACATGTGCGCCGCTTCCCATGTCAGAATGGGACATTTTGACTTATTGGATGGAAAGATAAACTTTTTTGATCCAAAGTGCAAATTCTGAGTTTTTGTCAAAAAAGTGACAACGTCCCATTCTGAGTGGGAATTTGAAAACATTTCAATTTTTTTCATCCAAAAAGTGAAAAAATCAAAATTTAATCTTTTTAAGTCCCAAAAGTGAAAAAATAAAATTTCAATTTTTTTCTTCAAAAAAGTGACAAAGTCACGTTCTGAGTGGGCACTTGGAAAAAAATTCAACTTTTTTCATCCAAAAAGTGAGAAAATCCAAATTTGAACTTTTTTAGCCCCAAAATTAAAAAATAAAATTTCTTTTTTTTCCTCAAAAAAGTGACAAAGTCCCATTCTGAGTGGGCACTTGGAAAAAAATTCAACTTTTTTCATCCAAAAAGTGAAAAATCTAAATTTATTTTTTTTTAGTCCCAAAAGTGAAAAAATCTAATTTCAATTTTTTTCTTCAAAAATGTGCAAAAAAGTCCCATTCTGAGAGGGCACTTAAAAAAAATTGAACTTTTTTCATCCAGAAAGTGAAAAAATCCAAATTTCATCTTTTTAGTCCCAAAAGTGAAAAAATCAAATTTCAATTTTTTTCTTCTGTGCCCGTTCTGAGTGGGCACTTAAATAAAATTTCAACTTTTTTCATCCAAAAAGTGAAAACATCAAAATTTCACCTTTTTTAGTCCCAAAAGTGAAAAAATCAAATTTCAATTTTTTTCTTCAAAAAAGTGACAAAGTCCCATTCTGAGTGGGCACTTAGAAAGAATTCTACTTTTTTCATCCAAAAAGTGAAAAAATCAAAATTCAATACATTTCTTGAAAAAAGTCACAAAGTCCCATTCTGAATGGGGACTTGGAAAAAATGTCAACCTTTATCGTCCAAAAAGTGAAACCATCCAAATTTAATTTTCTTCTTCAAAGAAGTGACAAATTCCAATTCTGACAAGGGACTTGGAAGCTCTTTTGACTTTTTCCAAAAGTTGAATTTTTTTCTAAGTCCCATCTCGTTATGAGATGGGACTTGGAAAAATATTCAACTTTTGTCTAAGTTGACATGTGTGCCGCTTCCCATGTCAGAATGGGGCATTTTGACTTATTGGATGGAAAGATAAACTTTTTTGATCCAAAGTGCAAATTCAGAGTTTTTGTCAAAAAAGTGACAAAGTCCCATTCTGAGTGGGAATTTGAAAACATTTCACTTTTTTTCATCCAAAAAGTGAAAAAATCAAAATTTCATCTTTTTAAGTCCAAAAAGTGAAAAAAACAAATTTTAATTTTTTTCTTCAAAAAAGTGACAAAGTCCCATACTGAGTGGGCACATGGACAAAAATTCAACTTTTTTCATCCAGAAAGTGAAAAAATCCAAATTTCATCTTTTTTAGTCCCAAAAGTGAAAAAATCAAATTTCAATTTTTTTCTTCAAAAATGTGAAAAAAAGTCCCATTCTGAGGGCACTTAAAAAAAATTCAACTTTTTTCATCCAAAAAGTGAAAAAAATCAAAATTTCATCTTTTTTAGTCCCAAAAGTGAAAAAAACAAATTTCAATTTTTTTCTTCAAAAAGGTGAAAAAAGTCCCATTCTGAGAGGGCACCTAAAAAAAATTCACCTTTTTTCATCCAAAAAGTGAAAAAATCTAAATTTCATCTTTTTTAGTCCCAAAAGTGAAAAAATCAAATCTCAATTTTTTTCTTCAAAAATGTGCAAAAAAGTCCCATTCTGAGAGGGCACTTAAAAACATTTCAACTTTTTTCATCCAAAAAGTGAAAAAATCTAAATTTCATCTTTTTTAGTCCAAAAAGTGAAAAAAATCAAATTTCAATTTTTTACTTCAAAAAAATGACAAAGTCCCATTCTGAGTGGGCACTTAGAAAAAAAATTCTACTTTTTTTATCCAAAAAGTGCTAAAACCAAATTCAATACATTTCTTCAGAAAAGTCACAAAGTCCCATTCTGAGTGGGCACTTGGAAAAAAATTCAACTTTTTTCATCCAAAAAGTGAAAAATCTAAATTTATTTTTTTTTAGTCCCAAAAGTGAAAAAATCTAATTTCAATTTTTTTCTTCAAAAATGTGCAAAAAAGTCCCATTCTGAGAGGGCACTTAAAAAAAATTGAACTTTTTTCATCCAGAAAGTGAAAAAATCCAAATTTCATCTTTTTAGTCCCAAAAGTGAAAAAATCAAATTTCAATTTTTTTCTTCTGTGCCCGTTCTGAGTGGGCACTTAAATAAAATTTCAACTTTTTTCATCCAAAAAGTGAAAACATCAAAATTTCAACTTTTTTAGTCCCAAAAGTGAAAAAATCAAATTTCAATTTTTTTCTTCAAAAAAGTGACAAAGTCCCATTCTGAGTGGGCACTTAGAAAGAATTCTACTTTTTTCATCCAAAAAGTGAAAAAATCAAAATTCAATACATTTCTTGAAAAAAGTCACAAAGTCCCATTCTGAATGGGGACTTGGAAAAAATGTCAACCTTTATCGTCCAAAAAGTGAAACCATCCAAATTTAATTTTCTTCTTCAAAGAAGTGACAAATTCCAATTCTGACAAGGGACTTGGAAGCTCTTTTGACTTTTTCCAAAAGTTGAATTTTTTTCTAAGTCCCATCTCGTTATGAGATGGGACTTGGAAAAATATTCAACTTTTGTCTAAGTTGACATTGTGTGCCGCTTCCCATGTCAGAATGGGGCATTTTGACTTATTGGATGGAAAGATAAACTTTTTTGATCCAAAGTGCAAATTCAGAGTTTTTGTCAAAAAAGTGACAAAGTCCCATTCTGAGTGGGAATTTGAAAACATTTCACTTTTTTTCATCCAAAAAGTGAAAAAATCAAAATTTCATCTTTTTAAGTCCAAAAAGTGAAAAAAACAAATTTTAATTTTTTTCTTCAAAAAAGTGACAAAGTCCCATACTGAGTGGGCACATGGACAAAAATTCAACTTTTTTCATCCAGAAAGTGAAAAATCCAAATTTCATCTTTTTAGTCCCAAAAGTGAAAAAATCAAATTTCAATTTTTTTCTTCAAAAATGTGAAAAAAAGTCCCATTCTGAGGGCACTTAAAAAAAATTCAACTTTTTTCATCCAAAAAGTGAAAAAATCAAAATTTCATCTTTTTTAGTCCCAAAAGTGAAAAAAACAAATTTCAATTTTTTTCTTCAAAAAGGTGAAAAAAGTCCCATTCTGAGAGGGCACCTAAAAAAAATTCACCCCTTTTTTCATCCAAAAGTGAAAAAATCTAAATTTCATCTTTTTTAGTCCCAAAAGTGAAAAAATCAAATCTCAATTTTTTTCTTCAAAAATGTGCAAAAAAGTCCCATTCTGAGAGGGCACTTAAAAACATTTCAACTTTTTTCATCCAAAAAGTGAAAAAATCTAAATTTCATCTTTTTTAGTCCAAAAAGTGAAAAAATCAAATTTCAATTTTTTACTTCAAAAAAATGACAAAGTCCCATTCTGAGTGGGCACTTAGAAAAAAATTCTACTTTTTTTATCCAAAAAGTGCTAAAACCAAATTCAATACATTTCTTCAGAAAAGTCACAAAGTCCCATTCTGAATGGGGACTTGGAAAAAATTTCAACCTTTAACGTCCAAAAAGTGAAAACAACCAAATTTAATTTTCTTCATCAAAGAAGTGACAAATTCACATTCTGACAAGGGACTTGGAAACTCTTTTGACTTTTTTCAAAAGTTGATTTTTTTTCTAAGTCCTATCTCATTATGAGATGGGACTTAGAAAAATATTCAACTTTTGTCTAAGTTGACATGTGTGCCGCTTCCCATGTCAGAATGGGACATTTTGACTTGATGGATGGAAAGATAAACTTTTTTGATCCAAAGTGCAAATTCAGAGTTTTTGTCAAAAAAGTGACAAAGTCCCATTCTGAGTGGGAATTTGAAAACATTTCACTTTTTTTCATCCAAAAAGTGAAAAAATCCAAATTTCATCTTTTTAAGTCCCAAAAGTGAAAAAATCAAATTTCAATTTTTTTCTTCAAAAAAGTGACAAAGTCCCTTTCTGAGTGGGCACTTAGAAAAAATTTCAACTTTTTTTCATTCAAAATGTGAAAAAATCCAAATTTTAACTTTTTTAGTCCCAAAATTGAAAAAATCTAATTTCAATTTTTTTCTTTCAAAAAGTGACAAAGTCCCATACTGAGTGGGCACTTGGAAAAAATTTCAACTTTTTTCATCCAGAAAGTGAAAAAATCAAAATTTCATCTTTTTTAGTCCCAAAAGTGAAAAAATCTAATTTCAATTTTTTTCTTCAAAAATGTGAAAAAAGTCCCATTCTGAGAGGGCACTTAAAATTGTTTCAACTTTTTTCATCCAAAAAGTGAAAAAATCAAAATTTCATCTTTTTTAGTCCCAAAAGTGAAAAAAACAAATTTCAATTTTTTTCCTAAAAAGAGTGACAAAGTCCAATTCTGAGTGGGCAATTAGAAAAAAAATCAACTTTTTTCATCCAGAAAGTGAAAAAATCCAAATTTCATCTTTTTTTAGTCCCAAAGTGAATAAAAATCTAATCTCAATTTTTTTCTTCAAAAATGTGCAAAAAGTCCATTCTGAGAGGGCACTTAAAACAATTTCAACTTTTTTCATCCAAAAAGTGAAAAAATCAAAATGTCATCATTTTTAGTCCCAAAAGTGAAAAAAATCAAATTTCAATTTTTTACTTCAAAAAAATGACAAAGTCCAATTCTGAGTGGGCACTTAGAAAAAATGTCTACTTTTTCATCCAAAAAGTGATAAAACCAAATTCAATACATTTCTTTCAGAAAAGTCACAAAGTCCCATTCTGAATGGGGACTTAGAAAAAAATTTCAACCTTTATCGTCCAAAAGTGAAAACATCCAAATGTAATTTTCTTCATCAAAGAAGTGACAAATTCCCATTCTGACAAGGGACTTGGAAGCTCTTTTGACTTTTTTCAAAAGTTGAATTTTTTTCTAAGTCCCATCTCATTATGAGATGGGACTTAGAAAAATATACTACTTTTGTCTAAGTTGACATGTGTACCGCTTCCCATGTCAGAATGGGACATTTTGACTTTTTTGGATGGAAAGTTAAACTTTTTTGATCCAAATAGTGAAAAAGTGGAAATTCATAGTTTTTCTTCAAAAAAGTGACAAAGTCCTATTCTGAGTGGGAATTTTGAAAACATTTCAATTTTTTTCATCCAAAAAGTGAAAAAATCAAAATTTCATCTTTTTAAGTCCCCAAAAGTGAAAAAATAAAAATTTCAATTTTTTTTCTTCAAAAAAAGTGACAAGTCACGTTCTGAGTGGGCACTTGGAAAAAAATTCAACTTTTTTCATCCAAAAAGTGAGAAAATCCAAATTTGAACTTTTTAGACCCAAAATTAAAAAATAAAATTTCTTTTTTTTCCTCAAAAAGTGACAAAGTCCCATTCTGAGTGGGCACTTGGAAAAAAATTCAACTTTTTTCATCCAAAAAGTGAAAAATCTAAATTAATTTTTTTTTTAGTCCCAAAAGTGAAAAAATCTAATTTAAATTTTTTTCTTCACAAATGTGCAAAAAAGTCCCATTCTGAGAGGGCACTTAAAAAAAATTCAACTTTTTTCATCCAGAAAGTGAAAAAATCCAAATTTCATCTTTTTAGTCCCAAAAGTGAAAAAATCAAATTTCAATTTTTTTCTCTGTGCCCGTTCTGAGTGGGCACTTAAATAAAATTTCAACTTTTTTTCATCCAAAAGTGAAAACATCAAAATTTCACCTTTTTTAGTCCCAAAAGTGAAAAAAATCAAATTTCAATTTTTTTCTTCAAAAAAGTGACAAAGTCCCATTCTGAGTGGGCACTTAGAAAGAATTCTACTTTTTTCATCCAAAAAGTGAAAAAATCAAAATTCAATACATTTCTTTGAAAAAAGTCACAAAGTCCCATTCTGAATGGGGACTTGGAAAAAATGTCAACCTTTATCGTCCAAAAAGTGAAACCATCCAAATTTAATTTTCTTCTTCAAAGAAGTGACAAATTCCAATTCTGACAAGGGACTTGGAAGCTCTTTTGACTTTTTCCAAAAGTTGAATTTTTTTCTAAGTCCCATCTCGTTATGAGATGGGACTTGGAAAAATATTCAACTTTTGTCTAAGTTGACATGTGTGCCGCTTCCACGTCAGAATGGGGCATTTTGACTTATTGGATGGAAAGATAAACTTTTTTGATCCAAAGTGCAAATTCAGAGTTTTTGTCAAAAAAGTGACAAAGTCCATTCTGAGTGGGAATTTGAAAACATTTCAAATTTTTTCATCCAAAAGGTGAAGAAATACAAATTTCATCTTTTTTAAGTCCCAAAAGTGAAAAAATCAAATTTCAATTTTTTTCTTCAAAAAAGTGACAAAGTCCCGTTCTGAGTGGGCACTTAGAAAAAATTTCAACTTTTTTCATCCAAAAAGTGAAAAAATCCAAATTTGAACTTTTTAGTCCCAAAATTAAAAAATCAAATTTCAATTTTTTTCTTCAAAAAAGTGACAAAGTCCATTCTGAGTGGGCAGTTGGAAACAATTTCAACTTTTTTCATCCAAAAAGTGAAAAATCTAAATTTAATCTTTTTTAGTCCCAAAAGTGAAAAAATCTAATTTCAATTTTCTTCTCAAAAATGTGCAAAAAAGTCTCATTCTGAGTGGGCACTTAGAAACAATTTCTACTTTTTTCATCCAAAAAGTGAAAAAATCAAAATTCAATACATTTCTTCAAAAAAGTCACAAAGTCCCATTCTGAATGGGGACTTGGAAAAATTTCAACCTTTATTGTCCAAAAAGTGAAACCATCCAAATTTAATTGTCATTGTCTTCTTCAAAGAAGTGACAAATTCGAATTCTGACAAGGGACTTGGAAGCTCTTTTGACTTTTTCCAAAAGTTGAATTTTTTTCTAAGTCCCATCTCATTATGAGATGGGACTTAGAAAAATATTCAACTTTTGTCTAAGTTGACATGTGCGCCGCGTCCCTTGTCAGAATGGGACATTTTGACTTATTGGATGGAAAGATAAACTTTTTTGATCCAAAGTGCAAATTCAGAGTTTTTGTCAAAAAAGTGAAAAAGTGCCATTCTGAGTGGGAATTTGAAAACATTTCACATTTTTTCATCCAAAAGGTGAAGAAATACAAATTTCATCTTTTTTAAGTCCCAAAAGTGAAAAAATGAAATTTCAATTTTTTTCTTCAAAAAAGTGACAAAGTCCCGTTCTGAGTGGGCACTTAGAAAAAATTTCAATTTTGTTCATCCAAAAAGTGAAAAAATCCAAATTTGAACTTTTTAGTCCCAAAATTAATAAATCAAATTTAAATTTTTTTCTTCAAAAAAGTGGCAAAGTCCCGTTCTGAGTGGGCACTTAGAAACATTTTCAACTTTTTCATCCAAAAAGTGAAAAAAATCCAAATTTGAACTTTTTTAGTCCCATAATTAAAAAATCAAATTTCAATTTTTTTCATCCAAAAAAGTGAAAAATCTAAATTTAATCTTTTTTAGTCCCAAAAGTGAAAAAAATCTAATTTCAATTTTTTTCTTTAAAAATGTGCAAAAAAGTCCCATTCTGAGAGGTCACTTACATTTTTTTTAAACTTTTTTCATCCACAAAGTGAAAAAATCTAAATTTTATCTTTTTTAGTCCCAAAAGTGAAAAAAAAAAATTTCAATTTTTTTCTTCAAAAAGTGACAAAGTCCCATTCTGAGTGGGCACTTAGAAAGAAATTCTACTTTTTTCATCCAAAAAGTGAAAAAATCAAAATTCAATACATTTCTTCAAAAAAGTCACAAAGTCCCATTCTGAATGGGGACTTGGAAAAAATGTCAACTGTATCGTCCAAAAAGTGAAACCATCCTAATTTAATTTTCTTCTTCAAAGATGTGACAAATTCCAATTCTGACAAGGGACTTGGAAGCTCTTTTTACTTTTTCCAAAAGGTGAATTTTTTTCTAAGTCCCATCTCATTATGAGATGGGACTTAGAAAAATATTCAACTTTTGTCTAAGTTGACATGTGTGCCGCTTCCCATGTCAGAATGGGGCATTTTGACTTATTGGATGGAAAGATAAACTTTTTGATCCAAAGTGCAAATTCAGAGTTTTTGTCAAAAAAGTGAAAAAGTGCCATTCTGAGTGGGAATTTGAAAACATTTTCACATTTTTTCATCCAAAAGGTGAAGAAATACAAATTTCATCTTTTTAAGTCCCAAAGTGAAAAAATGAAATTTCAATTTTTTTCTTCAAAAAAGTGGCAAAGGTCCCGTTCTGAGAGGGCACTTAGAAAAATTTTCAACTTTTTTCATCCAAAAAGTGAAAAAAATCCAAATTTGAACTTTTTTAGTCCCATAATAAAAAATCAAATTTCAATTTTTTTTCATCCAAAAAAGTGAAAAATCTAAATTTAATCTTTTTAGTCCCAAAAGTGAAAAAATCTAATTTCAATTTTTTTCTTTAAAAATGTGCAAAAAAGTCCCATTCTGAGAGGTCACTTACATTTTTTTAAACTTTTTTCATCCAAAAAGGGAAAAAATCTAAATTTTATCTTTTTTAGTCCCAAAAGTGAAAAAAAAAAAATTCAAATTTTTTCTTCAAAAAAGTGACAAAGTCCCATTCTGAGTGGGCACTTAGAAAGAAATTCTAGTTTTTTTCATCCAAAAAGTGAAAAAATCAAAATTCAATACATTTCTTCAAAAAAGTCACAAAGTCCCATTCTGAATGGGGACTTGGAAAAAATGTCAACCTTTATCGTCCAAAAAGTGAAACTATCCTAATTTAATTTTCTTCTTCAAAGATGTGACAAATTCCAATTTTGACAAGGACTTGGAAGCTCTTTTGACTTTTTCCAAAAGTTGAATTTTTTTCTAAGTCCCATCTCATTATGAGATGGGACTTAGAAAATATTCAACTTTTGTCTAAGTTGACATATGCGCCGCTTCCCATGTCAGAATGGGGACATTTTGACTTATTGGATGGAAAGATAAACTTTTTTGATCCAAAGTGCAAAATCTGAGTTTTGTCAAAAAAGTGACAAAGTCCCATTCTGAGTGGGAATTTGAAAACATTTCAATTTTTTTCATCCAAAAAAGTGAAACAATCAAAATTTCATCTTTTTAAGTCCCAAAAGTGAAAAAAATAAAATTTCAATTTTTTTTCTTCAAAAAAGTGACAAAGTCACGTTCTGAGTGGGCACTTGGAAAAAAATTAAACTTTTTTCATCCAAAAAGTGAGAAAATCCAAATTTGAACTTTTTAGCCCCAAAATTAAAAAATAATTTTTTTTTTTTTCTCAAAAAAGTGACAAAGTCCCATTGTGAGTGGGCACTTGGAAAAAAATTCAACTTTTTTCATCCAAAAAGTGAAAAATCTAAATTTTTTTTTTTTGTCCCAAAAGTGAAAAAATCTAATTTCAATTTTTTTCTTCAAAAATGTGCAAAAAAGTCCCATTCTGAGAGGGCACTTAAAAAAAATTCAACTTTTTTCCTCCAAAAAAGTGAAAAAATCTAAATTTAATCTTTTTTAGTCCCAAAAGTGAAAAAAACTCATTTCAAATTTTTTCTTCAAAAAAGTGACAAAGTCCCATTCTGAGTGGGCAGTTGGAAACAATTTCTACTTGTTTCATCCAAAAAGTGAAAAAATCAAAATTCAATACATTTCTTCAAAAAAGTGACAAAGTCCCATTCTGAATGGGGACTTGGAAAAATTTTCAACCTTTATCGTCCAAAAAGTGAAACCATCCAAATTGAATTTTCTTCTACAAAGAAGTGACAAATTCCAATTCTGACAAGGGACTTGGAAGCTCTTTTGTTGACTTTTTTCAAAAAGTTGAATTTTTTTCTAAGTCCCATCTCATTATGAGATGGGACTTAGAAAAATATTCAACTTTTGTCTAAGTTGACATGTGCGCCGCTTCCCATGTCAGAATGGGACATTTTGACTTATTGGATGGAAAGATAAACTTTTTTGATCCAAAGTGCAAATTCTGAGTTTTTGTCAAAAAAGTGACAAAGTCCCATTCTGAGTGGGAATTTGAAAACATTTCAATTTTTTTCATCCAAAAAGTGAAAAAATCAAATTTCATCTTTTTAAGTCCCAAAAGTGAAAAAATAAAATTTCAATTTTTTTTCTTCAAAAAAGTGACAAAGTCACGTTCTGAGTGGGCACTTGGAAAAAAAATCAACTTTTTTCATCCAAAAAGTGAGAAAATCCAAATTTGAACTTTTTTAGTTCCCCAAAATTAAAAAATAAAATTTCTTTTTTTTCCTCAAAAAAGTGACAAAGTCCATTCTGAGTGGGCACTTGGAAAAAAATTCAACTTTTTTTCATCCAAAAAGTGAAAAATCTAAATTTATTTTTTTTTTAGTCCCAAAAGTGAAAAAATCTAATTTCAATTTTTTTTCTTCAAAAATGTGCAAAAAAAGTCCCATTCTGAGAGGGCACTTAAAAAAAATTGAACTTTTTTCATCCAGAAAGTGAAAAAATCCAAATTTCATCTTTTTAGTCCCAAAAGTGAAAAAATCAAATTTCAATTTTTTTCTTCTGTGCCCGTTCTGAGTGGGCACTTAAATAAAATTTCAACTTTTTTCATCCAAAAAGTGAAAACATCAAAATTTCACCTTTTTAGTCCCAAAAGTGAAAAAAATCAAATTTCAATTTTTTTCTTCAAAAAAGTGACAAAGTCCCATTCTGAGTGGGCACTTAGAAAGAATTCTACTTTTTTCATCCAAAAAGTGAAAAAATCAAAATTCAATACATTTTCTTGAAAAAAGTCACAAAGTCCCATTCTGAATGGGGACTTGGAAAAAATGTCAACCTTTATCGTCCAAAAAGTGAAACCATCCAAATTTAATTTTCTTCTTCAAAGAAGTGACAAATTCCAATTCTGACAAGGGACTTGGAAGCTCTTTTGACTTTTTCCAAAAGTTGAATTTTTTTCTAAGTCCCATCTCGTTATGAGATGGGACTTGGAAAAATATTCAACTTTTGTCTAAGTTGACATGTGTGCCGCTTCCCATGTCAGAATGGGGCATTTTGACTTATTGGATGGAAAGATAAACTTTTTTGATCCAAAGTGCAAATTCAGAGTTTTTGTCAAAAAAGTGACAAAGTCCCATTCTGAGTGGGAATTTGAAAACATTTCAAATTTTTTCATCCAAAAGGTGAAGAAATACAAATTTCATCTTTTTAAGTCCCAAAAGTGAAAAAATCAAATTTCAATTTTTTTCTTCAAAAAAAGTGACAAAGTCCCGTTCTGAGTGGGCACTTAGAAAAAATTTCAACTTTTTTCATCCAAAAAGTGAAAAAATCCAAATTTGAACTTTTTTAGTCCCAAAATTAAAAAATCAAATTTCAATTTTTTTCTTCAAAAAAGTGACAAAGTCCCATTCTGAGTGGGCAGTTGGAAACAATTTCAACTTTTTTTCATCCAAAAAGTGAAAAATCTAAATTTAATCTTTTTTAGTCCCAAAAGTGAAAAAAATCTAATTTCAATTTTCTTCTTCAAAAATGTGCAAAAAAGTCTCATTCTGAGTGTGCACTTAGAAAACAATTTCTACTTTTTTCATCCAAAAAGTGAAAAAATCAAAATTCAATACATTTCTTCAAAAAAGTCACAAAGTCCCATTCTGAATGGGGGACTTGGAAAAAATGTCAACCTTTATCGTCCAAAAAAGTGAAACCATCCAAATTTAATTGTCTTCTTCAAAGAAGTGACAAATTCGAATTCTGACAAGGGACTTGGAAGCTCTTTTGACTTTTTCCAAAAGTTGAATTTTTTTCTAAGTCCCATCTCATTATGAGATGGGACTTAGAAAATATACTACTTTTGTCTAAGTTGACATGTGTACCACTTCCCATGTCAGAATGGGACATTTTGACTTTTTGGATGGAAAGTTAAACTTTTTTGATCCAAATAGTGAAAAAGTGGAAATTCATAGTTTTTCTCAAAAAAGTGACAAAGTCCTATTCTGAGTGGGAATTTGAAAACATTTCAATTTTTTTCATCCAAAAAGTGAAAAAATCAAAATTTCATCTTTTTTAAGTCCCAAAAGTGAAAAAATAAAATTTCAATTTTTTTCTTCAAAAAAGTGACAAAGTCACGTTCTGAGTGGGCACTTGGAAAAAAATTAAACTTTTTTCATCCAAAAAGTGAGAAAATCCAAATTTGAACTTTTTTTAGCCCCAAAATTAAAAAATAAAATTTCTTTTTTTTTTCCTCAAAAAAGTGACAAAGTCCCATTCTGAGTGGGCACTTGGAAAAAAATTCAACTTTTTTCATCCAAAAAGTGAAAAAATCTAAAAAAAAAAATTTTTTGTTCCCAAAAGTGAAAAAATCTAATTTCAATTTTTTTCTTCAAAAATGTGCTAAAAAGTCCCATTCTGAGAGGGCACTTAAAAAAAATTCAACTTTTTTCATCCAAAAAGTGAAAAAATCTAAATTTAATCTTTTTTAGTCCCAAAAGTGAAAAAAACTCATATCAAATTTTTTCTTAAAAAAAGTGACAAAGTCCCATTCTGAGTGGGCACTTAGAAAGAAATTCTACTTGTTTCATCCAAAAAGTGAAAAAAATCAAAATTCAATACATTTCTTCAAAAAAGTGACAAAGTCCCATTCTGAATGGGGGACTTGGAAAAAAATTTCAACCTTTATCGTCCAAAAAGTGAAACCATCCAAATTTAAATTTTCTTCTACAAAGAAGTGACAAATTCCAATTCTGACAAGGGACTTGGAAGCTCTTTTGACTTTTTCAAAAAGTTGAATTTTTTTCTAAGTCCCATCTCATTATGAGATGGGACTTAGAAAATATTCAACTTTTGTCTAAGTTGACATGTGCCGCCGCTTCCCATGTCAGAATGTGGACATTTTGACTTTATTGGATGGAAAGATAAACTTTTTTGATCCAAAGTGCAAATTCCTGAGGTTTTTGTCAAAAAAGTGACAAAGTCCCATTCTGAGTGGGAATTTGAAAACATTTCAATTTTTTTCATCCAAAAAGTGAAAAAATCAAAATTTAATCTTTTTAAGTCCCAAAAGTGAAAAAATAAAATTTCAATTTTTTTCTTCAAAAAAGTGACAAAGTCACGTTCTGAGTGGGCACTTGGAAAAAATTCAACTTTTTTCATCCAAAAAGTGAGAAAATCCAAATTTGAACTTTTTTAGCCCCAAAAATTAATAAAATAAATTTCTTTTTTTTCCTCAAAAAAGTGACAAAGTCCATTCTGAGTGGGCACTTGGAAAAAAATTCAACTTTTTTCATCCAAAAAGTGAAAAATCTAATTTATTTTTTTTTAGTCCCAAAAGTGAAAAAATCTAATTTCAATTTTTTTCTTCAAAAATGTGCAAAAAAGTCCCATTCTGAGAGGGCACTTAAAAAAAATTGAACTTTTTTCATCCAGAAAGTGAAAAAATCCAATATTTCATCTTTTAGTCCCAAAAGTGAAAAAAATCAAATTTCAATTTTTTTCTTCTGTGCCCGTTCTGAGTGGGCACTTAAATAAAATTTCAACTTTTTTCATCCAAAAAGTGAAAACATCAAAATTTCACCTTTTTTAGTCCCAAAAGTGAAAAAATCAAATTTCAATTTTTTTTCTTCAAAAAAGTGACAAAGTCCCATTCTGAGTGGGCACTTAGAAAGAATTCTACTTTTTTTCATCCAAAAAGTGAAAAAATCAAATTCAATACATTTCTTGAAAAAAGTCACAAAGTCCCATTCTGAATGGGGACTTTGGAAAAAAATGTCAACCTTTATCGTCCCAAAAAGTGAAACCATCCAAATTTAATTTTCTTCTTCAAAGAAGTGACAAATTCCAATTCTGACAAGGGACTTGGAAGCTCTTTTGACTTTTTCCAAAAAGTTGAATTTTTTTCTAAGTCCCATCTCGTTATGAGATGGGACTTGGAAAAATATTCAACTTTGTCTAAGTTGACATGTGTGCCGCTTCCCATGTCAGAATGGGGCATTTTGACTTATTGGATGGAAAGATAAACTTTTTTGATCCAAAGTGCAAATTCAGGAGTTTTTGTCAAAAAAGTGACAAAGTCCCATTCTGAGTGGGAATTTGAAAACATTTCAAATTTTTTCATCCAAAAGGTGAAGAAATACAAATTTCATCTTTTTTAAGTCCCAAAAAGTCCCGTTCTGAGTGGGCACTTAGAAAAAATTTCAACTTTTTTCATCCAAAAAGTGAAAAAATCCAAATTTGAACTTTTTTAGTCCCAAAATTAAAAAATCAAATTTCAATTTTTTTCTTCAAAAAAGTGACAAAGTCCCATTCTGAGTGGGCAGTTGGAAACAATTTCAACTTTTTTCATCCAAAAAGTGAAAAATCTAAATTTAATCTTTTTAGTCCCAAAAGTGAAAAAATCTAATTTCAATTTTCTTCTTCAAAAATGTGCAAAAAAGTCTCATTCTGAGTGTGCACTTAGAAACAATTTCTACTTTTTTCATCCAAAAAGTGAAAAAATCAAAATTCAATACATTTCTTCAAAAAAGTCACAAAGTCCCATTCTGAATGGGGACTTGGAAAAAATGTCAACCTTTATCGTCCAAAAAGTGAAACCATCCAAATTTAATTGTCTTCTTCAAAGAAGTGACAAATTCGAATTCTGACAAGGGACTTGGAAGCTCTTTTGACTTTTTCCAAAAGTTGAATTTTTTTCTAAGTCCCATCTCATTATGAGATGGGACTTAGAAAAATATACTACTTTTGTCTAAGTTGACATGTGTACCACTTCCCATGTCAGAATGGGACATTTTGACTTTTTGGATGGAAAGTTAAACTTTTTTGATCCAAATAGTGAAAAAGTGGAAATTCATAGTTTTTCTTCCAAAAAAGTGACAAAGTCCTATTCTGAGTGGGAATTTGAAAACATTTCAATTTTTTTCATCCAAAAAGTGAAAAAATCAAAATTTCATCTTTTTAAGTCCCAAAAGTGAAAAAATAAAATTTCAATTTTTTTCTTCAAAAAAGTGACAAAGTCACGTTCTGAGTGGGCACTTGGAAAAAAATTAAACTTTTTTCATCCAAAAAGTGAGAAAATCCAAATTTGAACTTTTTTAGCCCCAAAATTAAAAAATAAAATTTCTTTTTTTTTCCTCATAAAAGTGACAAAGTCCCATTCTGAGTGGGCACTTGGAAAAAAATTCAACTTTTTTCATCCAAAAAGTGAAAAATCTAAAAAAAAAAATTTTTTGTCCCAAAAGTGAAAAAATCTAATTTCAATTTTTTTCTTCAAAAATGTGCTAAAAAGTCCCATTCTGAGAGGGCACTTAAAAAAATTCAACTTTTTTCATCCAAAAAGTGAAAAAATCTAAATTTAATCTTTTTTAGTCCCAAAAGTGAAAAAAACTCATTTCAAATTTTTTCTTCAAAAAAGTGACAAAGTCCCATTCTGAGTGGGCACTTAGAAAGAAATTCTACTTGTTTCATCCAAAAAGTGAAAAAATCAAAATTCAATACATTTCTTCAAAAAAGTGACAAAGTCCCATTCTGAATGGGGACTTGGAAAAAATTTCAACCTTTATCGTCCAAAAAGTGAAACCATCCAAATTTAATTTTCTTCTACAAAGAAGTGACAAATTCCAATTCTGACAAGGGACTTGGAAGCTCTTTTGACTTTTTCAAAAAGTTGAATTTTTTTCTAAGTCCCATCTCATTATGAGATGGGACTTAGAAAAATATTCAACTTTTGTCTAAGTTGACATGTGCGCCGCTTCCCATGTCAGAATGGGACATTTTGACTTATTGGATGGAAAGATAAACTTTTTTGATCCAAAGTGCAAATTCTGAGTTTTTGTCAAAAAAGTGACAAAGTCCCATTCTGAGTGGGAATTTGAAAACATTTCAATTTTTTTCATCCAAAAAGTGAAAAAATCAAAATTTAATCTTTTTAAGTCCCAAAAGTGAAAAAATAAAATTTCAATTTTTTTCTTCAAAAAAGTGACAAAGTCACGTTCTGAGTGGGCACTTGGAAAAAAATTCAACTTTTTTCATCCAAAAAGTGAGAAAATCAAAATTTGAACTTTTTTAGCCCCAAAATTAAAAAATAAAATTTCTTTTTTTTCCTCAAAAAAGTGACAAAGTCCCATTCTGAGTGGGCACTTGGAAAAAAATTCAACTTTTTTCATCCAAAAAGTGAAAAATCTAAATTTATTTTTTTTTAGTCCCAAAAGTGAAAAAATCTAATTTCAATTTTTTTCTTCAAAAATGTGCAAAAAAGTCCCATTCTGAGAGGGCACTTAAAAAAAATTGAACTTTTTTCATCCAGAAAGTGAAAAAATCCAAATTTCATCTTTTTAGTCCCAAAAGTGAAAAAATCAAATTTCAATTTTTTTCTTCTGTGCCCGTTCTGAGTGGGCACTTAAATAAAATTTCAACTTTTTTCATCCAAAAAGTGAAAACATCAAAATTTCACCTTTTTTAGTCCCAAAAGTGAAAAAATCAAATTTCCATTTTTTTCTTCAAAAAAGTGACAAAGTCCCATTCTGAGTGGGCACTTAGAAAGAATTCTACTTTTTTCATCCAAAAAGTGAAAAAATCAAAATTCAATACATTTCTTGAAAAAAGTCACAAAGTCCCATTCTGAATGGGGACTTGGAAAAAATGTCAACCTTTATCGTCCAAAAAGTGAAACCATCCAAATTTAATTTTCTTCTTCAAAGAAGTGACAAATTCCAATTCTGACAAGGGACTTGGAAGCTCTTTTGACTTTTTCCAAAAGTTGAATTTTTTTCTAAGTCCCATCTCGTTATGAGATGGGACTTGGAAAAATATTCAACTTTTGTCTAAGTTGACATGTGTGCCGCTTCCCATGTCAGAATGGGGCATTTTTGACTTATTGGATGGAAAGATAAACTTTTTTGATCCAAAGTGCAAATTCAGAGTTTTTGTCAAAAAAGTGACAAAGTCCCATTCTGAGTGGGAATTTGAAAACATTTCAAATTTTTTCATCCAAAAGGTGAAGAAATACAAATTTCATCTTTTTAAGTCCCAAAAGTGAAAAAATCAAATTTCAATTTTTTTCTTCAAAAAAGTGACAAAGTCCCGTTCTGAGTGGGCACTTAGAAAAAATTTCAACTTTTTTCATCCAAAAAGTGAAAAAATCCAAATTTGAACTTTTTTAGTCCCAAAATTAAAAAATCAAATTTCAATTTTTTTCTTCAAAAAAGTGACAAAGTCCCATTCTGAGTGGGCAGTTGGAAACAATTTCAACTTTTTTCATCCAAAAAGTGAAAAATCTAAATTTAATCTTTTTAGTCCCAAAAGTGAAAAAATCTAATTTCAATTTTCTTCTTCAAAAATGTGCAAAAAAGTCTCATTCTGAGTGTGCACTTAGAAACAATTTCTACTTTTTTCATCCAAAAAGTGAAAAAATCAAAATTCAATACATTTCTTCAAAAAAGTCACAAAGTCCCATTCTGAATGGGGACTTGGAAAAAATGTCAACCTTTATCGTCCAAAAAGTGAAACCATCCAAATTTAATTGTCTTCTTCAAAGAAGTGACAAATTCGAATTCTGACAAGGGACTTGGAAGCTCTTTTGACTTTTTCCAAAAGTTGAATTTTTTTCTAAGTCCCATCTCATTATGAGATGGGACTTAGAAAAATATACTACTTTTGTCTAAGTTGACATGTGTACCACTTCCCATGTCAGAATGGGACATTTTGACTTTTTGGATGGAAAGTTAAACTTTTTTGATCCAAATAGTGAAAAAGTGGAAATTCATAGTTTTTCTTCAAAAAAGTGACAAAGTCCTATTCTGAGTGGGAATTTGAAAACATTTCAATTTTTTTCATCCAAAAAGTGAAAAAATCAAAATTTCATCTTTTTAAGTCCCAAAAGTGAAAAAATAAAATTTCAATTTTTTTCTTCAAAAAAGTGACAAAGTCACGTTCTGAGTGGGCACTTGGAAAAAAATTAAAACTTTTTTCATCCAAAAAGTGAGAAAATCCAATTTTGAACTTTTTTAGCCCCAAAATTAAAAAATAAAATTTCTTTTTTTTTCCTCAAAAAAGTGACAAAGTCCCATTCTGAGTGGGCACTTGGAAAAAAATTCACTTTTTTCATCCAAAAAGTGAAAAATCTAAAAAAAAAAATTTTTGTCCCAAAAGTGAAAAAATCTAATTTCATTTTTTTCTTCAAAAATGTGCTAAAAAGTCCCATTCTGAGAGGGCACTTAAAAAAAATTCAACTTTTTTCATCCAAAAAGTGAAAAAATCTAAATTTAATCTTTTTTAGTCCCAAAGTGAAAAAAACTCATATCAAATTTTTTCTTCAAAAAAGTGACAAAGTCCCATTCTGAGTGGGCACTTAGAAAGAAATTCTACTTGTTTCATCCAAAAAGTGAAAAAATCAAAATTCAATACATTTCTTCAAAAAAGTGACAAAGTCCCATTCTGAATGGGGACTTGGAAAAAATTTCAACCTTTATCGTCCAAAAAGTGAAACCATCCAAATTTAATTTTCTTCTACAAAGAAGTGACAAATTCCAATTCTGACAAGGGACTTGGAAGCTCTTTTGACTTTTTCAAAAAGTTGAATTTTTTTCTAAGTCCCATCTCATTATGAGATGGGACTTAGAAAAATATTCAACTTTTGTCTAAGTTGACATGGTGCGCCGCTTCCCATGTCAGAATGGGACATTTTGACTTATTGGATGGAAAGATAAACTTTTTTGATCCAAAGTGCAAATTCTGAGTTTTTGTCAAAAAAGTGACAAAGTCCCATTCTGAGTGGGAATTTGAAAACATTTCAATTTTTTTTCATCCAAAAAGTGAAAAAATCAAAATTTAATCTTTTAAGTCCCAAAAGTGAAAAATAAAATTTCAATTTTTTCTTCAAAAAAGTGACAAAGTCACGTTCTGAGTGGGCACTTGGAAAAAAATGCAACTTTTTTCATCCAAAAAGTGAGAAAATCAAATTTGAACTTTTTTAGCCCCAAAATTAAAAATAAAATTTCTTTTTTTTCCTCAAAAAAGTGACAAAGTCCCATTCTGAGTGGGCACTTGGAAAAAAATTCAACTTTTTTCATCCAAAAAGTGAAAAATCTAAATTTATTTTTTTTTAGTCCCAAAAGTGAAAAAATCTAATTTCAATTTTTTTCTTCAAAAATGTGCAAAAAAGTCCCATTCTGAGAGGGCACTTAAAAAAAATTGAACTTTTTTCATCCAGAAAGTGAAAAAATCCAAATTTCATCTTTTTAGTCCCAAAAGTGAAAAAATCAAATTCAATTTTTTTCTTCTGTGCCCGTTCTGAGTGGGCACTTAAATAAAATTTCAACTTTTTTCATCCAAAAAGTGAAAACATCAAAATTTCACCTTTTTAGTCCCAAAAGTGAAAAAATCAAATTTCAATTTTTTTCTTCAAAAAAGTGACAAAGTCCCATTCTGAGTGGGCACTTAGAAAGAATTCTACTTTTTTCATCCAAAAAGTGAAAAAAATCAAAATTCAATACATTTCTTGAAAAAAGTCACAAGTCCCATTCTGAATGGGGACTTGGAAAAAATGTCAACCTTTATCGTCCAAAAAGTGAAACCATCCAAATTTAATTTTCTTCTTCAAAGAAGTGACAAATTCCAATTCTGACAAGGGACTTGGAAGCTCTTTTGACTTTTTCCAAAAGTTGAATTTTTTTCTAAGTCCCATCTCGTTATGAGATGGGACTTGGAAAAATATTCAACTTTTGTCTAAGTTGACATGTGTGCCGCTTCCCATGTCAGAATGGGGCATTTTGACTTATTGGATGGAAAGATAAACTTTTTTGATCCAAAGTGCAAATTCAGAGTTTTTGTCAAAAAAGTGACAAAGTCCCATTCTGAGTGGGAATTTGAAAACATTTCAAATTTTTTCATCCAAAAGGTGAAGAAATACAAATTTCATCTTTTTAAGTCCCAAAGTGAAAAAATCAAATTTCAATTTTTTTCTTCAAAAAAGTGACAAAGTCCCGTTCTGAGTGGGCACTTAGAAAAAATTTCAACTTTTTTCATCCAAAAAGTGAAAAAATCCAAATTTGAACTTTTTTAGTCCCAAAATTAAAAAATCAAATTTCAATTTTTTTCTTCAAAAAAGTGACAAAGTCCCATTCTGAGTGGGCAGTTGGAAACAATTTCAACTTTTTTCATCCAAAAAGTGAAAATCTAAATTTAATCTTTTTAGTCCCAAAAGTGAAAAAATCTAATTTCAATTTTCTTCTTCAAAAATGTGCAAAAAAGTCTCATTCTGAGTGTGCACTTAGAAAACAATTTCTACTTTTTTCATCCAAAAAGTGAAAAAATCAAAATTCAATACATTTCTTCAAAAAGTCACAAAGTCCCATTCTGAATGGGGACTTGGAAAAAATGTCAACCTTTATCGTCCAAAAAGTGAAACCATCCAAATTTAATTGTCTTCTTCAAAGAAGTGACAAATTCGAATTCTGACAAGGGACTTGGAAGCTCTTTTGACTTTTTTCCAAAAGTTGAATTTTTTTCTAAGTCCCATCTCATTATGAGATGGGACTTAGAAAAATATACTACTTTTGTCTAAGTTGACATGTGTACCACTTCCATGTCAGAATGGGACATTTTGACTTTTTGGATGGAAAGTTAAACTTTTTTGATCCAAATAGTGAAAAGTGGAAATTCATAGTTTTTCTTCAAAAAAGTGACAAAGTCCTATTCTGAGTGGGAATTTGAAAACATTTCAATTTTTTTCATCCAAAAAGTGAAAAAATCAAAATTTCATCTTTTTAAGTCCCAAAAGTGAAAAATAAAATTTCAATTTTTTTCTTCAAAAAAGTGACAAAGTCACGTTCTGAGTGGGCACTTGGAAAAAAAATTAAACTTTTTTCATCCAAAAAGTGAGAAAATCCAAATTTGAACTTTTTTAGCCCCAAAATTAAAAAATAAAATTTCTTTTTTTTTCCTCATAAAGTGACAAAGTCCCATTCTGAGTGGGCACTTGGAAAAAAATTCAACTTTTTTCATCCAAAAAGTGAAAAATCTAAAAAAAAAAATTTTTTGTCCCAAAAGTGAAAAAATCTAATTTCAATTTTTTTCTTCAAAAATGTGCTAAAAAGTCCCATTCTGAGAGGGCACTTAAAAAAATTCAACTTTTTTCATCCAAAAAGTGAAAAAATCTAAATTTAATCTTTTTTAGTCCCAAAAGTGAAAAAAACTCATTTCAAATTTTTTCTTCAAAAAAGTGACAAAGTCCCATTCTGAGTGGGCACTTAGAAAGAAATTCTACTTGTTCATCCAAAAAGTGAAAAAATCAAAATTCAATACATTTCTTCAAAAAAGTGACAAAGTCCCATTCTGAATGGGGACTTGGAAAAATTTCAACCTTTATCGTCCAAAAAGTGAAACCATCCAAATTTAATTTTCTTCTACAAAGAAGTGACAAATTCCAATTCTGACAAGGGACTTGGAAGCTCTTTTGACTTTTTCAAAAAGTTGAATTTTTTTCTAAGTCCCATCTCATTATGAGATGGGACTTAGAAAAATATTCAACTTTTGTCTAAGTTGACATGTGCGCCGCTTCCATGTCAGAATGGGACATTTTGACTTATTGGATGGAAAGATAAACTTTTTTGATCCAAAGTGCAAATTCTGAGTTTTTGTCAAAAAAGTGACAAAGTCCCATTCTGAGTGGGAATTTGAAAACATTTCAATTTTTTTCATCCAAAAAGTGAAAAATCAAAATTTTAATCTTTTTAAGTCCCAAAAGTGAAAAAATAAAATTTCAATTTTTTCTTCAAAAAAGTGACAAAGTCACGTTCTGAGTGGGCACTTGGAAAAAAATTCAACTTTTTTCATCCAAAAAGTGAGAAAATCAAAATTTGAACTTTTTTAGCCCCAAAATTAAAAAATAAAATTTCTTTTTTTTCCTCAAAAAAGTGACAAAGTCCCATTCTGAGTGGGCACTTGGAAAAAAATTCAACTTTTTTTCATCCAAAAAGTGAAAAATCTAAATTTATTTTTTTTAGTCCCCAAAAGTGAAAAATCTAATTTCAATTTTTTTCTTCAAAAATGTGCAAAAAAGTCCCATTCTGAGAGGGCACTTAAAAAAAATTGAACTTTTTTCATCCAGAAAGTGAAAAAATCCAAATTTCATCTTTTTAGTCCCAAAAGTGAAAAATCAAATTTCAATTTTTTCTTCTGTGCCCGTTCTGAGTGGGCACTTAAATAAAATTTCAACTTTTTTCATCCAAAAGTGAAAACATCAAATTTCACCTTTTTTAGTCCCAAAAGTGAAAAAATCAAATTTCCATTTTTTCTTCAAAAAAGTGACAAAGTCCCATTCTGAGTGGGCACTTAGAAAGAATTCTACTTTTTTCATCCAAAAAGTGAAAAAATCAAAATTCAATACATTTCTTGAAAAAGTCACAAAGTCCCATTCTGAATGGGGACTTGGAAAAAATGTCAACCTTTATCGTCCAAAAAGTGAAACCATCCAAATTTAATTTTCTTCTTCAAAGAAGTGACAAATTCCAATTCTGACAAGGGACTTGGAAGCTCTTTGACTTTTTCCAAAAGTTGAATTTTTTTCTAAGTCCCATCTCGTTATGAGATGGGACTTGGAAAAATATTCAACTTTTGTCTAAGTTGACATGTGTGCCGCTTCCCATGTCAGAATGGGGCATTTTGACTTATTGGATGGAAAGATAAACTTTTTTGATCCAAAGTGCAAATTCAGAGTTTTTGTCAAAAAGTGACAAAGTCCCATTCTGAGTGGGAATTTGAAAACATTTCAAATTTTTTCATCCAAAAGGTGAAGAAATACAAATTTCATCTTTTTAAGTCCCAAAAGTGAAAAAATCAAATTTCAATTTTTTTCTTCAAAAAGTGACAAAGTCCCGTTCTGAGTGGGCACTTAGAAAAAATTTCAACTTTTTTCATCCAAAAGTGAAAAAATCCAAATTTGAACTTTTTTAGTCCCAAAATTAAAAAATCAAATTTCAATTTTTTTCTTCAAAAAAGTGACAAAGTCCCATTCTGAGTGGGCAGTTGGAAACAATTTCAACTTTTTTCATCCAAAAAGTGAAAAATCTAAATTTAATCTTTTTAGTCCCAAAAGTGAAAAAATCTAATTTCAATTTCTTCTTCAAAAATGTGCAAAAAAGTCTCATTCTGAGTGTGCACTTAGAAACAATTTCTACTTTTTTCATCCAAAAAGTGAAAAAATCAAAATTCAATACATTTCTTCAAAAAAGTCACAAAGTCCCATTCTGAATGGGGACTTGGAAAAAATTTCAACCTTTATCGTCCAAAAAGTGAAACCATCCAAATTTAATTGTCTTCTTCAAAGAAGTGACAAATTCGAATTCTGACAAGGGACTTGGAAGCTCTTTTGACTTTTTCCAAAGTTGAATTTTTTTCTAAGTCCCATCTCATATGAGATGGGACTTAGAAAAAATATACTACTTTTGTCTAAGTTGACATGTGTACCACTTCCCATGTCAGAATGGGACATTTTGACTTTTTGGATGGAAAGTTAAACTTTTTGATCCAAATAGTGAAAAAGTGGAAATTCATAGTTTTTCTTCAAAAAAGTGACAAAGTCCTATTCTGAGTGGAATTTGAAAACATTTCAATTTTTTTCATCCAAAAAGTGGAAAAAATCAAAATTTCATCTTTTTAAGTCCCAAAAGTGAAAAAATAAAATTTCAATTTTTTTCTTCAAAAAAGTGACAAAGTCACGTTCTGAGTGGGCACTTGGAAAAAAATTAAACTTTTTTCATCCAAAAAGTGAGAAAATCCAAATTTGAACTTTTTTAGCCCCAAAATTAAAAAATAAAATTTCTTTTTTTTTCCTCATAAAAGTGACAAAGTCCCATCTGAGTGGGCACTTGGAAAAAATTCAACTTTTTTCATCCAAAAAGTGAAAAATCTAAAAAAAAAATTTTTTGTCCCAAAAGTGAAAAAATCTAATTTCAATTTTTTCTTCAAAAATGTGCTAAAAAGTCCCATTCTGAGAGGGGCACTTAAAAAAATTCAACTTTTTTCATCCAAAAAGTGAAAAAAATCTAAATTTAATCTTTTTTAGTCCCAAAAGTGAAAAAAACTCATTTCAAATTTTTTTCTTCAAAAAAGTGACAAAGTCCCATTCTGAGTGGGCACTTAGAAAGAAATTCTACTTGTTTCATCCAAAAGTGAAAAAATCAAAATTCAATACATTCTTCAAAAAGTGACAAAGTCCCATTCTGAATGGGGACTTGGAAAAAATTTCAACCTTTATCGTCCAAAAAGTGAAACCTCCAAATTTAATTTTCTTCTACAAAGAAGTGACAAATTCCAATTCTGACAAGGGACTTGGAAGCTCTTTTGACTTTTTCAAAAAGTTGAATTTTTTCTAAGTCCCATCTCATTATGAGATGGGACTTAGAAAAATATTCAACTTTTGTCTAAGTTGACATGTGCGCCGCTTCCCATGTCAGAATGGGACATTTTGACTTATTGGATGGAAAGATAAACTTTTTGATCCAAAGTGCAAATCTGAGTTTTTGTCAAAAAAGTGACAAAGTCCCATTCTGAGTGGGAATTTGAAAACATTTCAATTTTTTTCATCAAAAAGTGAAAAAAATCAAAATTTAATCTTTTTAAGTCCCAAAAGTGAAAAAATAAAATTTCAATTTTTTCTTCAAAAAAGTGACAAAGTCACGTTCTGAGTGGGCACTTGGAATAAAATTCAACTTTTTCATCCAAAAAGTGAGAAAATCCAAATTTGAACTTTTTTAGCCCCAAAATTAAAAATAAAATTTCTTTTTTTCCTCAAAAAAGTGACAAAGTCCCATTCTGAGTGGGCACTTGGAAAAAAATTCAACTTTTTTCATCCAAAAAGTGAAAAATCTAAATTTATTTTTTTTTAGTCCCAAAAGTGAAAAAATCTAATTTAAATTTTTTCTTCAAAAATGTGCAAAAAAGTCCCATTCTGAGAGGGCACTTAAAAAAAATTGAACTTTTTTCATCCAGAGAGTGAAAAAATCCAAATTTCATCTTTTTTAGTCCCCAAAAGGTGAAAAAATCAAATTTCAATTTTTTTCTTCTGTGCCCGTTCTGAGTGGGCACTAAATAAAATTTCAACTTTTTTCATCCAAAAAGTGAAAACATCAAAATTTCACCTTTTTTAGTCCCAAAAGTGAAAAAATCAAATTTCAAATTTTTTTCTTCAAAAAAGTGACAAAGTCCCATTCTGAGTGGGCACTTAGAAAGAATTCTACTTTTTTCATCCAAAAAGTGAAAAAATCAAAATTCAATACATTTCTTGAAAAAAGTCACAAAGTCCCATTCTGAATGGGGACTTGGAAAAATGTCAACCTTTATCGTCCAAAAAGTGAAACCATCCAAATTTAATTTTCTTCTTCAAAGAAGTGACAAATTCCAATTCTGACAGGGACTTGGAAGCTCTTTTGACTTTTTCCAAAAGTTGAATTTTTTTCTAAGTCCCATCTCGTTATGAGATGGGACTTGGAAAAATATTCAACTTTTGTCTAAGTTGACATGTGTGCCGCTTCCCATGTCAGAATGGGGGCATTTTGACTTATTGGATGGAAAGATAAACTTTTTTGATCCAAAGTGGCAAATTCAGAGTTTTTGTCAAAAAAGTGACAAAGTCCCATTCTGAGTGGGAAATTTGAAAACATTTCAAATTTTTTCATCCAAAGGTGAAGAAATACAAATTTCATCTTTTTAAGTCCCAAAAGTGAAAAAATCAAATTTCAATTTTTTCTTCAAAAAAGTGACAAAGTCCCGTTCTGAGTGGGCACTTAGAAAAAATTTCAACTTTTTTTCATCCAAAAAGTGAAAAATCGAAATTTGAACTTTTTTAGTCCCAAAATTAAAAAATCAAATTTCAATTTTTTCTTCAAAAAAGTGACAAAGTCCCTTTCTGAGTGGGCAGTTGGAAACAATTTCAACTTTTTTCATCCAAAAGTGAAAAATCTAAATTTAATCTTTTTAGTCCCAAAAGTGAAAAATCTAATTTCAATTTTCTTCTTCAAAAATGTGCAAAAAAGTCTCATTCTGAGTGTGCACTTAGAAACAATTTCTACTTTTTTCATCCAAAAAGTGAAAAATATCAAAATTCAATACATTTCTTCAAAAAAGTCACAAAGTCCCATTCTGAATGGGGACTTGGAAAAAATTTCAACCTTTATCGTCCAAAAAGTGAAACCATCCAAATTTAATTGTCTTCTTCAAAGAAGTGACAAATTCGAATTCTGACAAGGGACTTGGAAGCTCTTTTGACTTTTTCCAAAAGTTGAATTTTTTTCTAAGTCCCATCTCATTATGAGATGGGACTTAGAAAAATATACTACTTTTGGTCTAAGTTGACATGTGTACCACTTCCCATGTCAGAATGGGACATTTTGACTTTTTGGATGGAAAGTTAAACTTTGTTTGATCCAAATAGTGAAAAAGTGGAAATTCATAGTTTTTCTTCAAAAAAGTGACAAAGTCCTATTCTGAGTGGGAATTTGAAAACATTTCAATTTTTTTCATCCAAAAAGTGAAAAAATCAAATTTCAATTTTTTTCTTCAAAAAAGTGACAAGTCACGTTCTGAGTGGGCACTTGGAAAAAAATTAAACTTTTTTCATCAAAAAGTGAGAAAATCCAAATTTGAACTTTTTTAGCCCCAAAATTAAAAAATAAAATTTCTTTTTTTTCCTCATAAAAGTGGACAAAGTCCCATTCTGAGTGGGCACTTGGAAAAAAATTCAACTTTTTTCATCCAAAAAGTGAAAAATCTAAAAAAAAAAATTTTTTGTCCCAAAGTGAAAATATCTAATTTCAATTTTTTTCTTCAAAAATGTGCTAAAAAGTCCCATTCTGAGAGCCCATTCTGAGAGGGCACTTAAAAAAATTCAACTTTTTTCATCCAAAAAGTGAAAAAATCTAAATTTAATCTTTTTTAGTCCAAAAGTGAAAAAAACTCATTTCAAATTTTTTCTTCAAAAAAGTGACAAAGTCCCATTCTGAGTGGGCACTTAGAAAGAAATTCTACTTGTTTCATCCAAAAAGTGAAAAAATCAAAATTCAATACATTTCTTCAAAAAAGTGACAAAGTCCCATTCTGAATGGGGACTTGGAAAAAATGTCAACCTTTATCGTCCAAAAAGTGAAACCATCCAAATTTAATTTTCTTCTACAAAGAAGTGACAAATTCCAATTCTGACAAGGGACTTGGAAGCTCTTTTGACTTTTTCAAAAAGTTGAATTTTTTTCTAAGTCCCATCTCATTATGAGATGGGACTTAGAAAAATATTCACTTTTGTCTAAGTTGACATGTGCGCCGCTTCCCATGTCAGAATGGGACATTTTGACTTATTGGATGGAAAGATAAACTTTTTTGATCCAAAGTGCAAATTCTGAGTTTTTGTCAAAAAAGTGACAAAGTCCCATTCTGAGTGGGAATTTGAAAACATTTCAATTTTTTTCATCCAAAAAGTGAAAAAATCAAAATTTAATCTTTTAAGTCCCAAAGTGAAAAAATAAAATTTCAATTTTTTTCTTCAAAAAAGTGACAAAGTCACGTTCTGAGTGGGCACTTGGAAAAAAATTCAACTTTTTTCATCCAAAAAGTGAGAAAATCCAAATTTGAACTTTTTTAGCCCCAAAATTAAAAAATAAAATTTCTTTTTTTTCCTCAAAAAAGTGACAAAGTCCCATTCTGAGTGGGCACTTGGAAAAAAATTCAACTTTTTTCATCCAAAAAGTGAAAAATCTAAATTTATTTTTTTTTAGTCCCAAAAGTGAAAAAATCTAATTTCAATTTTTTTCTTCAAAAATGTGCAAAAAAGTCCCATTCTGAGAGGGCACTTAAAAAAAATTGAACTTTTTTCATCCAGAGAGTGAAAAAAATCCAAATTTCATCTTTTTAGTCCCAAAAGTGAAAAAATCAAATTTCAATTTTTTTCTTCTGTGCCCGTTCTGAGTGGGCACTTAAATAAAATTTCAACTTTTTTCATCCAAAAAGTGAAAACATCAAAATTTCACCTTTTTTAGTCCCAAAAGTGAAAAAATCAAATTTCAATTTTTTTCTTCAAAAAAGTGACAAAGTCCCATTCTGAGTGGGCACTTAGAAAGAATTCTACTTTTTTCATCCAAAAAGTGAAAAAATCAAAATTCAATACATTTCTTGAAAAAGTCACAAAGTCCCATTCTGAATGGGGACTTGGAAAAAATGTCAACCTTTATCGTCCAAAAAGTGAAACCATCCAAATTTAATTTTCTTCTTCAAAGAAGTGACAAATTCCAATTCTGACAAGGGACTTGGAAGCTCTTTTGACTTTTTCCAAAAGTTGAATTTTTTTCTAAGTCCCATCTCGTTATGAGATGGGACTTGGAAAAATATTCAACTTTTGTCTAAGTTGACATGTGTGCCGCTTCCCATGTCAGAATGGGGCAT